>NC_133474.1:3292080-3495012 GCF_025370935.1 Choristoneura fumiferana
AAACCCTTTCATCTCACAGAATTGCCAGATCTCTCGAGCAAACCGCATATAAAGCGTGGATGTTGTGTGCCTCCAAATTTATTTAATACTAGATGAAAACCCGGCTTCGCTCGGTAAAATGTAGACTCATAATAATATATGTTTGAAAAAAATTTTTGCCAGTAAAGACTGTCGTACTTATCGAAAAATCTGACGTATATTCCCAGCCTTAATTTATTATCACAAACACTTTAACGGCTAACCTACGTATCGGTATTTCACCAGTAGATATTTCTCCTAAATCTTATTTGCCCACAATAACTACGTAGTCAGTCCCAAAGTTCTGTCACAAATGAAAAATAATGATAAAACAAAAAGTACCAATCAGTTTTTAATAAATTATATACCAATTTAAAGTATATTTAATAAAAAAAAAATTTAAGTACTTAAAAATTATTCAAAATGACTTCCTTTGTTTTTAATACAGGCCCTTAATCGGCGCAGCCAGTCGTCTATCGCAGCACGCACCATTTTCATGTCTATTTCAGCGACTGCTTTTCTTAAAGATGACTTCAGGCTCTCCAAATTTTTATGGGGTTTAGCACAGACCTTCCCCTCTAAGACCTGCCCAAATTTTAAAGTCCAGAGGATTAAGGTTCGGACTGGAGGAAGGCCAATCTTCGTGTCTTATAAAGTCGATTTTTTGACGGCCAAACCAGGCTTGAGTGGTCTTGGCTTTGTGTGCTGGCGCAGAATCCTGCTGGAACACAAAATTATGACCTGAAAATAGCGTGTTGGCAGATCTTTGACATGCTTATCCAAAACCGTCTCTTGGTACACTTTCGCACTGATTTTGACCCCTTTTTCGAAAAATGAACCTCAGTTGGCCCGTAATAAGATCAAGAATACTCTCAGAGCTCCTAGCGTACACTCTATCATTATGTTTATTGTACTTCTCTTCAATATCGAAAATCTTTTCGTCTGTAAAGAGGATATCACGGTGTCATTTTTCGCGTACCGCTTTAACAACTTCCGGGATCTTTTAAACCTTATTGTTTTTAGACGGGCATTAAGTAAGTGCCCACTCTATTTTTTGTATGCTCGCAGACTAAGATCTTCGTTTAAAACCTTTTTGACGGTTTTTCTACTGACACCCATCTGCAAAGCCATCAACTTTCTGTTTTCGGACAGGATTTCTTGCTATGCGTGCCTTGATCGCTTTGATCACTGCTGGTGTTTGTACGGAGCGAGGCCGGCCAATTCTTTTCTTGTCCTCAACACTGGAGACTTCATTGTACCTGTCAATCGTACGGTAGGTACACAAACCTAAGCGTTATATTTACATTTTTGAGCAACTTGAAAATGGTACTTGGCGAGTGCCCACAGCGGTGCAATGCTAAAACAGCTATTCGGTTTTCTTTCAACGTCCACTCCATCGTGAGAAATTGCAGCGAATGACTGTTTATTGTTTTAAAATAATTGACAAACATTCAAAAATGGAATTCAATCAAATTTTCTTAAAATCATGTTTAAATTTAAAAATAATGTGCCAGTGACAGAACTTTGGGACCGACTACGTATGTCTGTCTCATAATCAAAGAAATTAGACCTAAAGGGCCCATATAAGGTACGATCCGTCTGTACGATCGATCTGATGAAAATCGACGAATCGTACCTTAAAAGGTCACAATGGAGAACGAAATGCAAACCTGTGACACGTGATGACGTGACACTCACGCCACTTTGATGTGATGACTTTGACATGTTTACTTCGCAACGCCATTATATATACTCACTCAGTAATTATTCCATTTTTTATTGAAAATACTCGCTAAATCCGAATTTTCTACCTACAAGTTGTCGACTCGGAACAAACGTCAACAACTGAAGATAGTTATAGTTGAAGGTAGTTGGTGATAGTTTTGAGTTTTGATAAGATCCATTCAAGTTTTTCCGGCAAGACGTTCGTTTCTTTTTTGGGCGTGACGCACGCGATTGTGAAGGCGAGCCGTATCTAAGAGCTAGCTAGTATGAAACGGAACGTTTTTATAACTACCCAAGATGGCGACTGCGGTTTGTTTGTTCAGTGCCATTAGAATTTAACGAAATTCTCCATAACCGAATTTTGCGGATATATGTTGTCGACTCAGATCGACTAATTTTTTACGCTCTTCATTTGATGTGCATTTCGTTCGAGTCTACCGTACCCCTGGACGAAATTATTAATATAGATGCTATTGCAGTAGTATTACTTATTTGCAAAATAATTTCACAGTTGTACAGATCCAATGCAAGAAAATTCAATCCAAATAGGCTGCTAGTAATTCCTAGTGATTAAAATTACCATAATTGAATTCAGGACAACAGGTCCCCAGCCAGAGCCACTAGCATGATAGCATCAGAATATATTTCAAGTTTATAACAAAAACTTTATTTTTAGACAACTACGTTGAATATTATGCTTTCACCAAAAATCATCATTTATTTGTTAATTAACATCTAGGGTTGCATTGAAATTCTTTCTACTATTAACTAAGGCCAGTGTTTTAAAAGATTCAAGAAATTTAGTATGGAGCCAGGCACATTTTAGGTACTGCTGGGTAAGATGATACCAAAATACCTATGAACTTAGCAAATTCACTAATTTTGCAACTATATTTCTTTATTAATTTAACAACATGGTCATAAATCGAAAAAATTTAAATTCTTTTTCTTTTAGAAAATTAAGTAAGTACTTGTCATATTTCTAAAATTTGGTACAAAACCTAGAAATGTATGTTATGGCAACAAACAACTCATGAAGGATGGTTGCTTAATTAATTGACATTTAGTTATTTTATTTTGACAACTTTCTGCATCATTTCCTATATACAGTATGTCATAAAATATATTGCTGTTAATAAGCCTTTGGACCAAAGGCAGTGGATAACCGGTTTCATAAGTTTTGTAAAGGCAACCATGGAGCTGTATTGAGTTGAGACCAAATGGGAGGCACTGGAATTTGTATAACTTTTCTTTGAAAAGAAAATATAACACGCACATTACATATATAACAATGAATTACATATAAGTCAAAGTCAAAATATCTTTATTCAATTTAGGCTATAACAAGCACTTATGAATGTCAAAACAAAAATCTACCACTGGTTCTTATACCGGTTATATAATTCAGATTCATATACCGGCAGTAAGAAGTAGACGTTTTCCAGTCTACTGTTGCTATAAAATAAAGCAATGTTTGTTCATAAATTTGACAGCTCTGTCCTATTATTATCCTCTAATTTAGGTGTTATGGGTTTGTTTAACTGTTTCAAGTATAGGAAACGCTTGTTAGGTGCCATTAGGCTTTATGATAAGAAAAAAGCTTGTCAAAAATTATTTATTACTATGTAAACATTCTTTGATAGCACCATTATCAAGTATTTAGTTAATTTTATTTGACAAGTCAGCACCTTGAAACTGAGAAACTATTGTTTTTTCAGAATGGAGGATTGAAACGGGTGGTCACCAAAGACTATGTATTTTATAACCAGAAATTCAGTCTAAAATAACTGAGTCTGTAGTGATTTGCTCCCATCTGTCTAGATTAGTATTGGAGTCTACCTGACCTGCCTGGTTGACATTCATTGCCTGCGCTGTGGAGGATGCTTACTGCTAGCCGGACGCTGCTCTTGGGCTGATGTCTCTGGAAGTTGCTCTTGTCCTCGGGCAAGCTGCTGCTGCTGCTGGTGACCGGAGTGGAACTTTGTTACAATTATGTTTTGGTTTATCCTTTGGCCTTTACTGGGCATGGTGGGCTTCAAACTCTGTCAAGACATTTCTTAGCAGACTGGCTATATTATTATTATTATTTTTTTTTTTTTTAATTGTAAAATTATTGCCAAACAGGAGACCTTCAATAAGACTGTTGTCCATATCAAATCTTTCACATAATTGTTAAGTCTAGACACAAGGATGTTTCATCAACTCTTGGATAGGTATTTCATAGTGCATGTAGCAAAGTAAGTGTGCTGAACAACTTAGATATTCTAAAATTTTAATAGTGTTTGGAATTTCCTTAATGACATTTGTCATTGCCAGTCCCACACTTAGTTGTCAGCTGTTTCTGTTCTTCAACTATATTGAAATATCGTTTTGAAGCATTGTCCAAGACTTTAGCTTTAGTTTCAACATTCTAGGCGGGGTAATGGACAATTAACCATATTTGCACTGAATGGTGTCCTTTGACAAACCAGTTTACAGGATGTTTTCCCCATCTAATGCAAGCTCATCAGAGAACAGATTTTCAATTTTCGGACCCAAAATTTTCATAACAGACTCGGAGAGAGGTTCACTTCCTCGGGGCGCTCACCATAGCTGGCGCCCCCCCCCCTTTCTGAATTTTTCTAAAGATACTTCTTCCACCATCATCCCAATCTCCCTTAGATCTTCTGGGTCTGTCGCTGTAAATGCAATGAGCATATTTGTCAGCCTTCCAGTATACACAATATATAACGTCCACACGGTAGACCTCTCGTGAATACTCGGGACTATTGTGTATACGTGCATGTGCATAACGTGCCACCGGTAAGCCTGAAAACACAACATGCAATTGTCGTGATAATCACAACAAAATCGGCCACTGGCATGCCTCCCGTGCATGCTCTGGACTCGAAGAAATGCATAAGACATGCTGTGAGTTGCTGATAAACCTCTCGTGAATATTCTGAACTCGAAAAAATCTAACCTCTAATAAGGTAGGTATTGACTTAGTGGTATTTCATCGGATGGTGTACAGTTTCTCGATGAATTCTTCAATTTAACCTGTTAGGTATCTGAAAATTTGATAAGGTTGATGGTTGTTTATAAAACTTACGTGCACACTGCACGTGTTTCATCATCATCAGAATCCGAGTTAGACTCCGAAGCATATTGCACCAATTTTCCTAATTTTCTAATTTTAAACAATAAATCTGCTTTTGTGTATATTTTCCTTTTGTTCATTTTGGCTAGTAATTATTCAAAATATATAAAACGAGCGACGAATATGGTAACGCTTTCGCACAAAAAAAATACAATGGCGGCGATCAAAGACGGAACAGGAAGCCGTACGAGGATGACAGAGAGGAGGCGTTTTTTCCTGTATTTACTTTAAAATATTGTGGTAACGTAGTAGCGTAAGAATATACGACTACAAGTTTTCTGGATCATGAGGACGAGGTGCTGAACTATAATTTTAGTTAACGTAATTAAAAACAAAACTTACCTACGCATTATGGACGCGCCATTTTTGTAAAACTTTGCATTGTTATTATTTTTCAATTTTGTGTCATTAATTGCCTATTTTCTCACAAATGTATTGAAAAACGTCGTATGATACACGGTTGGCAGGCAAGGTGTTTTCCAAACTCGTGACCATGAAAACCCTCGCCTTGCGGCTCGGGTTTATCACTCGTAAACTCATTTGTAAAGCCTTACTTAACAACCTCGTATAACAAATATCTATTGTAACTTTGGCCTCGTCGATATCTTTGCACGTGACTGTACTTTACTTATGTATTATATAATTTTTTATTAATAAAATATGTGAAAGCATTACTCTGTGTTGTCAATGACACTATTTTTAACACCCAACGCCAAAAGAGGGGTGTTATAAGTTTGACCGCTATGTGTGTCTGTCTGTGGCACCGTAGCTCTTAAACGGGTGGACCGATTTGAATTCGGTTTTTTATTTGAAATCAGGTTTTCTAGCGATGGTTCTTAGACATATTTCATCAAAATCGGTTCAGCCATTTTTGAGATATTGAACTTTGAAGTGACAAAGTCGGGGGTTTGCCAATTTTTTGTTGGTTAGGTTATCCAAGAATGTCGTCATGAAGTTTGGATGAATGGTAGGATGGAAGATTGGTTGGCTGGGCTACAAAGAGGACCAAATAGATAAATATGCATAGATACATACATACATATGCTCGAAAAACATATCCCAGAGCTCATCTTCAGAGCAACACAACCGTTCACCATGCTACGAGCTGTTAGACCAACATAAGCTTCAGAGCAACACAACACAAGTTTCAGACTAACACCCCATAGCGTGCTGAACGGTTTTGTTGCTCTGAAGATGAGCTCTGGTTGAGTTCGAAACGCGTTAGTATAGTGTGGTGGGGCGATAGTTGTAAATCTCAATTTGTATGCAAACACGAACAGCGCCTCTAGCGGAACGTTTGCGATGTTCGTGTTTCCATACAAATTGAGATTTTAACGCGAACGCGATCGAGACGTATTTTGTAACCGAAAACTTACACTAAGGGTACTGAACCGGGAATAATATTAAAAACAGAGGCTCTATAGGTCACCGGTAATCCGATCATAATGGCCCCACTTAATTAAAATCACAACTTAACTTTTGGTTTTTTTTTCTAAAAAACTTAATCGTGAATTCAATGTACGCCATCCTAGAACCCAACTGACGTCGCCTGTCACTACAAATATCAAACATTTTGCTTTACATTGCTTCTTCGAATTAACTTAAAAGTGTAATAAAAATTAAAAAACGAATTATTTTTAAAAGTCACTGAAGTAATGTTGTTGAGTTTGACGAGTACGGTCTACGTTTTAATTATTTGCCCCTGTTATAGGCCACACACGGTAGACTTCCCCAAAGTAACGTTCTGCTTCATATACTAAATTACATAACCCTCCTTCGAGCAGTCGAGCAAAAACCAACATAAGCGCGCACTCTCATATAAACAAATCCCATTAAAACCGAGTACCATGTCGTAAACATCCATTTTACGCCCACGTTTCAATTTCAATACGAATTAGTAATATCGCAATTATCGGGACCTGTTCGTAGGCATGATATCACCGGCTGGCGTAGCACTTGATTGTAGGCTACGGGCTATTGCTACGCCGTAGAGGTCTACGAAGTGTTAAGGCCTACGCTAGCTGACGCGGTTTGTACGGATCGGGTGGACGCGGACGCCTATATTGAATAACCCTAAGGCACTTGTCCCACCGCCGACGATGAGCGAGAAGCGAGCAGAGTGAGTAACTAGAAACGAGTGGGCGAGCAGTGAAAAGCGAGTGTTCGAGCACGACGGGCGATTACTCGCTCCACTCGCTCGAGCCGGGCGGCCGCCAAGCTAACAGCGCTGAGCGAGTATCGCTATAGCTCAGCGAGTTTTATAGCTCTTGTCGCTGCGACAAAAGATGTAAGAGCGAGTTCTCGCCGGCAGTGTGAACCGCCAGCGATCAACTATTAATATATGTCTCTTTTACTCACACAGGATCTTATATCTTTTGTTCGTTTCTTGAGCGAGAAAATAGTCGATAGCCAATCGTTTCCTCGCCGCCGGTGAGACAACTGCCTATCCAACAAAAAGTTGGAAAACCCCCGACTTTGACACTTCAAAGTTCAATATCTCAAAAACGGCTGAACCGATTTTTATAAAACATGTCTAAGAACCATCGCTAGAAAACCTGCTTTCTATTAAAAAAACCGCATTCAAATCGGTCCACACGTTTAAGAGCTACGGTGCCACGGACAGACATAGAGGTCAAACTTATAATATAACACCCCTCTTTTTGCGTCGGGGGTTAAAAATAGTAAGTAAAGGAGGGCTTGGGTCTGTCTTTTAAAATTTGGCGTTTGAGATCGAGTGCTGTCTATCGGTTCGTTATTCGGTTGTCGGGTATCGGTTCTTGTCAAGCGTTTCTCTTCAAAAGTGCCAATCGATCTATAGATGGTAGAGCGCCACGAAGACCTGTTCGAAGCAAGCTCCTCCCAACCTGTAGGATCAATTCCGCAGGCGTTAAGGTGCCTCTTGAGCACGTCCTTATAGCGCAGATGCTGACCGCCGTGCTTTCGTTTACCCTGAGCCATTTCTGAATAAAATACAGCTTTGGGTAACCAGCGATCATCCATACGCAAGACGTGCCCACACCACCTGAGCTGGCGCTACATGAGGATAGCTTTCATACCGTGCATTCCGGAGGCACGCAGGACCTCACAATTAGACACGATCCTGCCACTTGATATTCAGGATAGATCTTAGACACCTAAGGTGGTATGTGTCGAGTTTCCTGATATCTGTTTTGTAGAGGCACCATGTCTCAGCTCCATATAGAAGGACTGGTAGGATTAGTGCCTTGTAAACACTAATCTTAGGTGCTGTTTCACCATCCATTGATTAGCGTTAACCGACGGTTAAATGTGATGCCGTCTCCGTCTATTCGGACAAAACAAATAGAGACGGCATCACACCTAACCGCTAGTTAACACTAATCAATGGATGGTGAAACAGCCCCTTAGTCTCGAGCTTTAGATCATGGGATCTCCAAACACGATGAGTAAGTCGACCGAAATTGGCTGCGGCGTTAGCGATTCGTGATGATATCTCCGAAACTAAAGTATTGTCGTGCCTGATATTGCTACCCAAATATTTAAAGTTGGACACCTCCTCCAGTGATCTCCCCTCCAGATACACTAGAGCGCAAGAAACGTTACGCAATAGAACCAACGGCCTCTAGGGTCATAATAATGATTAAAGTATACGTCGATACGGCACCGTACATGCGGTAGATTATAAAACAAACCTATTCTAACCTAAAAAGTTCTACAGATCATTTAAAAATTTCTAGGAAATTTATGGCGGGAAAAATGACAGCATGACTCACCGCTATCAGCATCCCGCTCTGATCGAAGTACTCGGCCACCGGCATTACACTCCGGTAGAAGTTGTTGAGCTCCATTCGCGCCAGGCTTAGCACCACGTGACCGAGTCGGGCGCCATATTCGATCTGACGCTCCAGCACCCGTTGGCGCCAACTGACTAGCACGACACCGCTTATCGTTTGTATCTGGAAGATGTAGTTAGATTAGTAGAATAAATACCTGGCCGACCCCATTCTTTTTTGTAAAATCATGTTTTTTTGAAGACGATTTAAATAAATAAATAATAATAAATATCACGGGACAATTCACACCAATTGATCTAGTCCCAAAGTAAGCTTAGCAAAGCTTGTGTTATGGGTACTAAGCAACGGATAAATATAATTATATAGATAGATACATACTTAAATACATATTAAACACCCAAGACCCGAGAAGAAACATTCGTATTTTTCATAAAAATATCAGCCCCGACACGGGAATCGAACCCGGGACCTCAAGCTTCGTAGTCAGGTGCTCTAACCACCTAGCCATCCGGTCGTCAACATTATAAATCTGCCGTTTTATGTATTACATCTTAGTTATTATGAGTGCTATACGTTTTCAAATTATTGTATATGTTTATTATACACACGAGCTTACACGTAGTGATGAGTGTTAGGTATATATTTTGTTGTTATACCTCGTATTACAACTAACCCAAATAATTTATTATTTATCTACTACCTACTCTAGTTGTCGATCTGTATCAAACTGGACAACAGTTAAAACACAAGAAATCACACGTCACCGCGCTTGAAACTGAGGCCATGTTAACATATTTTTCAAGTACGCCATATGTTAAATATTCTTTTTAAACGTGTAAAAAACCGGCCAAGAGCGTGTCGGACACGCCCGAAATAGGATTCCGTAGCCGTTATATCAAACTTGCAAGGAAAACTATAACAGGTAGTTTCATGTTCAAGAAAACTATAACGTTTAAGTTTTCTTGAGAATTATTACTAGTTTAAGAGTAAATAGCAGCCTAAGGTATAAAATATACCTAAACTTGGAATATTCCGTACAAAATACGAAATCCTTAGAAAAATATTACTTACTTATTTTTTTTCGTATACCATTCTGATTTTTTTTTAATTATTCCACCCACGGGTCGATTTTAGAGGCACTTTAAAGTTGAATATTTCGCAAACAGATCACTGAATTGAAAAATCATCTTAGCAACCCCCTAATCGTTTTAAAAGACCTATAGCTTTCTAGCATTGATAGTCCCTGATCAAAGCCGCGGACGGACGGACGGACGGACAGACAGACAGACAGACAGTGCGAAACTATAAGGGTTCCGTTTTTGCCATTTTGGCTACGGAACACTAAAAACGTCCATTCAATGTACAATATCAACTTTACACATGTTAAAAAAATGGAAACCCTAGCGATAATGATGGTCATCAAGTCATCAATATTCAAACAGTGAGTCATAGGTTGGCTGCCACTGTGTCGGCTTAACAATTAGGGGGCCTACCACGCTCTCTAAATACGACTCAGTTTAGGCTCTAAACTGATTTGCATCGTTATTTCGTACCACGACGTTACTTTTGCGATTCAGTTCAAGCACGTTTCAGCGACAGCGATACAGACATTTTCATTCGCTCATTTCAAGCGGTTTTCGTACCATGACGCTTAACTTGAGTGGGAATTGAATCGCTTCAATGTCAAATTTAGCGATTCAGTATAAGTTACTCATTGGAGTATTTTTAAATTTCAAGAACTTTTAAACATTTATTCAAGTTTTATAACTTTTCATAGGTACTCACGACATTTTGCTTCTTAACTCCTCATTGATAAAACTATTTTTTCAGTGAGAAAAGAGACTCGTGGATTAGTGACAGCGTAAACATTTTATTTGTAATCAACACAACGGTTAACACGGTTCTTAACACGGAATGACATAGAGTTATGGTTTTCCAAAATAAAGAGGGTTTAGTATAAAATATTTGGTTTGCATATAGCGGCATCCCTTTCGCGACTTAGCGTTTCATTTTCAGACCAGAGACAATATCGGTCTTTCATTCACATGTAAACCATTGAGACTCAGCTCTGAGAAATAAACGTCGTGTACCAATTTCGACGATTCAGTTTAGGTGCCTAAATTGAACTGCTCTGCGTTTGTATCGTTTATGAAAAGATCATGGTAGGCCCCCAGTATGTTTATAAGCAAAAGACATGATTCAGAAGGCAATGTTGCGAAAAAGGTAAAGTTCAGACTAAGGTGTTAATTATGATTGGTTATTTGGAGTCTTTTTGTATTATTTATTTCAACTCCAAATTTGTTACTGTTACGGTCATCCCGTAAAACCATATCGAAAATACAAACTGAGACATGGATGCGTGCCATACTCCTATGGCACGCAGCACGAAATGCTGAGGATTTGCGTTCGATTCCAGGCCCTGGTCTCTTTTTCTGGTTTTTCTGTGCATCCATGTCTCAGTTTGTATTTTCGATAAGGTGTTAATGTTAGATCTTAGAGCTCGGTATGAATAATTATGATATAATTGAGTCTTTTGCTTAAGTTTAATATGGTTATTTTATGCAACTTTTGACATTAAATTATGATTAACTTATTGGAATTGTTTGACTTTGTATATTGATTGATTATTTTGATTTAATATGTTATAATATAATGCAATACCTACTAAACTTTAAAAAAATATGACTTAAGTATGTATTAAATATTACTAACAAACTATGGATCCTGGCCTGCATTAAAGCATTTTTTTTTATAATATATAATTTATAAATAAATAATTTATTTTCTTTCCTTCTTTCATCAGCCAGAAGATATCCACTATTGAACAACCTCCCCCTAAGGCTGCGTTTCCACTAGAGATGTGAGATGTGGTGAGATGAGGTGTGTGATAAGAGATGAAGTATGAATAACCTCGCACTACTCATATTAACACTTACTTATTGTGTGTTCGACTGGGGGATTCACAATTACATTTCAATTCATCATCCCAGCTTATATACGTCCCACTGCTGGGCACAGGCCTCCTCTCAGAATAAGAGGGCTTGGGCCGTAGTTCCCACGCGGGCCTAATGCGGATTGGGAACATTTCAGTTAAGACATGGCATTTGATTTTTGCTAAAGTACTGAAATCGTTAGAATGAACATCGAACTCCCACAATCCTCCGAAGCTGGGAGAAAGAGGTGTAGAATGAATGAATTTTGAATGTGTTGTTTCTCACCATATAGGTATTCTAGCGAATTGGGAAATGGAAACACGATTAGTGTAAAATTTCTCGCTAGATTTGAATACTAAAGCCACCCAAATTTTATTTTTCAAATTGTTCCGAAACTAGCTAATTTTAATAATTATTTATTCAGTCACTTATTTATGTTTTATAATAAATAATGAATAAGAGATTAAAAAGTGTCCTATTCCGCATCGCGATACCTACTGTTGAACAAATTAGAATAGAATATAGAAGAGATTTTACGAGCCCTGACGCTGCGTTAATACATTCTTAGGTTATTTTTTATTTATTTAAACTTGCGCGTTTTAACCACTCACTCCAACATCCCTACCACGTACAAAATATTTCTTGACAAGCCAGTAAGATTTGGAGAGCTGTTAGAAATTTTAGAGTTGGTAAATATTCGAGGCAGTGTAAAAAAGCATCATAAACCAAATGTAATCAAAATACAGACAACAAATTAAATTACAGTCTTAGACATATTACACCCACAAACATCACACCTGTATTCCCAAATGAGGTACCTAGGCAGAGCACACCAAACGCTACCGCTTCGGAGCCACTTTTAGCAATTTTAGGTTTTAAGCTTGACAAAAACGGTGCAACAGTGACCGTTTGCTAGCCTATTAAACATACATACAGACATATTAAAAGTTGTTAATTATCTCCTAATACCAAGCGTATTACAAACACATGTTTCAATTATGGAACTAAACTCTAATGGCCAATGCGTGATAAACCATCGATCCATATTTTGTCCACAAAAATCGAGCTGTTAAGGTCGCTGAGGATAGTTCTAATAGAACCTATAGCTTGTCACGTACGATATCAACTTAGAGACGCAGTTGGAAAAATATAATAAACGTTATAATATAAACTATATATAAAACGAACGGCGACGTCCTTATGTCATCGATGTAGAGTGAACTATTGCTTAGTTCAAAGTAATCATGGTATTTTAGATTTCTCGATAGTAAGGAGTTTATCGGTAATATTCGGTAGGTAGTTATAAATTTGTGAAGCTTGGCTACGTATTTGTGAATAGGTAGGTAAGTTTTGATGTCAACAGTACCTACGGCGTCTATTTGTGAATTATGCATATTTAGCCAAATAATAGAAAAAAATCGGCCAGCGGTTCCATACAAATTTGTATTGTAGCTAAGCATATGCAATGTAAATCGAGTAAAATGTACGCAGTGTGAGGTCATTTTAGATGGTTACTGATATTGGCAGACAGACAAAAAAATTATGATTTTCAGACTTTTTGCTTCATATACCCTGCAATTTCAAATTTTAGGACGACCGGAAGTACCTACCCTTTAAGTTTTTCGGTTACGTCAATTTGTATTATTACACCAGGTCATCCGTCCATCTCGTTGGTGGATGTCCTACGCTTCAAGATACACTTTCGCACTTATAATATTAGTATGGATACTATGGATTAGTAAAGATGAGCCAATCGCAAGTAAGACTATCGCCAAACCGACCTCACGATATCACTTATCAGAAAACCCTCATGTTAAGAATTATTACAGAATAGGGGTCTGTTACCTTGTCTGAATACTCCGCGACGTCCCTCATGGACCTCGGGTACCCGGAGACCAGGTACGTCTTGGCTGTAGGCGCCATCTTCATCTCCAGCATTAGCACTTCTGTCACCGTCTTGCTCGACAGTGTACCGAAGTCTTGCATGTCTAAAGAACAACATCAGCATTTAGCGTTGAGTTACACAGTACAGACTTTTTTAACGACAATAAAATTTAATTAAAATATAAATAAATAAATTTGAATTCCAAATATACTCGTATATAATATACTAATCAATACGATATAATCCGCAATGTGTTATTATTACAGACTACCCTTAAAGTTTGTGGTTATAACAAAAATACACGCGGTACCTTTTATGTGATAGTCTTTCGCACGCGCTAAGATTTGTCTTTGCGTGAGTCAGCAAAGGACGGGCTGGACGACAAGCAAAAAGACAGAGAAAGAAAAAGGCAAAAAGATAAAGAAGATGATAGAGAAAATAGGGAGTGCAGTGTTTTGTTGTTATTTGTAAATTGTACTGCGTTCGTTGCGAACCTTTTTAACGTATTAGCGGCCAGTAATAAATGTAAAAAAAAGTTTTCATACGGTGCATGTTAATCTCTATGGTAGGTTAGGTTAACGCTCTATTGTGCCTTTTTGATAGCCACACAAGCGTGTTTAGTTTACTACGTTAATCGGAATAAGGTCTTTCCAATCTGCCTTACTTGCGTGAGGCGAATGACCGGCTGAATTTGCATTAAAAATGTTTATATATTTTTTTCACCCTTTGGCGTTCAGTTGGTAAGCTTTGGAAGCAAATCATAGGCCGTTTCTGACGCTCGCAATCGCAATCAAATGACAGATTTCACATACAAAAACTGTCATTTGATGTTTGAGTTTTTGTACCCGTTTGTCAGGATTGTTTTGTTAGTGATTTTGATACATCAAAAAGGTTGTAGAAGGCAATAAACTTCTAAAATCTGACACGCTCGTAACCGATTTTTTTTTGATAATTCGACAAGAGCGGACCCAGGGTGGGTGGGGGCTCGTTATGGAAGTCATGACCCCCTGGGCTCTGAGCTAGGTCTACGACAACAGTAGATATTTTCTTATACTCATTGTTTTTAACATAGTTAATATCTTCCTACGGCAAAAGAGGAGAATTGACTGTTTTCGATGTATGTTATTTTACAATAAGTTTCAATGCTTTATTTATTTGACCATGTGACCCCCCCCCAACTCCCTGGCTATAAAGCTGGATCCGCCTTTGCATTACGCATATCTAAATTTATTTACTAATATGTCGGAATGACGTAACTGTCTTGCACGTCGTGTGGTAGCTTTGTCAACTAACTAGATACCTAACGTTTCTTGCTGTGCTCTTGAACCAGGCTTTATAGTTCAATACATGTGACAGTAGGCTTCATGAATTTCTATTCTCTTCTCTGACTCCATCTACATCTAGATCAAGTTCTTAAAAAAACTCATTCACATTTCAACCCAATCTTACGGTCAGATTGAGTTCAAATGTAAATAAGTTTTATTTATTTGTTTAAGTAAAACGCGCGAAATCAACGTTTTTATTTATTTATTTAGTTTTGCATAGCTGCTGAATTAAACAAGAATACATTCTGATCCAGTTCGCGCCTCAACTTTATTTTGTTTTGAAATGATAAAACTAGAAGCGAGATTTTATTCGTGTTCGAACTATTCGTAGACAGCCTATTTATTACCTTGAGACTATTTGGTAGCATGTGTCTATTCCCATAACTAGTAAAACTAGGGTGACAAGGGCATTTAAAATAAGTGGACACTACTATTTATTGTAATTTAAGTTTAAGTTTGACCGAAGTTCCATTGGTGTCTTTTGAGGTTATTTCTACTTTACGAACAGCGCCATCTGTTATAACGTAATATTTTAGCTGATAACTGTTTGTTGACCTTATTTTTGTTATGAACTAATCAATGTAAATATAATGACTAAGGGGCTGTTTCACCATACATTGATTAGTGTTAACCGACGGTTAAATGTGATGCCGTCTCCGTGCCGGCAAGTATTAAAATGGATCAGTTACTTGCACGAAGATAAATAGAATAGTCAAATTAAACTTTTGAAAAGCATGCTAATTCAGAGAGTAGGTAGCTTACGGAATAAAGTCGTACCAAAACTACACTAAGAAAATGAAGATACTAAGAAAGAGAAGAAGATGAAAATGTCCCTGAGTAGACATCTAAACAGTGCCCATCAAAGATATCTCTATCATTCAGCATATAATTGAAAATGTAGACCACCATAATTATGAAAAACTTCAAACATATTTTTAAACAAGCACTGTTTAAAACTCATTTCATACTTGTCAACTCGTAAAATATATTGGTCACTTCTGAGGAGCTTGGCAGCCAAATTAATTGGATAATAAAGTTTGGCATATTTTTAGGCTTTCGTGTGACGACGCCGTAAACGTCAGAGAAACTACATTTAACGTTCATAACAAACCTTCGGCCAAACATTGATCAAAGCCACCCAATAAAATGAAAATTTTCCTCTTAGTTACGATTTTACTCCACCGGCTCCTATTTTGGGTGGTATTTGGGAGACTGTCATGAAATGTGTGAAGTGTGGTGAGCGCCTCGACGAAAGAAAATAAGGCGATTAATACGAAATGGTGACTGGTATTGATTTACACTTGCTTATACTGACACACTGAATGGATGTGAACAGCAATCTGTAGTTATCTAGGTAAGTTCTAAGTACTAAGTGTTTTATTTAATATCTAGTATATTTTTACACAGGGTAAAAATAAGAAAATAACTTATTTTTATAAGAGTCCTTTTATGCCTTGTATCTTAATTAGTCGTTTTAACTACACCAATTGACCTAGTCTCAAACTACGCAAAGCTTGTACTATGAAATGAAATTAAATGAAATATTTTTATTTATGGGTAGGCAACGGATAAACATACTTATATAGATAAATACATAGGTACTTATTTTACTAGCTTTTGCCCGCGGCTTCGTCCGCGTGGAATTCAGTTATCGCGCGCTGTTCTCTAGAGAACTGTGCAACCTATTTCACTCTCTGGCCCATAAACTATCTTTATGCCAAAAATCACGTCAATCTGTCGTTCCGTTTCGACGTGAAAGACGGACGAACATACAAACACACTTTCGCACTTTAATATTAGGCCCCGACCGGGGGTCGAACCCGGGACCTCAAGCTTCATAGTCAGGTGCTCTAACCACTTGGCAATCCGGTCGTCAAATGGTTAGAGTGATACGGCTCTTATGTGTACAGGTATGTGTTCAAGGTACTGAATTCGTCTAATCTTCCATTTTCGACACAATGGCAACAGCGTGATAACTAATGTTTTGGCTTTTTACTTTAAATATTTAAGCTTTTTTCTTTTGAAAGACAATGACTTGCGTTTTCATTTTAAACACTAGAAAATTAATTGGATGTATTAATTAATTAAACAACGCCGCTAATGCGATTATAATCTGAACGAATAATTCTTAGTTGACTCAATCGATTCAACGCAACGGCACTTTTAATTTAATTTACTAATTCATTAGGTCACTACAAGTTTTTAAGGCAGAATGAAAAAAGACGTACTTAATTGGGTATAAGTAATCCAGAAAACTGAATCGTGTGCCAGGGTGGAACCATTTCACGATGATTTCTTTGGCAGGTGCATGGAATGTCAACAAATAATAAAACAAAGTCAAAGTCCACATATTTATTCAATTTAGGCTATAACAAGCACTTATGAATGTCAAAAAAAATCTACCACCGGTTCGGAAAAACCTCTATGTTGAGAAGAATCCGGCAAGAAACTCAACGAGGTATTTTTTTTAAACATATTTACAAAATTTGCAAAGCTCGTGGTAAATTTCAAATGTAATTTCGCACATCAATTTCGAAAACTCAGAGGTGCGAGCCGGGGTTTGAACCCACGATCCTCTGCTTGAGAGGCCATAGGTCAAACCACTCGGCCACCACGGTTTTTGAGTATGCATCTATCTATTAAATATGTTTCTCCGTCACCTAGCTTGACTAGTACATGTACTCTGTGACTAGTACCTACCTATAGCACAAGGTTTGCTTATTTTGGGACCAGGGCAATCGGTGTCACGTGTTCATGGTATTTTTTTTATTTGCAGCGTAAATGTACCTTCAAGGTGAAATGGAAAAAACCACACAAAGGTGACACCTCGATACGCGACTGTTGTATCAGCGGAAACAGTTTGTCACGTTGTGTTTCAGATATATTACAGCACGACGTATTACACCTTTATTACCCGACTGTTTTGGCCGGTATATGAATGGAACACAAATTTGACGCAAAAACCAAATAAGTCTAGTCTGTAACGAAAATACAAACTGAGACATGGATGCACAGAAAAACCAGAAAAAGAGACCAGCGCTGGGAATCGAACCCAGGTCCTCAGCAATCCGTGCTGCGTGCTATAACCCCTACACCACTGCTGGACAGGAATCTAGATACGAATTTATCCTATGCATACATATCTCAGGTTGCTTATTTCTACTACGCTACTAATGCAGCAGCACTCTAGTCTTTAATCCACAAATAGCATTTTTTACATCGTCGAGACACAGTCAGGTTAAAATAGAGCAATATTATCAGTACTCGTTGGTGTAAAAGTGACTACACCGAGGAATCATGGTCACACTAGATATAAATGCCATTTCAAATATCTTTTTTGTGCCACTTTAGGTTCAGGATATTAGATACAACGATGAGCGAAGCGAGGAGAAGTGTGTAGGTACCTATACTTAATCTCCGGGTTAGTAGCAGTTAGTTGTAGGCTTTCGGTCAAACGTACTTTTGTGATTTAAAACTTTCGGTCAAACTAACATTCGGCGTTTTAATATTCGTACTTCCGTTCATAGGTCTTATGGAATGCCGTGTTTTGGACTTCTTCAGAAGTTTTGAACTTTTGAAGGTTCTTGAATATCGGTGACACTGATTCTATGGAAAGATAGACGATAAAAGTTTAAAAGTAACCAAAGGCCCTGGGGCAAAAAATAAACTAGGGCCCCAACTAAACTATTTAAAATCGTTTGTTCCGTGTTCGTCGTGTTCCGAGTTCGAAGTACTCCAAATTTCCTGAGTCCGAGGGGCCCCCTAAGCGTGGGGGCCCCGGGGCACTACCCGTCTAGCCCTCTGGTAGCTACGCCACTGCCGTTTAGCTCTGTGGTAGTTTTAAAAACCATGACCGGAGACACTGTCACGAGCACCGATCGAAGCCGTGCATTATTGAGTTGGACAAATACTGTGACCGTCGTAAGTTGTTTACTCGAGAAACTGTTCTTTTGTTATGCGCTGATGTGCTGTTTAGAACCTTGATGAGGTTACGATTCTATATGCAGAAGCAAAACGGAAACAGAATAAGCCTGTTTAAAAGCCTGAAAAACCCGACTGCTTTTAAAAGTAAAAAGTATAAATCAAGTCTGGTCTAGAATTCTGTTAAGTAACTTAAATTCAACAATCAGAACCCATTATTGAGAATTTTTGAGCGATTTTGAATAGGTCCTGACCGTTGAACATAAAGTTACTTAGCAGAGTTCTTAGACTTCTAAACTTGTTTTTGTTCTTTTCGGTATTTTTTTTTATTATTCGGCAGTGGAAATTTTTAATATTCTTTTTAATTGAAAAAGTACTGCAAAAGTTGTGTGTTAGGTGTGTGGAACTTGGTCTTGTCAATCCACGCTCTGTTATCCCAGGCGATCCCTTATTTCCTTAACAATGGTTTTAACTTGACGTTGAAAAGCTTCGCTTGTAGGCAGCGCCGACTTCTAGCCCTTGCTCAAGGTAGCGCGAGATTATCTACTACGCTTCCGCGTCCCACAAAAGGCACCACCGTTCATAGAATCCTATTCCCATCGGCTTGCCTAATATTAACAAAATAGGACAACAGCAGGGCTACTACGAAACTCAAAACTCGAATTTCGTGTCGTGCGGTCCCTCTGACACTTATGCTATTTAATACGAGATCGAGAGGGACGGTACGATACGAACTTCGAGTTCCGAGTTTCGCAGTAGCCCTGCAGGACATACAGGATTTGTGAAAGATGGAAGCGATCTTTGCTTCGGCTTTACCACGGAAATATCTGACGCCACGCCACTGAAAGGCACCATCATATTTTTGCTTTGGAAACTGGAAAATGGCGTCCCTTGCCATCTGGCACCTAGAGTCCTAGAGGGACGGCTCCTCTTGCACTACCTTAGGGCCAGCGCTGCTTGAACGTTCATCAAAAAGTGTCTAGGGATATTTTTCTTAACCCTATAAGTTTTGAATATTTAAATATAGGTACAATATTACTACTGACTGAGTCAAAACGGTGATACTGCAATACCGTTTAACGGACAATGGCTAATGCTGTGTATCTGACTAGATTTTTTTTACAGGAAAGCTTTAAAATTAAATGTCTTTGTTTACATAATAATATACCAGCCGAGAAATCTCTGCTACTTTTTGTAGGCTACGCGGCCGACCTTAGCCAATTTTACCCCCCACTGCCCGAAGGAGGGTTATGTTTTTCGAGCGTATGTATGTATCTATGTATGTATGTCCATTTCATTGGTCCTCGCTGCAGCCGAAACGGCTAGACGGATTTTAACTGAGGTATCATTGGGTTTGCCATAACTGTCGGAGTGACATAGGGTATACAATATTTCAATATGGCGTCTGCGAAAAAAATATGGCGGAGGAATAAAAAAAAATGTATTCTAACAATATGGGTATCAAATGAAAGCTAATAATTAGCCCATTCTAAATATATAGGTATGGGTTATAATACCTACTTACTGACAGAGTTCTAGACCACTAGACTTATTTTCTTCCTTTTCGTTTTTAAGGCAGTCGGGTTTTCAGTTACGCGCGTTTTAATTTCTCTAGGGATAATGAGGGCTATCGCGTATGAATTCGCCACTAGAGGCGCTAGTGTAGCGTGAGGTCTCCGAAATGTCAAATCTCATAGTTTTTGGGTGAGCTACGCGGGTTTATTTATAATTAGAATAAATTTGTGAATTTTAATCTAAACTTTGTTTTCACGCCCGTAATAACAGACTTTGAAAGCCATACTTAAAAACCTCACGCTACAGTGCGCCATCTAGTGAGACAAAAAAACGATAGCCCTCATTGATTGATGTGTGTAGGTGGCTGTAGCTGTTTAATTCAAGGACTCACCGTTCCCGATGGCGTACTGCTGCAAAAGGTCCGTCATATTGACATGGACAAGACCCCGCCTCTCCTGCATCAGGTTATCGCAGTGCGTCACCTTACCGCTGCCTGGACCACCTGGGGGAGGTTGTAATTACTATACTTCATTTTTTAAATACTACTACTATTATAAATGCAAAAGTTTGTGTGTTTTCGTTACAGCTTTGGCAGACCTCTCACTAGGTGAACGAGAATAACATCGAGAAAGTTACAGAGCTGACTGATAGATTGAAAATACAAACTGAAATATAGATGCACAGAAAAAAAGTTTCTCGATGAGGGCTACGGCATAGATGTCGCTAGCTAAGTGACTAAGTAAGAAACAAACAAGCTGAGATATGAGGTGCATAGGGGAAATTCGTGTCGGTACCGTTGACCATCAGTGGTGTAGCGGTATAGCACGCGGTACGGATTACCGAGGACCTGGGTTCGATTCCCAGTGATGGTCTTATTTTTCTGTTTTTCTGTGCATCTATATTTCAGTTTGTATTTTCAATTTAGGTTTTACGGGATGACCGTAAAAGTAAAAATTTGGAATTGAAATAAAAATACAAAAAAAAAAGATTCCAAAAAAAAACAATCTTGACTGATAGATGCAGGCGGCCAGTTGTCGTTTATCGTATCGTTCTAAGGAGGGAAGCCTTTGTTTAACAGTGGACGTCTTCCGGCTGATGATGATGTAGATAGTGGTCTAAGCTACCGACTCACCCAGTCTAAATATGACGGGCACGTTGGGCGACTCCGGTCACCGTGTGTTTCCTCATAATCGTTTTTATACAGGGTAGAGTAGACTGTGCTCTTACTTGACGTGGCTCGAGTTCTGCATGGGTAAGGCGAATCCTGTCGCCACTTGTCTCCTCTTCCAGTCGTCCCATATCTAATCTTTATTGTTGTGTGTATGCTCTAAGCTCCCTACTCACCCAGTATGACGGGCAGAGCGGCTCGAACTTGACATGGCTTGAGCTCTGCATGTGTAAGGCGGTTCCGGTCACCACTTATCTCTAGTACTTACCAGCCTCGATATCCCATGACTCGTTATTGTTTTGTTACAGAGTGTAGGCTGTGCTCTTTGCTCCCGACTCACCCAGTATAAATATGACGGGCACGTTGGGCGGCTCGAACTTGACGTGACTCGAGTTCTGCATGGGGAAGGCGGCGGCGGGCGGGGTCGCTCGCCCCGCCCACGTGCTCTCGCGCCGGCTGCGTTCGCGCTGGTGTCCCCTTACCAGCCTGGGTCGTCCCATGTCACCTCTGTATAGTATTAACTGTGTTCTAAGCTCCAACTCACCCAGTATAAATATGACGGGCACGTTGGGCGGCTCGAACTTGACGTGGCTCGAGTTCTGCATGGGGAAGGCGGCGGCGGGCGGGGTCGCTCGCCCCGCCCACGTGCTCTCGCGCCGGCTGCGTTCGCGCTGGTGTCCACTTACCAGCCTGGGTCGTCCCATGTCACCTCTGTATAGTATTAACTGTGCTGTAATCTCCGACTCACCCAGTATAAATATGACGGGCACGTTGGGCGGCTCGAACTTGACGTGACTCGAGTTCTGCATGGGGAAGGCGGCGGCGGGCGGGGTCGCTCTCCCCGCCCAAGTGCTCTCGCGTCGGCTGCGTTCACCGCTTGTCTCCACCTCTTCATTGTTTTGTTCTGGGGAAACAAACGTATATTTAAAAAAACACTGGAGAATTTCAAGTCAGACTTTTGTAAATTTTGTTCTTGGATTTTTTACCAAATAAATAAATCCTAATATGAACCTGTCATGTAATACTTGTGCTTACATCAATAACCCAAACTAAAGATTCTAACTTTATCGTTGCCTTAATCGATCTAGTCTAAAGAAAACATAATTGTTTACCTACCTACAACTATGGTTCAACAAAAATTGTTTTTTGGTATTTTGATAAGTAATTAGCACTGCATTCTTACTATAGGACCTCTAATTATCAATCTAACAACCTCAAAATTCTGTTAAAAATGTTACCTGTTGCAGTGGAATACAGTTTCAAAATTATCGACGTCTAACCCGGCCACGACCACCAAGAAAATGGTAGGTAATGATAATAAAATATGGTACTTAATATTTTTTTCCAAACAATATAATACGTTTGCTTATTGAAGTAATTTAAGGTTGATTTAATTACTATGTAACTTCAAATGTTTCAAATGTTTTGATTGGTTAATTGCGTTTTAGAGTTATGTTTTTAAAACGTAAAAAACCTTGATTTGACGTGATCTTTACTTGTTTCTTCATTACCAACAGCAATTTTTCATTACCATGTGTCACCAGATGCCGTTTGTCATTACCATACTTTAAAAAAATAAAAAATATCACTTTTCTGCTAATTTTATTTTTGTATAAATTGGGAATTAAATAACACGTTCTTTTATCGCAAAACTTCAAATAAGCCCGCAAATAAAAGAAAAAAATATTTTCTCGCAAATTTTTGCTTTTTGCACGAATTGAGAGAAATGCCCTGAAGGGGTAACAATAAAACAAACAGATTTATAATGTTAATTAGTGGGATACGAAAAACTTATAGGGTACTTACCTCCATTTTCGTTAGAAATTTTAAATTTGGTATGAAGGTAGCTGTTAAAGCAAAACCAATAAGAAAAAAGTCTGGGAAGCTTAATTTTTTATATGTTTATGTCAGTACAGTAACCATCTAAAATGATCCCACACTGCGAACATTTGCCTAAGAAGAAGGGCTCTTCTTATCTATATAAACAAAAGTGAACTGGCGAAATGTATGTACCTACCTACGTACATAACTTTCGAACGACTGCACCAAATTGGATAATTCTTTTTTTTATTGCCAGGACCAAGCTAAAAAAAAAAAATACTAGAACGGGGACGAAGCCGTGGGCAACAGCTAGTAGTTACTAGATATTAATAATATCTACAGATTAGTACGGAAGAAGAAGTCCGACTCGCACTTTGCCGGCAAAGCCGCGCGGTTTTTAAGGTTTTAATTCAACTAAGACAGGTAGGTACTAATCATAAAAAAAAATGTTCCATCGTCAATAAGTATATCGATATTGATGAAATTCAACAGAATTTTGAGAATAATACACTTAGAGCCTGTTTCACCACTTGTCGACTAACTTTAAGTGTCAGATAAAAGTAATGCAGTCTTTGTTTATTCGGTCAAAACAAACAGAGACGGCATCACTGATATCCGTTACTTAAAGTTAGTCGACAAGTGGTGAAACAGGCCCTTAATCTAAGCAAGAGGTTCGCCTGTTTCCACAAGAAACTAACTTCAAACAACTTGATCGCCGTAACTTTCCACGGAAACAACTTGTTGGCAAAAGTTTGTGCAAACTTTCCCGCTCAAACTTCAAGCGTTTAAAAGCCACTAAAACCACCAAATTGGGCGCCACTTTAAACTTTCACTGAGTGGCGCCCAAAATGGGACTACTCTCAAACTCACCAGTATCTAAACAGATGCCCATATTCCATGAAGATAAGGAATAAAAGCAATCTCTCTCTTCGAACACCGTCCACTGCCGATTTTTCTATTCTAATTGGCACTTAGAATAAAATTTATAGAAAACGCGCTAGGATGTTTACCGCGCGGACAATCACTCGGTGTAACAATTAATCGTTTATTGATTATAACGCGACCTTCGCTGCCGTCGAAATAATAAATAAAATTCGTTGAAGCGGAACTCTATCTCATCTTTGGTTTATCACCTCGGTGGTGATAGGTATTCCCGAGTTCAGGGTATGTGAGAGCAGATCTGCTTGCGGTCGGTACAGGCATGGCGGGTCAACCGCTCGCACGCAGCCCTCACTGGCGACTGAACAACATTAACTCTGGTATCCCACCACACAAGACACGTGAAACTACAGCCGTCTCAACCACATGTAAGAATAAAACAACACGTGAGCAGGACAGCGAAACGATTGAATAATTTACCAATCTTCCCCCTGAATGAAGTCGTGTGTGGGTAATTACCGTATAAAATGCAAGGAGCTGCAAGGCACTAATGTATTTGCCAAGAAAGTAGTTCGGACGATGATTAAGGGCGGACATTTTTCAGGCACCGAGGCCGCATGTTTAGCGTCACGTATAATTGATACTTTTAACTAGTTTCTTAGAATGATTACATGTACTATTAAAGTATGATGTCGGTAAATACTCGGTTCGAAGAAGTTTATATAATTGCCTTAAGAAAGTTTGGATGTTTTGAGTTTATAATGTTGTTGAAACGGGTTTGTGTTGCTGAGGAGTGAGTCACAATAGCTAGCGTCGTCATTATACGTACAAACAGTTTTCCATTCTCGTTTTAATTATTAAGACGCAGTCTTTGACCTGAGGCCGTATTGCTTAAAACGTAGTGGCTATATGCTCTTTGGTATTGCTTAACGTTTCTGACGCCCGCGATCGCAATCAAATGACAGATTTCGCATACAAAAACTGTCATTTGATTGCTATCACGAGCGTCAGAAACGATAGGCAAGACGACCTCTGGGGTCAGTTTGTACAAACCAGTACAAACAATCGTAAATTTTCAGTGTTGACATTCAATCAATTGAAAACACAAAATAACACATTGAAATTAGGTTACGATGCTTATTGGTTAGCAGCGAGCGGTTCTAAGGACCAAATAAAAAATGTCATATAACTAAATGCCATTTTATTTGTTAGATTTTTGCCTGAACAACTAAGTGTCGAGATTCTGATATAAGTACGAAATTAACTAATGAACTAAACAATAAATATTTAGTTTATAATTCAATCCTACTACGTGTACATTTATAAGGTTCAATTAGTTATTGCTTACATTATTTTAACTAACTAAAGTATATTTTAACCAAAATTAATTAATACAATTGTCTAATTTTTACAAAACGAACAAAAATATAGAATATTTTATTAAGTTAATGCGTTAAAGTTATTCTAAGTAAATATTGCCTATTAAAAGTCTTTATTTGCACTAAATTGCCCGTCAATTAGTTGATCATTTGAATAGAGGAGATATAAATCGTCACTACTTTTAAAAAAGCTCGTAACTCAAAATCGATAATTTTTCTGAGTGAACTTTATAAACATGATATTAAGGGTCAATTTTGCTAAAGTATTGATTTGACACGAGATTTTTTTCAAAGTAGTAACAAAACGTTACACTTGACTGAGTCAGAGGACAATATTCATAAACTAGAACAAATTACCGTCGCTACTCCGAGACCACACGTGCAAGACAGCTAGATCTTTGCGAACCATGTGTATATTACGCATAAATCCACTCATCAACTGCTTTCACACTCTTGTGCGTGCAAACAATAAAAGAATTTGAACTCAATTTCGATTTGATTCTTTATGTTCAAACATATTTGATATAATTTTAATTCATCGATGAAATTGATTTTATTATAATAATGTGAATGATTCCATCAACAATCAATAACGCGTTTCTTCTTATTATTACTAGCTTTTGCTCGCGGCTTCTCTCACGTGGAATTCGGTTATCGCGTGCTGTTCCCTCGGGAACTGTGCATTTTTCCAGGATAAAAAGTAGCCTATGTCACTCTCTGGCCCATGCCAAAAATCAAATCGTTCCGTCGCTCCGTTTCGACGTGAAAGACGGACAAACATACAAACACACACACTTTCGCATTTACAATATTAGTATGGATATAATATTGGTATGGATATTGTGTTGTGATTATTTTTTATCCAACCTTTTCTGGTATTTGTATAAGTACCCCATTTATATCTGATATGTGTGTATTTGGATGTAAGTATAATAAATGTGTTTACCCCGCAAGGTGATGATAAAAATGAATTTGAAAACAAAGTTACTTCCAAAAATGATTTTCGTCATTTTTCTCAGAAAGTATTGCACATGTGGTTTTGAAATAACAAGTTTTTAATTTTAGAATTACGACCTAATTCATTCATGTGAATATCTGCAAAGCAAGAAGCAGCTGGATTATGTTTTTATATAAAATAAATAAAGCCAACATTAGGTTTAAAGCTGTTAAGGTGCATTCAGGTAATTCCGAATGAATTTTAGACGAGTTCGCACTAAAAAATAATGGCGAGTTTGATAGAAATTTGAGATTATTAAGAATTACCCGATTTTCGGGATTAGTCGAATCAAGTCGAATGCACCTTATTGTTATCGTAACTTTTGCTTTTACGAATAAATTATGACATATTAGAGACATATTTGATAATAGTTTCAAGGTAATAAAACTTTACCTTGAAACTAATATAAAAAAATGCAAGTAAATTAATTATGACATCATCTAATACATAACTACGAAAAAAAAATATGTTGATGTACCTTACAACATAAAGTTAGAAAAATACTGAAAATGTTTCAAGGGTTAAATAAGAAAAAATATTCAATTAAAATGAAAAAATCTTACCAAAATGTGTAAATTTGTTTATAATCTACTTAGGTCTAGGCGACATAGATATAAATTCTTAGCAACATGGAAGAACATTTTCTTAATTGTACTACATTAAATGCAGTTATTTACGTACAAAGAATTAAAGGGAGTAATTTTAGCGACACATGTTGGCTTTAATTTAAAAAGCTCTTAATCACAACATAATTATAAATAATTCCCTTCTCTATGTTCACTATCGGAAGTTGATGGAATCGCGACAAACTCCATTTCTTTTTTATTTATGTCCATCAAGGTCTTCACTCCCTGTGACTTATTTTTATCATCATCACCATCATGTCAGCCGAAAGACGTCCACTGCTGGACATACGCCTCCCCCAAGGCTCTCCATTCAGACCGGTTTTGTGCTTTCCGCATCCACCGCGATCCCGCGATCTTAACCAAGTCGTCGCTCCATCTTGTTGGAGGCCTACCGACAGCTCGTGTCCCGGTCCGCGGACGCCATTCGAGAACTTTCCGACCCCATCGGCCATCAGTCCTGCGAGCAACGTGCCCCGCCCACTGCCACTTTAGTTCCGCAATTCTTCGGGCTATGTGACTTATTTTGCTGATTTTTTTTTTGTTTGATGTGTTTGTATGTTTTGATTGTTCCCGCTTTTTTCTATCAAACTGAGATCGAAATTCTTTATTTAACATTTTAAAGTTAAAGTTTTTGTTCCAAGAAAAAATACAAGTAACCTATCAATTATTCCAATCATCTCCATACGTTCTCTCTGGTTGGAATTCAATGGATAATTGGGAATCTCCATTTTCAGTTAAGTATAGTAAATGCATTAGGATGTCCCGTTATCCAAATCGGAGAGGTCAAAAACCTCGCTTTTATGCTCTTGATAATAAGGCTGTGTCTCGACCAGAGATGTGCGAGGATTTGCTGCAAGGAATGTTTTTCATTAACCAATAGGAACGTTTCATTTACCTCGCCTCGCTCCGCTCAGCTGTTTCCACCAGGGCGGTGGTCGAGGATAGATAAAAGAAGCGTTCCTATTGGTTCATGAAAAACACATTCCTCGCAAATCTCTGGCGAAAACGCAATCTAAAGACCACTTCACATTTTTTTAGTACTTGAGCCGTTTTAATTGATATTGAACTTTCCATCCATATCGATAAAGTTGAATATAAAAAAAACTGATAAAACTTAAAATTCACAAGCCACCGACTTAATGAATTATTAAGACAAAATAATAACTTACTTGTTTGTTACTTGCTGACTATCGATCTAAATTGATACGTAATGCATAAACGACTCTACGAAATGGGTCACAAGGTCGATTTTACGGGTTTACCTTAAGTAATATTCTAGTACTTATAAAACGGTATTTGTTTTGTGAAGTAGAGTAAGGCTCTGTATTAAGGCGATCATTTACAATACAAGGTCGCTGTCGACAAAATAACGGTTTCATATCGATTTGAATACTCGAATAGTGGTCATCATCATCAACATCGTCGTATCATATCAACCGTAGGACGTCCACTGTTGGACATAGGTCTCCCCCATAACCACCATAACTTGTACTGGTTAAAAACTAAAAACAAATAAACAATAGCAAGGGCAGTGTCTTTGGCCCTTAGGGCAAATCAACCCAAATAAAATGGTGGTACTTCAAAAATACCTAATAAGTTTATTTTTGCCAATGAAACGAACGAGGCAATGAAACACATACACACTCACACACACACAAATCTTCGCATTTATAATATTAGTATGTATACCGTAAGGTCGGGGTACTTTGCCCCATTTCAGGTTACTTTGGCCCATATGAAACCCCCATTAAAACGTAAAATAAAGCGCAAAATAAAAACATAAAAACGTGTTCGATCGAATAACATCAACCACATGGCAAAAATCCATATTCTCAAAGCAATAATAAAACCAGAACCGAGTTAATTTCAAGGGCAAAAGTTACCCTCAGGGCCAAAGGACCCCGACCTTACGGTTTACGGTACTAGGTAGTATATAATTTTGTTTCATGATATTCGATTATACCTGTATTTTTAGTAATTGGGTTAGTAAAAAACAAAAACTACATTTAAACTTAAACTATCTAGCTAATGAATGAGTCTACTTATATTCATACAAAATAACATTTCAAACATTAATAATATCAAAACTACAACGTGAAAATAATATTTCTTTTAAAAATGAGTCAACAAATCGTTGGATGGATTTTAAAAATATCACAAGAAGCTTATTTAAATTATAACGAACAGACTGACATTAAATTTAAATTAAATTAACTATAACTTTTTGCGTGATCTGTTTTAAAAACGTAACCATCATTTAATACAGTAACTTCGTCTATCTTTGCAGAATACTGATATCTTACTTCCCCTTTAAGATTCCGTATTTATCTATCACAATGTTTTCCGAAGAAGTCACGAAATATACAGTATGTAAAGGTTGGTTATAAAAGTAAAACAGATCACGGGGTTTTTTGTCCTAAAATGTCTTTAACACCAATCAAATGGAATGTAAAATTACATCAAAATCAAGGCGCGTAATATACAATTACAATTTATACATATGTACATGTTCAGCCAACTGTCAATATGTCTGTCTTTGTCAGTTACAATAGAGCTAGTGGAGACGATACGATTTAGCACCGATTACAACGTAAGTCATAAAAACTAAGTAAATTGTACAAAGAATCGAGTAGATGATAGGGTTTGAGCGAGTTGCTTACAAAGCAAGATCCCTTAGTATTATGCCTCCAAAGTAAAATGTCTAAGCAGTTGAATGCCGTCCATTCAAATGGTCTACTTGCTAAAACGGCTACCAAGCAAAATGTCTAAGTGGTTGAATATCTTGAAAGACAAATTGGCTTTTAATTAGAATGCTTGAAAAGCAAAACACCTAAGTACTATTATGAAGTAGGTATTCAGCATCAAAAGTAGCGGATCAATTTATTACTTTGTCATCTTAACATTATTTGTCAAATGTGTATGGTGTTAAGTATGTTGCTGTAAAACGACAAAGTACAAAAGTATGCAGCTACTTTTGATGCTGACTGTACGACAATAAGCGAAGCGAGGTGTGGTTAGGAAGAATAGAACCATAAAAGCAATTATTCTTTTTTTTAGACATCTTGCATTTTAGATATGCTGCTTGTAGGGTTCTGAGATATTTTGTTTTTTGCCATCTTGCTATTTAATCCCCAACGCAAAAAGATGGTGTTATAAGTTATAAGTTTGACCTCAATGTCGGTCTGTTTGTCTGTGGCATCGTAGTTCTCAAACGGATGGACAGATTACAAAGCGGTGTTTTTAACGTGAAAGCGAGGTTCCGTGCAGTGGTTCTTAGCTATGCTTGACAAAAATAGGTTCCACCGATTTTGAGATATTGGACTCTGAAATGACAATGTTGCGGGTTTTAATTTTTTTCTATACTTCGTTTTTTTAGCATTACTAAAAAGGTAAACAATCTTGACGAGCCTTTTTATTGAAAAACGTTTTTAAAAAAGCAGTGACTATTATTTATGATACCAAAAGCATGTTAAATCATCATATGTTCTTTCTAATAGTTACACATTTACTGAGACTTATTTTTTAAAAGTGTTTTTTAATAAAAAGACACGTCAAGATCGCTTACCTTCTTTCAAATGCTAAAAAAACGAAGTATAAATTAGTTAGGTTATAAGACAGCTGCTTATAGAATATCTTGCTTCTGAGGCTTCTGCTTTTTGATCATCGTGCTTTAAGAATCTTGCTTTATAGACAACTCGTTAATACTTATTACCATTCCTAAAGGAAAGACCGGAACCAGTTACCCAAGCCTAAGTTCGGCCGACTTACCCTACGAAAGGGTAACCTAACCAGATTGCTACATTTAGTTCGGGGAAGAACTTACCCTTTGCTCCAGCTAAATTAATCTGCGAAACACGTTCGACGTATTTTGCAATTCAAGAAAATGCAGACGAACTACAGTACTCGAACAAATGCGAGAAAAAACTACAAGCTGATATGAGAACCCCAATAAAATGGTAAGTGGATTGAATTTACCGTAGTCTCTTGGTAAGCAATTAACTTTATACAATAAGTTTACCGCAATAAAAGGGTAAGATAAACTATATGGGGTAACCCTATCGTTTGAGTGGCTATTAAATAGGGTAATCCTATTTACAAGCTTAAATAAAGAGTCTGGTTCCGGCCCTGTCGTAAATTACCTAGTATAACCAGTCGAGACTAAATACAGTAGCAGAATAGTTCTACTTACATTTAATGAAGATAATTCAACTACAACCTGCCAGGAAAAATCACTTTGGCCGTATTTTCTCATAGAAATAAATTTGATCGACGCTATTAGTCTCTCGCAACAGTATTTTCCTTTTAACAAATTTGAAATGTTCTAGGGCGAATTCATAAAGTTCGTTCTCCATTTTCCAAACAATAGACTTCTGAATTGCGTCTATTGTCTTTTTAGTTGGTTCTATTTTGGAACTCGTTTGTCTTAAATGTGATTTGTTGCTATTGAGATAGTGTTCTGTTGCTCCCTTGAAGAGACGGGGTAGGGTAGCCTCTAGCATGGTGATGAAGTCCAGCATTTCTTCAGTGACACCTACTAGGAGGTAGTGATTTACTATGTTGTGCTTGGCCTGCTCTAAAGCCCAGCGGTTGCCTGGTTTCCTGTAAAAGAAATATGCATTTTTATACGTCTATAAATTTATATACCTCAAAACACAGACTACTTTTTATCCCGATATTCCGAGAGGATCGGGACATAATCCCATTATAAAAAACCGGCCAAGAGCGTGTCAGACACACCCAAGATAGGGTTCCGTAGCTATTACCAAAAAAATCAAGTAATATTTTTCTAAGTACTGTAGTAAGTATTGTGTACGGAAATTTTCAAGTTTAGGTATATTTCATTTACTCTTAAACTACTAATAATTCTCAAGCAATCTTAGCTGTTATAGTTTTCCTTGTTTGATATACTTACTACCATCCTTAAGTGACTAGATATACCCATGAAACTTTAACAAGTGTTCCTCAATGAACATAAATGAAGATCACCACATACAGAACTGTTTACTCACGAAGGCGCGCCCCTCCACGGCTAATTATCAATGTGCACGAGTAAACCTCGTACTTACACGTTGTCTTAGTTTCAGTGTGCGCGACTGACGGTACGCTTGCGACTGAACACGTTCGAGCTACGCACACATAGACATGTCGTATGGATATGTTTACAACTATTATAAAATTTGGAGGGGCGCGCCTTCGTGAGTGAACAGATCTGTAATATTAAATCGCTGGAATTCGGTACAATTATAGTACTAGAAGAAAGCGTTCACGCAAGCGGAGCCGAGGGTAAAAGCTAGTTAGAAACTTTAAAAGCAAGGTGAACTGATTGAAATTTAAATTCAGTTTGCTGGTCTATTTGATCAATTTTCGACAGAAGAGAGGATAGTAAGGGCAAAGTTACTCACCAGCACTGCGCCGCGTGGCCGCAGAAAAATGGCACTTGCAGCCACATATTATTAGGGTCGCAATCCGGCTGCCCGCGCTCCACACACTCGTCGAAAGTCTAGAAAAATGGTATTACAGCATAGAGGTAATTTACATTTACGTTTGCCATAGTTAAATACAGACAGTATTGGGCAATATGTAACCTAACTATAGATAACTGATAGCGGTTACATTTTGTAGTTAGTAATCTCAGCAACAGATTACATAAAGTAACCGTAAAATGTAGTTAAAAAAATTCCAAGCCAAGCCAAAAAAGCCAAGTTCCTGTAATCTGTATCACTTCTTCACTCTCAACCGCGGCACTTTTTTTACAAGTTTTTTTTGCGTATGTATGAGTCAAATCTTGCAAAGTTATTTAACAAAGTACAAGCTAATGTTATGTTATTATATGTGTTATTTTTGTATTATTTTTGTGTTTTATGTACAATAAAATATTTACATACATACATACATACATTAGCGATTTGTACTGAAATTCACTAATACTTTTTGCTTGTACTTTATTATGCAATTGGGCCCTGGTGGGTTGGTAGAGGTTGGGGCTTGGCATGGCAGAGCCACTGCTCCGTCTCCCCTTAGTAAGCCAGCACATCAGCTCTCTTGAGTCTTTTAATCGGATTTGGCTGCAAAAGTATACTGGATAATGGGTTTGGGTGAAACATCAGACGGTCCCTGTAGTTGGCTGAGTAACGTTTCACCTTGGCTGAGATGGTTGGCATTTCCAGGTACTCATGGATTTCTGAATTGCGATCATACCAGGGTGCTGATGAGAGTAATGGAAAATGGGAACAAAAGTGGCATCAAACTTAAAATTAAATAATGAAAGTGGTTCAATCCCCCATGTGCATGGATTGTAATAAGATTGAGGACTTCATACATTTATTGGTGGAGTGTGGTTTGACTAAGGAAATCCGCGAGAGGTGGTTGAGTGATTTGGACCTGTTCAATGGTGCAGTGAGTGTTATTTTGAGTTGTCCGGTATCGGAAGATGCAGTACGAATTTACAGGTTCATCAAGCACTCCTTTGCAGCCAGATAATCTGGACATCGCAATAGGAGTGTTTGATGAATGTGGACATCGAGTCTTTCAATGAGGCTGGCATAGTCACACAAGTGCACTTAAGCCTCTAAAAAAAAAATAGAAAAAAAAAAACAAAGCACTCCTCGTGTTGAGTTGGGCGTCAAAAAATAAGTAAAAATTGCTGTACCATTTTGTCACCATGCTTCTTTCTGACGAGGTGTGGCCTGAAGTTGTCACCGTTGCGCAGAAAGTAGTAGTACGAGACGAGCCTGTCCAACGGGCGCCTTATTATGTTAATGAACAACGGCTTAGATGCTGTTCCTAACCTGAAAGAAATAAAGACTTGTAAGCTTTTTTTTCAACAATAAATAATAATAAATAGTTGTTTTCTGAGTAAAAAAAAGACAGAGACAGAGTTACATTCACGTTAATATTATGAAAATTTATAGTGAGGGCACATTGCGCATTTTAGAGATTGGTTTCAAGCAATACAACCGCCTATTGTCTACCCTGAATGTATGTGCAATACATAGATTTTTTGTACTAATTTGTGGTGTACAATAAAGAATATTTGTATTGTATTGTATTTTGTTTACTTTTGTTTACACAGATAAATCATCAGCAGGGTTCAGAGTTTTCCTAGAAAGACTTAATTTTATTGACTTATGTACTTAACCAACATTAACATAATGAACTTTAACTTTAAATTAAGTTTTAACATGAAATTAAATAAACTAATAAATAGGTACACTAAGAGCTAGTCATTAATTTATTTAATGTAATTAATGGAATGTAAATAATTTAATGAGCAGATAAACTGATACCTTCTCATTAATTTATTTAATGTTATGCTAAAACACACTAATTTTGTAATATCCTGGACTACAAAGTATCCTATGTTTATCAGGGGTATTGTAAGAGTATTTTCATGAAATATTTTAAACTAGCTGCTACGCGGGACTCCTTTTGACACAAACAGCCTGGAGGTCTTCTCTAGGGAGGAGCCCCTCCAATAGAGGGTTAAAACAAAAAAAACATTTATTCAAATTTCGACAAGTCAGCTATTTTTCAGCTTATTTTCAGCATTTTTTTACCTTAAGGGCCTTTGTTGCCCCTAGGCTTCCTGATCTAAGTCAGTCCCTGTACAATCAGCAACAAAGATATGAATACAGCCAAAGTGGCAAAAATATGTATACAGGGTTTTGCCTGAACATTGGGTAAGGTTGTGTATACATCATTTTTGACAAGATAAATAGATAAATAGACAATATACTTACTGATCGAAGTTTAGGAATGCCATGTGCCCATGGTACAGAGCTGGCTTCATCTCCTGCCACTTTGTAACGTTCTGGGCAAACTTGTACTGGTTGCTTAAAGACATTACATGCATGTTCGCGGTAATGTTTATGTGGAGCACTTTGAAGTGGTTTTTCTTACACAAATCGTAAGCTACACCCACAAAACTCGTAGAACCAGTCTTCGGCACCCTATTGTATATAACCACCAAGTCCTCGGCATTATTCCCAACATTTCTGGGGAAAAATTGACGAGAATCGACGTGCGACTGAGCGAACTTGTATTCTGTGAAAAGATAAATTTAACATGAATCTGACGCGTTCTTATCTCGTTTGGTTCAAAACAAGCGTTCACTACGTACCCAGCTTGCGATAACTGTCTTCTAAACGGGCTATTTCTGTCTGGAAATATAAAATTATAATGGCAATAACACAGAGACACGATATCAACCATAATTTGTGCACGTTCAGCATGACTGCGGGCACGAGAGCGGCAGCTGGCACACTAGCTGTTACGGACAGCGAATGACATAGTTTTGTGCAGATTATGTACGAATGTAAACAGTAATTTTTCTATTTTTAATTAAAGTTCTACATACACTGCTAACTACCAGTCGCAAAACTGTCACATTCCACAAAAATGACAACTATGAAACAGTGTTGCCATTCACTTAACGATAAATATAACATAACCAACAAAAAGTTGGAAAACCCCCGACTTTGTCAATTCAGTATATCAAAAACGGCTAAACCGATTTAGATGAAACATATCTAAGAACCATCGCTAAAAAACCTGATTTTAAATAAAAATAAAAAAACCGAATTCAAATCGGTCTACCCATTTAGGAGCTACAGTGCCACAGACAGCACTCAGACAGACACACATAGCGGTCAAACTTATAACACCCCTCATTGTGCGTCGAGGGTTAAAAACTAGATATTGTAATCTCGACATCAAGAAAATGATCTGCTTCACTAAATCAGCTCGGTATTGGAATCGACTCCGCTTATCAACTCCGATTTAATTATTGAATTTGGGTCTTTCAAGCGATCATTATTTGTCAGTAGCGAAGGCTAAGCGATTCCGTTCCGATCTGACTCGGTCCAGATCGGCTTGGACCCGTGTCACTTGGATTTTACTGGCGGTGTTTATACTTAGGAAACTTACTCAATACTCGCCAGAAAACCTTGCAGGGCGTCATGAACCGAGTTATGTAACTGTAACATCCTTTTGAAATGTACATGATTTTACAGTGAAATAAATAAATTCAAAATTCAAATTCAAATTCAAATGATTTATTCAGTAAATAGGCCGCAATGGGCACTTTTAAACGTCATTTTTTAAACTACCAGCGCTTTCGGAAAGACCATCATTGCCAAGAAGAATGCGCCGCAAGAAACTTGGCAGAAAGTCATTTTTTCATAAAAATATATTTACAAATAAAATACTTAAAAACTATATTATACAAAAAAAGAAAAAAATACAAAAATAATAATAAAAGAAATACAGGGATGTATGGGGTCCTTAGTTACAATACTAAACACTAACTATATCTAAACTATATCTACGTTCAGTGGAAGTGTAGAATGCTTCCACCGTCATAAATTTTAAAATAATAATAACAATAATTTAGTTCTGAAATATACATTTCAGGTCAAGTAACCATTAAGCTTTTGGATTTCGAAGGCAAGTTCACGTCTGCCGCCCCCAAAGTTAGCTCACACGCACTCATGTCATGCTCTGAAAGCAGAGCGGTACCGAGGGCATGGTATTGCTTCCGTTCCCATAAGCTCTATGGGATCGTCTTGGGAACTTCGACGTCGCGAGCCTGTGACTAGAATTTAAACTAAAAATATAAAAGTTTAAAATCCATAAGCTTAACAATATACAGCCTTAAACAAAACAAGGGGATGTATAAAGTCCCTGAGTTAATAATAAAATTATTATACAGCAAGGGGATGTATAAGTCCCTATGTTAATAATAAAATTCCTAATCTAAATAATTCAGAGATGTATATAGTCTCTAAAATAAATAAATAAATAAAATATGTTATTCGATCAGATTATGACGATGTTATCGAACAAAAGCTAAGTGAGTGTTGAATGGAAAGTGGTGAGTGGGGAATGTTACCCAACTACGGCAATGAGGGTTTATCGACAGACGAACTATCGCTAGATGGCGTTAGTAACGTGAGGTCCGATTGAAATTTCTTTCACACTTGTGATTGGATGAAATAAATATCTAAATGAGCCAATCGCAAGCAAGATTGAAACGTCAAATGGACCTCATGATACTAACGCCATCTAGCGACATTTCGCTTATCGAAAAACCCTCATTAAGACGCCGAGCAATATGAAAATAAAAACTTTCAAGAAATATTCTACTCAAGGATTAAATACCGATAAGGTCATCTTCAACGTTGATAGGTATTGGCTAACTAAATCATTGACAATATCGTAGAAGGTAAATTTATTTTCAAAATTTATTTTAAGGCAGTAAACGATGCAACATTTATTGATCCTGATAGAGCAACGCTGACAGAATGACAAACATTTTTAAATTGAAAATACAAACTGAAATATAGATGCACAGAAAAACCAGAAAAATAAGACCAGCACTAGGAATCCAATCTTAAACATTTTTAAGCAAAATATAGTTCAATCCGTATTTTTTTTGATAAAGTAAAATCGGTTAATCCATACTAATATTATAAATGCGAAAGTAACTCTGTCTGTCTGTCTGTCTGTCTGTCTGTCTGTCTGTCTGTTACGCTTTCACGCCTAAACCGCTGAACCGATTTGGATGAAATTTGGTACAGAGATAGAATAGACCTTGGGAAAGAACATAGGCTACCTTTTATCGCGAAAAAAAGGTTTAAAGGGGTTGAAATAGGGGATGAAACTTAATATGGTGGAAGTTCGTCGCCGTCGAAGATAAAACTATGAAACTTGGCATTTAGGCACTTAATCCATACTATCCATACTAATATTATAAATGCGAAAGTAACTCTGTCTGTCTGTCTGTCTGTCTGTCTGTCTGTCTGTCTGTCTGTCTGTTACGCTTTCACGCCTAAACCGCTGAACCGATTTGGATGAAATTTGGTACAGAGATAGAATAGACCTTGGGAAAGAACATAGGCTACCTTTTATCGCGAAAAAAAGGTTTAAAGGTTATTTTGCTGTATATGTGTGTCTTCTGTGTAAGTGAATAAATGTCTTCTTTCTTTCTTTCTTTCTTTCTTAAAGGGGTTGAAATAGGGGATGAAACTTAATATGGTGGAAGTTCGTCGCCGTCGAAGATAAAACTATGAAACTTGGCATTTAGGCACTTAATAAGAAATAAATCGATATTTTGTTTGAGCTTTTTTAAATATCGACCTGTGAGGGGATGAAATAGGGGTGGAAAGTTTATATGGAAGGTCGTCATTATCGAAGATAAATCGATGAATCTTTATTAAACTAGCCATTTGGGCACGTGATAAGAGGTAAATAGATGTTTGTTCACGCGTTTTTAAAATTCTCCCTGTGAGGGGGTGAAATAGGGGATGAAAGTTTATATGGAAGTTCGTCATTGTCGAAGATAAATCGATGGTTCTTTGTGAAACTTGGCATTTGGACATTATAAGAAATAAATAGATAATTGTTCAAGCGTTTTTGAAATTTTTACCGGCGAGGGGATGTTAGCAGAGGAGATGATGCAGTGTTAGCAGTGCCCTTTAAACTCATAGCAAAATGTACGCAAAGTGGGGTTATTATAGATGGCTTATTGAGACATAGACAGTCAGACATGAAAAATCATGATTTTCAGATTTTAGCTTTTGATTGCCTTGACTTAGAAGTTTGATTTTTCACAGCTTTCGGGACTATTGACCATAGTTTAGGGTTTTAATCTCAATTCGATACCGATACAATAAATGATTGATTGATTGATTGATTGATACTCCGCGCGTTTACGAGATAGAGGATCTTGACAGAAAGACGGACGGACGGACAGCAAAGTGATCCTATAAGGGTTCCATTTTTTTCTTTTGAGCTACGGAACCCAAAAAAACATTTTTTCCGGCGCTTTTAAAATTTCGAGCTATTTACCTACTTGAAAATATGGGGATGAAAGTTCTTAAGGAATTACAAACAAATTTACTATAAGTGTGTTAATCGGAAATATGTGTAGCTATGCTTAGTAAAAATGCCGTTTTAATTATAATCCTACCCTCCTAACTTACAATAAAGGACGTAAGGTGTCAAGAGTTCACTATGAAGGATAATAATTAGTCATTTTGTGTTGCTACCAACACAAAATGTAACAACGTAAAATCCACGTCGTATTGCTAAAATGTGGCCACCCGCAAAATATTTATGTTTTACCAAAGAACATGGCTGTATGGATGATGGAAGAACAAAACAAATAGTTTATATTTATAGCAATGTATAAAAATAGGTTATTATCAGTAAACTGTGGAAGTTTCTATGTGCTATTATTGGCAGAATAGGTATCCTAAATAAATTAAATACTTCCCAAAGTTATTATTCCACGCGGACGAAGTCGCGGGCAAAAGCTAGTAAATTTAATAACTTAGACTTTTTTCTCGAAGTAGGCAACATTAATAAAAAGCTTTAAGGCGTTTTTCACGTAGTATTAACTACGGACAAGTTTGCACGCTCACGCACAACAGAAATATCAGAATAAGCCCAGGGTTTAAAAATACTTCTTTTCAACAGCAGCATTCATTCGACTGAGTACCTATGAAAGTCAATCAGAGTTGATTGCATAATTGCATATTATGAGTTCAATATTAATTGATTGATGGCCATAAAATAATGGCCTAAAAGTTAAAGAAATACTTACTTGATTAAAATTAGCACCTTTATTTCAGGGTTTAAGAAAGTTTAAGTACGGTACGGGGCTTTATTGCTACAGAGCGATCTCCTTCAAGCAACCTCCAATAATGTGAGCATTGCTCAAGATTGAATCCACTATAAAAATAGTTCAAATCAAAGTCTTCAAAGCACCTCAATCAAGTCCCAAAACATCTTAATTTCATCACCATCAGCTAGAAGACGTCTACTGTTAAACAAAGGCCCCATAGAACGCCACAATAAACGACAACTCGCCATTTGCATCCACCGGTTGCCCGCAACTCTCGCGATACCATCAGTCTGTTCTTCGAGAACAACAAGAACTTATCCTTCGAGCTATGTGTGACTTTAGTTCTTACATTCGGCGAATTTCCGTATTCTGGATTCTATCGCGAAAAAAACTCCGAACATAGCTCTCTCTATAGCTTGCCGAGGTGGTTTGACCTATGGCCTATCAAGCAGATAGTGGATTCAAACCCCGGCTCACACCTGAGTTTTTCGAAATTCATGTGCGATGAAATTACATTTGAAATTTATCACGAGCTTTACGCTGAAGGAAAACATCGTGAGGAAACCTGCTCAAACCTTCGAAGCAATTCAATGGTGTGTGCGAAGTTCCCAATCCTCTCTCCCATTCTGAGAGGAGGCCCAGCAGTGGGACGTATATAGGCTGGGATGATGATTTACCGTCGCCCATGGACACCTGCAACACCAGAGTCACAAGTGCGTTGCTGGCCTTTTAGGAGTACGCTCTTTTCTTGAAAACTTGAAGTTCATATCGGTCCGGGAATACCGCAGATTCCAGAGTTTTGCTGTGCGAGGCAGGAAATTGCGTCGCGTGACAATTTTTCCGAGAAGACACCAACAGTCAAGGACCACGTCTCAGAGCCATACTGTCATGACATCACTGGCAGCACACAGTGGCGAAGCTATCGTAGGGCCAGTGGTGCAGTGCACCAGGGCTCCGGAGCTAAAGGGGCCCTCTAACTTAAGCTTTGAAAAGAGAGAAGTATAAAAGAAAATGAGAAAAAAAAAATCTTGTGAGCAGGCTCGAGGGGATAAGTTCAACTCACTGTATCCTTATTCCTATTTATAATTTTGAAGGCCAATATAAGTTCAAGCTATGTACGTGGAAAGAGGGGGTGGGCCCAATTATTTCTCTATGCACCGGGGCCCTTGTCCACCTAGCTACACCACTGAGCACAAACTGGTAACTAAATAACTATATAATGACCTACTCAGAAAATGACTTAACTAGATCATGACCTACTCAGAAAATGACTTAACTTGATCATGACCTCATAGAAAATGACTTACCTAGATCATGACCTACTCAGAAAATGACTTAACTAGATCATGACCTACTCGGAAAATGACCTTTCTAGAACATGACCTACCAAGAAAATGACTTACCTATAACGTGACCTACTTCGAAAATGAATAACCAAGAATATGACGTAGGTCATCCAAAGGAATTTAATTAGGTATTTAACAATATTACTTAAATAGCTGACCCAATCCAATTTTTTGTATTTCAACATCAGCCACGCTTTTATAATACAAATAACAAATCAATTAATTACGGTTATGCTCCGGCACCGCAGTTCCGTGCGAACAAATAATCAAGCCGTCACGGCGGGCGGTGGACGCGTGCCTAGTAACATTTTAAAGAAAAAAAGAAATAATATATATATATATGTATATATGGTGGATCTAGGTGACATAATAGAATTTTGTGCCTTAAAGGCTGTAAATAGAGAATTACGAATGAGAGACTAGGTAGAAGAAGCCCGAAGTCGAAGGCTGAGGGCTTTAAATGAGTCGATGTTCGTAATGCCATTACCGCTCTTGCGATATTTTTGCCACCTAGAGGCCTTAGATGGGATACCTCAAGTGCCAGTAATTTCACGACACGCACTGTTTATCATTATTTATATTTTGTTATTTTGTATCATCACATTTGTGAGTAAATGTATAAAATTGTATTTAAGTGTAGGTTATTTGTATTGAATTGACGTAGCTCGGGAGCAAACCCAGCGTAGCCTCCATAGAGTACATTGTAGTAGCCTCCCTTGCCCCCCGTCACTCGGCAAGGTACCTTGCTGCTTGTGCTCGTGCTGGCTATGTGTACTTACTGCTGGACATCGAATTCATTAACGCCCTTAGGCCAAGAGAGTGTCGAACACGCCCAACATAGGGTTCCGTAGCCATTACGAAAAAATCAAGTACATTTTTTAAGGATTTCGTATTGTGTACGGAATCTTCCAAATTTAGGTATATTTTATACTTAGGCTGCTATTTACTCTTAAACTATACCTACTAATAATTCTCAAGCAATCTTAGCTGTTATAATTTCCTTAATAATTTGATATACCTAGGTAATAAATAGGTAGATACTTACTACCGTCCTGAATTTTTTCAATTTTTTTCACCGCTCGATTTTAATGAAAATTTTCACTTTAAAGTTGAATATTTCGCAAACGGATCACTGAATCGAATAATCGTCTTGGCAACCGACGAGAAAATCTATGGGAGGTACCCTAAAAAAATGTTTTTACTTTTTTTATTTTACCACTGTCAACGTGAGTGATATATATTCATGCCAAATTATAGCTTTCTAGTGCTAACGGTCTCTGAGCTTAGCCGCGGACAGACAGACAAACAGACGGACAGACATGGCAAAACTATAAGGGTTCTTAGTTAACTGCGAAACCCTAAAAAGGGCCTTGGGTTTTATTTAGGGGGTTGCAACCAAGTTATAGCCTGCATGTTACGACACTGTTTACGAGCAAGTGTGATGAAGAGTGACTTTTATGCTCTAGACGATTATGCCTCCCGCTGAGGTAAATCACAATTTTTTTTCTATTTGTACTAATTCTACCTTCTGTGGTTTTAATTATTATTGTATTTATTCAATGACGAACAACAAAAACATAAAACTAAATTGCACATATCGATACCTTGGGGCTCAAAGGGCGTAAAGGACATTTGGGCGTAATGGCACTCTCTATGGCATCTTATACAGTTTTCTTTCTCTATCGATCCATTTATATGGAAAACAAGCAAGGAAATTCGTTCAAAAATGTCTTTTACGACCTGTGCTGTTTTAGTCCCTAAACACAATTATTTTAAAAAATTTGGATATAAAGAACAAAAAATACTTTGTATAATCATCAAGGCAGTAAGTACAAAGTATGTTAAAAAACACCGGTATTAAAGCGACCCATATTTTTACACTCCTTTTATTGCCTCGAAAAAACTTTAAGACATACGGCGTTAAAGCTGTAATTTATTCAAGTGTCCTTTACGACCATCAAATATTTCACCGTTTATTTTGATTTTTAAAGACCGCAGCCTAATATAATCAAAAGTATGGAGTAATACGATTTTTTTACTCTTTGAAACGGCCTAATTTATTGCCATAAGAAGTTGAACTTTCCTATATGACCCATTGAAAGCAAAATTTGTGATAATGTTATCTTTACACCCTTGTGAACCAAAATAAGCCAAGTTTACTAAGTCTTAAAGTACATCTGATTTAATCCTTGTGTTTTCACCAGGGCGTATAGCGCACGTATCTAAACTACAAGAAATTCTAAGCTCTTCGTCAATAGAAGACTTTTATGTAACATTAGAAACAACAAAACTAAGTATATATTTTTTTATTTATTTTCTCCAAGTTTTTGCTTCTCCTGAAACGCTGTGTTTTGTGCTTTACGCCCTTTGAGCCCCAAGGTATCGATATAATACTGCTGTCCACAAATAATTCGTTATAAGGTAAATCATCTAGCGTTCGAAATTCAGTTTTGAAGCGACTACCGCCGAACGCGCCCGCGCGCGAAAAAATAGCACTGACATTCGTTTTCCCGCCAAATCCTTCCGGCCGCCATCGCGCATCGCGATTTGGGTCAACTGAGCAACCCGCGCTCTATTTATCACAACAAAAGAATTACATCTTAATATTTACAAAGCTATTAATAATGTTGACGGGAATTTATTTTTAGTTTTATTGTGTGCGTGATGTCTTTCCATTGGTAAATTTTGGTGTTGAGTTTAGCGGTTGCTTCCATTATAATTCAACAATTTATGAAACAAATAGATAAACAAAACGAATATTACTTAAACTCTCGTAAGACATATTGATAAATTTACTAAATTCACTTCCGATCCACCACCACAGTATAAAAGATCTTATATAATCGATAATCGTGTTTTTTTTTCATACAAATATCTGCTCTACATACCTACAGGTCATCTTGCAGTAACTACCCATAACTAAGGCCGTTGAAAGTTCGCAATTAATAATAATATACTTATAATTATATTATTCACTCAAATATATTAAATTTAAATAAGTGTTCATGTCAATAATCGATCTCTAACATCGATTATTCGTCTCTAAAATTACAAACTTTTTGATGTTAGATTATCCTCCTGCCTGAACCTCCTGAAATCAATTCAAATAGATCTAAAGCAACATCGGAGCTTTCATTACGCATTTCCTTAATTTTATAGCATTTTATACATCTGCGTTGCAGTTTGCACGTGCAGTTCAATTGCAAGCAAATTGCATAAGGAAATGAATTCATATGCAACCGGGAACAGCCACGGACTTTGTAAACATGTTGATGCTATTGGACATTTAGACATTGCAATGGTTGGGAGTCTAGGCAGTTTTCACAATCTAACTTAAAAGTAACACCTCTACCTACTAAATAAAAGCTTGTAATAAACCGGCAAAGCATAATGTACGCAGCGTGGAATCATTTTAAACGGTTATTGACAGAAATTAAAATTAAAATCAGACCTTTCTTGTTGGTTGTAATGTGATAATATATATTTGAATATAACTCCTCCTCCTCCTTGTTGGTGGTGGTATAATTGGCTCAGATTTCTATAGTTTTGATTAATTAATTATCAGAAGTTAAAGTAACTATAACAGAACTCCTTTCGTCTTTGACTTTAGTATACGATTATTTTATCTCACGTTGCCTTTATGCCTTAGATAATCTTACCTGCTTAAATTCTTTAGATTCTTGTGGAGAAGGTAGTTCTCCATCAGTTTTTACAAACACATAAGAAATAACGTATAACCTTATGACTTACAATAATTGTATGATAGCTCACTAAAGGTAATAATAAATTGTAACAACAATGCAAACTAATAACCGGCCAAGAGCGTGTCGGACACGCCCAAGATAGGGTTCCGTAGCCATTACAAAAAAATAAGTAATATTTTTCTAAGGATTTCGTATTGTGTACGGAATATTCCAAGTTTACGTATATTTTATACCTTATAGGCTGCTATTTGCTACTACTAATTCTCAAGCAATCTTATCCGTTATAATTTTCCTTGTAAATTTGATATACTTACTACTTACCATGCTGAACGTTTTCAAATTTTTCCACCCAACATTATAAATTTTAGAGGGGGCGGGGGACGCTCGACTTTAATGAAAATTTGCACTTTAAAGTTGAATATTTCGCAAACACATCACTGAATCGAGTAATAATTAAGGCAACCCCTCAATGGTTTTTAAAATACCTATCTAATGATACCCCACACTACAGGGTTAGTCGAGAAAAAAAATCACTCCCACCCCACTTCACGTCTCTGGGAGGTACCTACCCTAAGTTTTTTTTTATTGTTTTTTATTTTACCACTGTCAGCGTGACTGATATGTATAATCATGCTAAATTACAGCTTTCTAGTACAAACGGTCTCTGAGCATAGCCACGGACAGACATGGCGAAACTATAAAGGTTCCTAGTTTACCTACTACGGAACCCTAAAAACGAGTACCTAACAGCTTGAGACTATTTTCAGCTTTTTTTTAGTCAAGATCTACTGAGTAACAAATATTACATAAAATGGAGAGTACTAAAGTATTTAAAAAAAACATTACTTTTGCGTAAACAGTAGAGAGTATCGTTCTTTGATTGAATAATGTCTACGTACTTACCTTTTTGGTTTTAGACAAAAACTCTGCGTGACATTTGTCTTAAAACACCCCTCAAATTGTCAAGGAAATGAGGAATGACAGGGGCGGACGATCGCGACAAAAATAGCGCATAATTTACAATTTCAGATGACTAGTTAAATATTTCATCCTTACTATCTTTTTGAGTTGAGATTGTATCCGACTTTTATGCCATCCGTTTAGCAGAAAACAATGAGGTTATTACGTTTCTTTTTCATTTCTGAACTGGAAATGGTCCTTATTTCACTTTAATAAAGCATACAAACTTACATCACCAAAGCAAACTGTGAATCTATCTACTTAGGTTGAGGCAAGGTTAGATGTAGGATTATTTGATAGTTCCTAAATCCATACATTATATACTTGTAGAGCCTTACTTAGGTATTTACTTGCTAGCCCAGACTAAATTCAGCCGCTCGGAGGAAGCCGAGTTAAACAACAAAAAAAAAAACAAAAAAAAGCAACATACCTATAAGATTTTTTTCCAAAATAGAAGACGAAAATAAATAATTGAGGGATAAAAATGTGAATTCGATTTCGGGTGCCTCCTATAGGTATGGGTTTACATTACACACAGTTTAAAATATTGTTAAGGTAGGTCCTTCGAAAGAATTTATAACATGCCGTCTGTAGCAGAAAACTATATTCATAAAACATGATATTTTAAACTTTTGCTAATTGAAATTCACGAAATTTTACCAACAATTTCAAATCCGTATCACACGTAGGTACCTACTGCATAAATCAAAGTCGATAAAAACAAAGCAGTCGTCGTCGAATAGTTAGAGGCACGCCGGTTCATTCAGTATACTTAAAACGCGCTGCTAGCTAGCACGCACACGTAACCATGAGCTATTTTTATGAAAATATACTAATTGAACAATAAAAAGTTATTTAACAACGGTTAAATAAGTGTACCTACTTCGAATAATTTCATTCCAACTTAAATAAAACAAAATACAAATTCTCTACAAAATGTAGTCATTAAAAATTTTGTTATTTTTGCGTCTTAAAAAAATACAACTTTATGATAAGTAAAAACAAAAAAAAAATACTGTCGCTATGTTTTAACATTTGTGGGTTTAACCGTGTGCCTCACTTTTTCCTACGTATTTGTCAACTTGGTTCAAAACTTTTTAACGTTGGTTTTTAAAACACAGTGTCTAGATTGTTTCGAAGTCTTAAGTAGGGCTAAAATGGAAGTGGACCGCATTCTTTACATTTTCGGCAGTTTCACTAGAAAAAAAGATAAACGTAAATCCTTCGATCAATCGTCAATCAGTGCGGGCAACAGTCCGCTCCGGCGGCCAGCCAGCACCAGCATTGCACCGCGGACCTCGGCTTATGAAGAAGTCATAGAAGTTAAGGTACGTGAACTTATATAAACATATTAGGGTTCCGGAGCCAAAATGGCAAAAACGGAACCCTTATAGTTTCGCCATGTCTGTCTGTCTGTCCGCGGCTTTGCTCAGGGACTATCAATGCTAGAAAGCTGTAATTTTGCACGGATATAATATGTTAATTATGCCGACAAAATGGTATGTACAATAAAAAAAAAATTTTTTATATATGGTACCTCCCATAGACGTAAAGTGGGGGTGATTTAGAAAAATATTACTTAATTGACCCTATTTTGGGCGTGTCCGACACGCTCTTGGCCAGTTTTTTTTAAATTAAGAACGCTGTTATGTTAACCGACAGTGGTAGGCCAGCAAACACCAACATAACGCTTAGAACGTTGGCTTACGAAGAGAAAAACGATTAGGTAACTATTTTCTGTGGTAGCGCATCGCTTTAATTTTGTTTTTTCGTTTTATTTTATTTTGTGATTTTTTTTTAAATCTTTATATTGGCTAATGCCAATAGCCATTTAGCCCTATGGTAATCCATAGGGCTAAATAGTAATATTTTCCTTCAAGTTTTTTTGACTATATATTTGTAATAGACAATAATTAGTTGAAGCAATTAAACTTGATTGGTTCAAACGTTAGGATTACTAGATTGTATACGAATATCCCAGTTTTTCACTTTTCGAAGAAAGAACGCGAGCGCAGCTTGCGTAGATATTGCAGCTATGTAGGAGGCTCAGGCATATTAAACTGCTAGGCATGACAGACAGACTGCGCTGGCTGGTCGATGAACTTACAGCGATGAACTACAGCGGATTAGTGAATGAAACTTAACGATAGTTTGTCGGTCTTCGTACAGCCGAGAAAACTCAATCACGCCAACCAGGGTGGTGCCTTGTCATAATGAAATTTGCTATGATTTCTTTGACACATATATGGGTTGTCAACATAATATTAGTAGCACAAACCCTGGTAGGTGATTAAGTTACCTCCATAATACATGAACTTGTTTTCTTTAGGAACGCAAGCGGCATGAGATAAAGCAGTGGAACTGCCGACTGTGCCGCAAGGAGTTGGCCGAGCCCCGTCTGCTGGCCTGTCTGCACAGCTTCTGCACGCGCTGCCTGCAGGGATTACATCAGGAAGGGGAGGCAGAGGTGTGGAGCGAAGTCGATGGAGGTAAGAGCTTAAATATGGGAAAAAACGCAAGTGGCATGAGATAAAACAGTGGAACTGCCGACTGTGCCGCAAGGAGTTGGCGGAGCCCGTCTGCTAGCCTGTCTGCACAACTTCCGCACGCGCTGCCTGCAGGGATTAAATCAGCTAGGGCAGGCGGAGGTGTGGAGCGAAGTCGATGGAGGTAAGAGCTTAATTATGGGAAGGAACGCAAGTGGCATGAGATAAAACAGTGGAGCTGACGGCTATGTCGCTACAGCTTTTTCACGCGATGCCTGAAGGGACTGCAACAAAAAGTAGAGGCGGACATGTTCATAGGCTAACGAGGTTCATAGGGTAAAGAGAAAGATTATGGGAACGAAGAATGTAAATGGCATGAGATAAAGCAATGGAACTGCCTAAATAAAAGCCTCGGTAATTACACATTTTATTTAAAAGACTGACGAGATGGAAAGGCCAATTAAAGTCCTGATTTCACTCAAATGGAATTTCGATTCCACGTTTGTTAACATTTATATTATAACTAGCGAAGCGAGCGATACAATGAAGCACTTGGCATCATTGCCATAAAACAAGAAATAATGACTAGTTCCCTATCTCACGGGGGTTTTGAAAATTCCATTGTTAGTTTGGAACCTTATTCCAAATTTCATTTTAGTTTTGGCTATACTAAAAATCGGACAGGATAAACAAGTTAAGTTGGTAGTTATATCAACAATTTTGCAGGTGGTAGGACCTTGTGCAATGCTAATCCAGACGTGAAGCAGCAGTGATTGCATTGTTGTGTTTCGGCGTGGACAGTAAGACAGCCGGTGAAATTACTGAAAAGAAAGAAAGAAAGAAAGAAAATGCGTTTATTGCCAACAATTAGGTAGGTATATAATGCATATTACACAAGAAGGGTACCTACTCTAAAAATTAAGTTAACTTACTAACTATATGCGGGTTCTATAAAAGTTCGTGAGACCTGCTTTCTAATGTACTGGCACTTGAGGTATCCCATCTTAGGCCTCTAGGTTGGCAACGCATCTGTAATACCCCTGGTGTTGCAGATGTTTATGGGCGGTGGTGATCTCTTACCATCAGGAGACCCACTTGCTCGTTTTCCATCCAGTCGAATAAAAAAAAACATAGGTACGAATTAGTGCAATTAGGGCCGATCGTGAAATCCGCCAGATCACGAAATTCCTGCGGGCATATCGTGAAAGGCGTCATTTCATGAATTGGTTAAGGGACATCCGCCGTATCGTTCAAAACTTACCGTTTAACGATTTGACTAGTGACGTTTAGGCAGATCATGAAATTCCTAGGCATATCATGAAACGCCGATATCGGCACCGTCACTTCGCTGGCCGCTGCCGCGGCAGCTTCGCTCGTCGTACCTAATATTATTCTTTTTTTCGGCATAAGTATGACGATGCGCCCGGTATAGAGCTAGGAATATCGACGAATGCGTTGCTCTAATCGACCTGCCGTGTATTGTTTCTCAGGCACATCGTGATCAGCCTGGCCAACTTTTAGGCATATCATGAAATGGCGCCATTTCACGATATGCCTAGGAATTTCGTGATCTGGCGGATTTTACGATCGGCCGCCGACACATAGATGTATGAACAAATTCAAAAATTTCATCAACAAAACGTAGACAAGCTATTGCTCAAAACCGAATCATTAAAAACGAATTGTTAAGTCTGCATAACTACAGCCAAATTATTATGACACCTTTCATAATGGCTGCTCCGTAGTTCAACCCTCAGATAGTATCTGTCCAATAGTTCTTCTTACACTGGTAGATTCATAATGTTAATAAAAGATGCTTATAGCGCCCTAGTGACCAATAGCCGCTTAAGAGCATCTGGAAAAGCTATTAAATAATTACGAGCTTCGTGTATACAAATACGACGATCGTTGAGAGTCCAGTGAAAGCAGTGAAGTGTTTTAATGGATAACTAAGCACTTGAGTGTACATACTTATCATTGACTTTTCGTGTGTTTTTGTTGGCACTCATCTCTGTGATAATTAAACCAGTTCGAACGTTGACTGGCAATTTTGTTGATGTTTACACGTAAATGTTAATAGCGCATGGAGGGTTCCGTATATCTCTAAATTATAAGAAAAACTCTTCGTAATTTACAGCCACTAACAGACAAATTACAAAGTTTATTATAACAATTTGTATTATTTTCAGTTTATTATGTATCGTTCTGAGTGTCAGATTAGTGTTTAAACGTTATGGAGATAGAACAAAAACACTACGTTGTTTGTATGAGGACCCCCCCCCCCTTTTTTTTCTACCTGTAAACAATTCTTTTACCAATATCAATTGTTCTTTTTAAAATCGCTATACTCTTAACAGAGTTTGTCATCAGATTAGGATCGGTCGTCATGAAGGTGTGGACCTGTGTGTGTGACTTTCTAGTGGTTACAGCGACCCGGCACCCGACCAGCACCGCCTCGCCTCGAGCGGTTACTATTCTTCATGTGGATTTGTATGGGTAAGCGCTCAAACATCAACTCCGTAGCGTCACCGGATCGTCTCACTCGTGAGGTTGCCACGCGCGGACGGCGAGTGGACCACTCGGTGATAGCCCGCTGCTCGCCGCCATAGTGACTACTAGGATATTCGTGGACCACGCGAGGTCCACTCGTTGTCAACGCGCCGTCCGCGTCGACAACGAGTGGACGCCGAAAGTCGAGGTGGTACTGGTCGGGTGCCGGGTGGGTCTATTGAGCTGTGACCTTTACCCTCCACACCTGTGAACCTGTCTGAAGTGCGTAGTTGGCAATAAAGTGCTCTGCCCACTCTCACATCAAGTAACTTAGTCATCTTTTACGACACATGGAAAGCAGCGCCAGATGTAGCCGTCGCTCGATTAAGGTATAGAGCAAGTATACCGGGTGTGGCCTGTAATACGAGCAAAAAATTAAAACGTAGATCGTCCTCGTCAAACTGACCAACATTAGTTCAGCGACTTTTAAAAATAATGGAGTCTTTGAAATTTCCTTTTTTCATACAAATTAAATAACGCTATCAATGTACGCCATCCTAGAACACAACTGACGTCGCCTGTCATGCTACGAGTACAAACATCAAGCATTTTGCTTTACATTGCTTCTTCGAATAAACTTAAGTGTAATAAAAATTAAAAAAAACTAATTATTTTTAAAAGTCGCTGAACTAATGTAGTTCAGTTTGACAAGTATGATCTATGCTTTAATTATTTGCTCATATTACGGGCCACACCCGGTATAGAGCAGAATTATCTACACTGATTTGAGCGCCATCATAATTTTATTTTGCACTGGAAACTGGAAAGCAGCCCATCGTCATCTGGCGCCTAAAGCGACCGCCCCTCTTGCTCTACCCCCGGGGCCAGCGTTGACGGGAAGAGTTATTTATTTATCAATAATAAATAACAGCATTACACTAAAAAAACCAATGCGCTGTAAAATTTTGCTATACATACAAAAAACACAAAAAGGCATACAATTAGGGATTTACTTTTTCCTAAAGCAACGGAAAACCACACCCTCCAGTCTGAAGTCGGAATGCAGGAACATCTGCTGGTGTTTAGGGCGAAAATTATTAGCCCTGTCTTTTTAGAGTCTGTCCTATTGTAGAGCACGGCACGTACTTTGTCCTCTTGCCGACGAAAATTACATGCCGCAAAGAGGTCGTCGGTGAAGCCCTACGAACAGCGACCTAGCTTCCTGTCCGCAATAAGATTAGCGGCTACATAGGTACGTATTCTTCACCGCCGGTATCAGTACAGTAGCATTGATTGGTCGAGCGCCACTACATATACTGTTCAAGTAGATAAGTCATATATTCATCAATATTTCCAGACCTGAGGTCTTAGCGTGTATTCCGCGGGATTAAAATTTGTGATTTAGTCCAGCTCAACGTCATTTGCGTTTGGTCAAACGACACACAATTTTATGGATATGCAAATACAATAATATACAGGGTGATCAATCCAAATGGAGAAGTCATAAAGTATGAGAGCTAGCGTAATCCGTCGATTTTAGATTCAATAAAAAAATCTCCAAAAATTGCGTTAAGTACGTATTACTTGAACGCCCCCAAAACTACTGTTTGTATGTGATAGGTCCATAGTCCGAATCGGAATTCCGAGTGTACCTGTCTATATGGCGCGGCTGCACCATTTCAAAACATAAGGGACATTAAGCTAATTTTACAGGAGAGAGAAAAAACATGTTTTGTCTCAGCCGTACGAAATTTTGCAATATTCGTTCCAAAAGTGATACTTTCTCGGTTTATTAGATTAAGCCGAATATCCAGGTATATATATATGCACTTAATTTCCTATATTGCATGTTTTATGTGCCATACTAGGTTTTGAAATTAAACTCAAATAAAAACTTATAGTGAACCGATCAATTTCAAAACCCAGTATGTGTTGTCACTTTGTCATGATCTAGAGGCTAAAAAGACTAAAAATCATAAGTTTTAATACTCTTCAATTTAAATAAAAAAAACAGTCAGCTAAGTAGTTGTTCATTACAATAATTTATTATAAAAAATAAAAATTACGGCACCAAGTCTTAATTTTTTTACTTTATATTATCCAACTACCTATTAATTACCATAATTACCATTACTATTATTGATTACTGAATGGGAGATTGATCCAAATATTTTTTCGGGAATGGGGTATCAGTGGTACTAGTTTAGAAGCGGATTCAGGAGCGGAAACAACAGGTTGACTTTCATTTTCTTCTGGAAACATTTCTGGAGAAGGAATAGGGGGCTCACTTTAATTTTCTTGCGGAAGTATATATATCATAATAGCAAGATGGTTCTATTAGTAGAAGCAAAGATGAGCAAATAAGCGACGAGGTAGTATTTTGAACGTTAGTCGTTATTAATGAGATGAAAAAATAACATAAAATAGCAAAAACTAATACCGAAATAACATGAAATGCTAAATCGCACAGACATAAAACATAACACAAATGCTCAAGCTCAATAAAACCATGAGACACATACTCCCACGCTCAATAATAATACAGTATGATTACTTCCGATTTGGCACTCGGCAATTCTCGGCATACCTACATCGAGAGAGATCTGAAGTGCAATAGGTACTTAGGCAGAGGTGTTGTTATTAATTACATGAAATAGGTTTGGGTATTTTATGTGATTAAATTCTGGGTTTTTAAATAAGTATCCTATGAAAAACACGAACATTTACGGTTAAAACTGAGACGTCCCGAGTATTAAAGTAGAAATAATCTTACTGTATGAAGCGTAATACATAATTAAATATCCAAACATTTTGCAAAACATGTGTGTTTGTATGTTTGTGTGTTTGTTGGTATGTTTGTCCGTCTTTCACGTCGAAACGGAGCGACGGATCGACTTGATTTCAGGCATAGAGATAGTTTATGGGCCAGAGAGTGACATAGGCTTCTTTTTATCCCGGAAAAATGCACAGTTCCCGAGGGAACAGCGCGCGGTAACCGGATTCCACGCGGGCGAAAGCTAGTATTATATACATTTACTTACACGTGCTTACACAAAATGGTTGTTGTCTAAATTCAAAGCGTTGTTCACTATACGCTTGGTGCGATTGCCTTATTTCATTCATTTATTAGCCAAATTACGCTACGTTTTAGCAAAATTTTAACGTTACACGTGCATACAAACTCAATCTTGGCTGGCAACTGCGCGTTTAAATGAGTTCGAACAGCTCCAGCGCAATAGCATGAAGTTAGCGCGGGAGCACAGTGCTGCCAACAACGCGTCAAAATGAATAAAGAACAACGTACCTATAACATTTGACTTACAAAAACTAGTAACTTCAACTAACAAACACATACTACTTTCCAAAAAGTTACAATTAAACTCGTTTGACCATATCAAAACCTAGTAAGTCTCTCTGACTTTTTCAAAACCTAGTAAGTGCATGTCCCATACTAGGTTTTTGAAATGGTTTTGTGCCATACTAGGTTTTGAAATGGTCAAGCCAGTTTTTTTCTGCACTTACTAGGTTTTGGAGTACTCGTATCTCTGAAGTTGAGCGAGATAGGCCTCTAAATGTTTTTGTATCTTGTAGGCACTTGCTAGAAACCACGTTTAAAGCAAAAATCGCAAAATTGAGTTTTTGAGACTTACTAGGTTTTGAAATGGTGCAGCCGGGCGGCCTTTATAGTATTGCAGATCGCACTGTACTCATAGGTAGTCTCTAGCTAGAGACATGTAAAGACAGTGCCGGTTTTAGCACTTCCAGCGCCCTGGGTGAGATTTCCACGGCAACCCCAAACTTTGGGAATTTTCTAGAAGGTATAGGCTTCAGGCGCCCCTTTAAGTCCAGCTCCCTGGGCGGTTGCCCCACCGCGCCCTACCCTAAAGCCACTACTGTGTAAAGACATCCACTATCTAGACATCGACTCGCATAAAACATGCAATTTAATTCTGCAACACAAGTGCTTTTCAATCAGTTAGTGCACCATCTAAATGGACTTAAAATAAATGAGCTGTATGACTTATCATAATGATATAAAACAGACAAACACAGGCTGAACGTTTATTTGTGTTATGCTCCTTTGAAGATGTGAGTGGAGTTAAAGAAACGCTTAAAATAACAATGCACTTTTATAGATTCTTCGTATTCAGTTATTATTTCAAGCTGTTGACAGACAGCTTCAAGAAAAGTTTGTGAATTATAAACAACTAGCTTTATCCCGTGGCCGCGTTTCCGTAGGAGTATAAAAATTAGGTTGCTCTCTATCTTGGGGGAATTAAAAAAAAACAGAAATCAAATAAAGTTAATAGACGGGTAACTAATAAAATCTCGCAATAATTTTACAGAAAAAGAGTTAATTCTAAATGATAGAGCGTTACAAATATTATTTTTATAAAGTTATACAATATATTCTTTAGTCAACTAATTATATTAAGATTGTTTTTTGGTATCTTTTTTGTATTTTTTATTTCAATTCCAAATTTTTTACTTTTACGGTCATCCCGTAAAACCTAAATTGTAAATACAAACTGAAATATAGATGCACAGAAATCTTATCTTATTTTAGATGTCTTACTTTTCTGGTTTTTCTGTGCATCTATATTTCAGTTTGTATTTTCAACTAATTATAATTTAGTCTCATTTTACAAATTCGATTAAAATATAACAAAAGTACGGAAACCATTGCCTTAACAGGTATGTAGGTACGTACTCGCATTACTGCTCTGTGCCATTAGTACTCGTACCTACTTATGAAAAACGCGTACTGGTAGGATGGCATGTCGTACTTTGCTTTTCAACTTCATCCTCCTGAGTCCCAACTTTCTTTAACGCATGTACTTAGTCCTTAGACCTAGACGTACATCACTAGCATTATAGGTACCTACATTTAATTGACAAGATTTCATATTTCTAAGACTATAATTTGATTCGTTCTCTGTATTCTGTTTGGAAAGAGAAAAACGCTGATTATTTTAAAATTTCGCTACAACTAAAAATTAATTTATTACATTTTTTTTAAGATGTGCTTATTCTCAAAGGGCATAACTCCAAAACTACGACACAATAGATCCATTACGTTTGTCTAGTCTCTTAAAAAAAATCACGTAAATCTGACGTAGACGCTGCATAGAGACGTTGTCAAAATTATGACGGCTCCTTATTCTGGTGAAAATGGCAAAGGAAACATATCTATTCTGTCGTAGTGTTGGAAAATTCAGCCATATTTTTTCATTTTTTTGTACTTTTTTAAATATGGAGAAATCAATTATAATAAATATTTTCCCATGTTCAGGAGGCAAAACTCTTTCGATTCCTGTAGTAATTTACAGGTGTTAAAAAAATGAAATCTTGTCAATTGCTGTATACACGAGGATATAGAGTTTTTCTTTTTTACTTTATATAGGTACACTTAATTGCTGTAATGCGTAATAATAGTACGCATAACAAGATTACGTTCGATTAGTTGTATGCATTAATATTATTCGTTTTCAAAGCCGGCACATAAATTTTATTTCACATTAACTTGGACCCCTACTCCATGCCATTACTATTGCCGCCGACTGCACGCAGTAATGTACGTTTTTGATTAACGCAACTTGATATAAACAAGAGAAATGGATCTGTTTGTTTATCTAATTTTACTGTGGACGCATTTGTTTGCGTTGTCATACGGGTGGCAGCGGCTATTTATAGGACACATTAGCTATGTTCCGGTGTGAGAGAGTCGGTAATAGTTCTGAGGTACCGTAGATATACTCGTGTTGCTTACACCTTGGCAGTGCAGTTTACACTTCATTCAGTGGCAGAGCTTCTAGAAGCGGAGGTGGTCACGACCCTGTAAGATTGCCGTACGTTCCAGAACACGGGACATTTGGGAAATATTTAGCCTTTCTTCGACTACGTACTTATTAAAAAAAAACTTATTTAAAAAAATCTTTGAATGCAGTATTTGAATTCAAAATGAAGTGTTCGTTTAGTAAAATATTTAAGATAGGTACTTTCTCTATCTGAGCTTTCCCTTAATGTGACATAGCCGTGGGACACCCTGTATAATAATATATTAAGAGATTCATATATTAGGTATTCCTGTATTTACCAAATACCGTCATTCATTGTAATCGGACATTTCACCGTAATGACACATCGCCGACTATTCTCGACCTGATTATTATTAGCTAATGATTCACTCAAGGTCAGCCGTGTTCCGAATACGACGACGTTGCCAGCTGACTCAGGAATCGGAAGTCGTTCGTTACGATTTTATGCAACACTAGCTGTGCCCGCGACTTCGTCTGCAAAAAAAAAATTGTTATAGCGCTTTCCAGCGAGTATACGCAACGCAACGCGACTACGCGCGGCTACGCGTACAAGTCGCAATCCCAGACAAACACTGCATCAACTCAAAATAATACACCATTTTAACTTAGACCTTCCAGAAATTTGATTTAGGGCTAAATTAAAATGGTGTATTATTTTGAGTTGATGCGGTGTTGGTCTGGGAGTGCGAAGTATACGCGACTTTACGCAATTTTCTAGAATAAAAACCTCTGTTTTTACCCGACTACCCAAAGGAGGGTTATGTTTTTCGAGCGTATGTATGTATGTATGTATGTGGGTATGTATGTCCATTTCTTTGGTCCTCGCCGCAGCCTAAACGGCTAGACGGATTTTAACATATGAGGTATCATTGGATTTGTCATAACTGTCGGAGTGACATAGGCTATATAAAATTTCAATATGGCGTCTGCGAAAAAAAATATGGCGGAGGAATGAAAAAAAATGTTTTGTATTGTAACAATATGGGTATCAAATGAAAACTAATAATTAGCCCATTCTAAATATATATGGGTTATAATACTTTTAATCTACTATTTTCACAGAAATATCAAAAAAGTATAAAATAAAAAACATTAAATTTAAAAAATCCGACTGCCTTAAAAACTAAAGGACCCATTCAAATCGTAACCAGCCCAAAAAAACTTAGTAGGTAATGGGTCCCGACTGTAGAACCTTAAATGAGCTTCTTGACAGAGTTCTAGACCATTAGACTTATTTTCTTCCTTTTAGTTTTTTTCATAGACGTATATGCGGGATGAGGGAGGGGGGGGGGGGGTTCGTAGTTTTATCAATATGTATTTTCTTTCTTCCTTTTTACCATTTACGATTATGTAAGGTTGTCCTGTTGTTTTATGTTTTAGTGTTATTTGTGTCGAATTTTGACAAATAACTGTATTCATATTCTTTCATATTATACCGGGTGTGGCCTGTAATACGAGCAAAAAATTAAAACATAGATCGTCCTCGTCAAACTGAACAACATTAGTTCAGCGACTTTTAAAAATAATGGAGTCTTTGAAATTTCCTTTTTTCATACAAATTAAATAACGCTATCAATGTACGCCATCCTAGAACACAACTGACGTCGCCTGTCACGCTACAAACATTTAAAAGTCGCTGAACTAATGTTGTTCAGTTTGAGGAGTATGATCTATGTTTTAATTATTTGCTCATATTACAGGCCACACCAGCTATACTTCTGGGTAAAAGGTTCCACAATGCGCACCTCTCATAACGGCTCCAGTTTCACTGATCAGTTCCACCATACCCAGGTTCCATCCTCTTGGACCCTGGCGAGTCCTCGGGATCGGCAGGGTCGGGGTACGAGAGCGACCTCCGACACTCTAGCTCCGACACCAGCTGGGACCAGAAGAGGAAGTACGGGATATTCACCAGAAAAGTGGGTATAAATTGATTGTCTACTCAAGAGTATTTGACTAGTAATTCTAAGGCAGCTGTAAATAGAGACACTCAGAGAAGAAAGACTATGTATTGAATGGGGTAGGTGATAGAGATATCACAAAACAATATTACAAGACACAATATCAGTAACAATTTTTTTTTGATAAAAATGACATTTCTAATACAAGCTTTTTTGCTGACTGTAATTGCATTGACATCCAAACTACATTTACGTACCAAATTCTAAAACAAAATAAAGAATAAATAAATAAATAAAAAATAATATTAAAGTACATTCCTTTGTTTTATATTCTAATTTATATATATATGGTTATGTATATATAATAATACATATAGGTATAGTAGTTTAATTTTTTTTTAGGGGCTGTTTCACCATCCATTGATTAGTGTTAACTATTCGAACAAAACAAATAGAGACAGCATCACATTTAACCGTCAGTTAACACTAATCAATGAATGGTGAAACAACCCCTTAATCTCGTAGTATATTCGTTATTATTAGTTAATTACTTATTTGTTATATCTTGAAAGCATTGTATTGTAGCTTTCACAATTTTCGACTCACTTTTTATCGGTCCCCAACTGATTGCTCCTTTCATCCACTCAAAGGTTGATTGGTAGAGATCCCTTAAAGGGGTAAGTCCGCCTTTGTACAAGTATCTCAAATTTTGTCATTTGTATTTTGTTTCTTTTCTTTTGGACAATAAAGAGTTTACATACATACATACAAATTCCAAGTCAACGCCAAATAACCGTTGAGTTCTCACCTACGGAGACGATGCTGGTCGGATCGCCAGGATGTCGGATCACTACTTACCAGATTTAGATAAGTATATCAAATTTCAAGTCAATCTGACCCTTATCTGACCAAGAAGTAGGTAGGTCAAACTTGAAAGATTTGACCCGTACCGTACGTCATAATAAGTCGAAGAAATTAAATCACGTGCCAGGGTAGAACCTTTTCCTAATCAATTTCGTCATGATTTCTTTAGCAGATATAGAATGTCAATATGACATTAGTAGATTAGTAGCACTGAGTAGCACAAAGGTTCCACCCTAGGACGTGATTTAATTTCCTTGACATTGCATGTTAAATAAAAGCTTGTAATTAAAAAAAAAACTTTATTTTACACCTAAATACTTATAATACTTACAGATATCTGGCAAGAGCGTGCAGCTCATAATCTGCCCGACATGCGCACAAGAGACCCCCCTTCCCCTGGGAGGGATATCAGCTCTGCCCCTCAACTATGTGCTGCTAAGGAAGATGGCTGGCGAGGGTCGGTCCAGCGTCCTCTGTGACTTGTGTAACAGTGACAATAAGGTACGGAAACAGCAAAGCCAGCAGGGCTACTACGAAACTCGAAACTCCAAGTTCGTGTCATGCGGTCCCTCTGACACTTATACTATTTAATACGAGAGAATGTTTGCTCTCGGATCTTGGATGTTTAATATGTATTTAAGTATGTATTTATCTATATATGTGTATGTTTTCCGTTGCCTAGTATCCATAGTTACATACAAGCTTTGCTTAGTTTGGGACTAGGTCAATTGGTGTCAAGTGTCCCATGATATATTTATATACTAGCTTCTGCCCGCGACTTCGTCCGCTTGAAATAGTAATTTTGGGAAGTATTTAATTTATATAGGATACCTATTCTGCCAATAATAGTACATAGAAACTTCTACGGTTTAGCAAAAATAACCTATTTTAGTACATTGCTACAAATATAAACTATTTTTTTTTGTTCTTCCATACATCCATCCATCCGATGTCCTTTGGTAAAACATAAATATTTTGCGGGTAGCCATATTTTAGCAATACGACGTGTATTCTACCCTGCCAACACAAAAGGACTAATTCTTCATAGTGAACTATTGACACCTTAGGTACGTCCTTTATTGTAAGTCAAGGCATTTTTATTAAGCATAGCTACGCATATTTCCGATAAATATACTTATACATATTAACTTTTTTGGAATTCCTTTAAGAACTTTCATCCCCATATTTTCAAGTAAATAGGTCGAAATTTGAAAAGCGCCAGATCAAATGTTTTTTAGGGTTCCGTACCTTAAAAGGAAAAAATGGAACCCTTGTAGGATTACTTTGCTGTCCGTCCGTCCGTCTGTCTGTCAAGACCCTTTATCTCGTAAACGCGCGGAGTAAGGTATATATCGAGTTGAAATTAAAACCCTAAACTCAGGTCAATAGTCCCGAAAGCTGTGAAAAAATCACACCTCTAAGTCAAAGCAATCAAAAGCTACAGTCGTTAAAAAGGTGTTTCCATACAAATTGCCTCAACAGTAAAAGTTATAGGGTAGGTACTTCCGGCTGTCCTAGAAACTTGGAATTTTGCATAAAGGTAGCTCTTATAGCACAATAAATAAGAAAAATCTGAAAATCATAATTTTTCATTTCTGACTGTCTATGTGAATAAGCCATCTAAAATGACCCCACATTGCGTACATTTTGCTTATGAGCTTAAAAGGCTCTGCTAACACTGTACCATCCCCTCTGCTAACATCCCCTCGCAGGTAACATTTTCAAAAACGCTTAAACAAATATCTATTTATTTTTTATAAGTAGCCCAATGCCAAGTTTCATACAGAACCATCGATTTATCTTCGACAATGATGATCTTCCATATAAAGTTTCATCCCCTATTTCACCCCTCATAGGAAGAATTTTTAAAAACGCGCGAACAAATATGTATTTATCTCTTATCACGTGCCCAAATACCAAGTTTCATAAAGAACCATCGATTTATCTTCGACAATGACGATCTTCCATATAAACTTTCATCCCCTATTTCACCCCCTCACAGGAAGAATTAAAAAAAACGTGCTAACAAATATCTATTTATCTCTTTTCACGTGCCGAAATGGCAAGTTTAATAAAGATTCATCGATTTATCTTCAATAATGACGACCTTGCGTCCCCTACTTTCATCCCCTATTTCATCCCCTCACAGGTCGATTTTTTAAAAAATCTCAAAAAAATATAGAATTATTTCTTATTAAGTGCCTAAATGCCAAGTTTCATGGTTTTATCTTCGATAGCTACGAACTTCCACCATATAAACTTTCATCCCCTATTTCAACCCCTGAAAGCCTCTTTTTCGCGATAAAAAATAGCCTATGTTCTTTCCCAGGGTCTATTCTATCTCTGTACCAAATTTCATCAAAATCGGTTCAGCGGTTTAGGCGTGAAAGCGTAACAGACAGACAGACAGACAGACAGACAGACAGAGTTACTTTCGCATTTATAATATTATATTAGTATGGATAGTATGGATTATATTCTTTAAAGCATTTTATTGTAGCTTCCACAATTTTCGACTCTTAAACTCACTTTTTATCAGTTCCCAACTGATTGCTCCAAGTATCTCAAAGTTTGTCAATTGGTTTTTGTTTCTTTTCTTTTGTATAATAAAGAGTTTCCATACATACATACATTAACGCCATCTAGCGATATTTCACCTGTCAATAGAAACCCTCATTCGGTTCCCACTGGGTTACCTCCAATATCTATCGACGTAGAATCAGCTTATATCTTTTGCCGTGTTATTGAACAGACGAAGCTTTTTTGATCAGCATATGCTGATTGGGATTGTCTAAGAAATACCAATGTCTATAAATGTGACGAATCGTCAGGCTGCGAACTGGATGCTGGCAACTGTGCGGCGAGCATCACAGCTCAGCGATGGATAGAGAACATAATCCTAAAAACACAATCCCGCAAAACTGAACGGCCATAAGAACACACCTGGTTTTAAGAATCCAATAAAAAGTAGATCTGACAGAACTTGGCACTGTGTTAATGTTGTAGCGACTCCTAGCACCATCTAGTGAGCAAATATAGAAACTCCAACCCAAATCCTACATCGAGCCGTCGAAGTTTCTCAACTCGGAACTCGGACAAATAAATACAAAATAAATAAATAAATTTCTGACGATCTCGCTTCGGACTTCGGTCCCAAGGCAAAACATCTGCCTTGTGAATGTCTGTTGTAGCCAATCACTACGGAATAGTAAAGGGCAGGAGTGGAAGGCTCTGCCAGCTTATGCGTACCTTGGCCCTAAACTACGAAGAGTAAAACTCGAACTTCGTATGTTTCCGTCCTGTTGACACTTACCTATGTCATCTAATACGCGAGTGAAAGGGACTGTGCGATACGGAATTCGATTTTCGAGTTTCAAATGGCCGTCTTCAAATCTAGGATGAATAGGCATTTACGCAAGCGTGGAGCACTTTAGTCCACACCTTCGCTAATCAGGCGTGATTGTGGTCAAATGCAAGCCTATTTATCTGTAAAAATAACCCTTCTTCGGGCGGTCGGGTAAGTAGGTACCATCAGCCAAATATGTGGTCTACCGCCCTAAAGTTAATAATCGTTTGCACGTTATAAAACAATAAGCCAATATACGTGTCTGCCAACTTGAAAGTTCGACTTTAGCGACATATTCATTTGATAGTAACTTGTTTAAAAATTGATAGACCACTTATTTGGCTGATGGTACCGTAAAATGTATACCTATTTTAAGAAATCCTACACATGTATCAACTCATGCACATCATTTCGCTTCGATTCCGATACAAGCAATTACCGAAAACCCCACATTTGTTACGATACGCTACATTTAACCTGTTGTATTTAAATAGCGTGGATACTTTGAAAGAATACTTACGAGTATATTCGTTGTGAGTTATTTTTGTAGTCTTTGTGTGTTCAAATTGTTACGTTTTACCTAGTGTCATCTACGAAGACGCGTGATTTTGTCAAAATTAGACATTAATGCCATGGTAATAAGAACCACGGCACGCGTCATCGTGAATGACTCTACTTGTGACTCTACCTATACGTGGGTACGTACGTTGTACAATTTAACCCGGATTTGTTTTTTTATGGCTTTTTTCGACAGCTATTTTGTTCAAAGTCACAATATCTTTATTTAATTTAGGCTATAACAAGTACTACGAATGTCTAAAAACTCTACCTGCATATAGGTATGTACCTACATCGTTTAATCTCAGTGCGTCATCATCATCATCATCCCAGCCTATATACGTCCCACTGCTGGGCACAGGCCTCCTCTCAGAACAAGAGGGCTTGGGCCGTAGTTCCCACGCGGGCCCAGTGTGGATTGGGAACTTCACACGCACCATTGAATTACTTCGCAGGTTTGTGCAGATTTCCTCACGATGTTTCCCTCACCGCAAAGCTCGTTTGAAATCTCAGTGCGTGCTCAACCTTATTAGTCACGTTTCTGTAGGCAGATAGGAAACCCTTCCAGCCTTCCCCTCCCCGTGTAAGCTCCAGAAAGCTGAGGACGTGCAGCCGGGTTTTTAGCCAGCACAAGTCTGGGCTCTGCACTGTCTGGGCTCTTCCTTCTCAATCGTCCAATGGATTTTTCCCGACTGCACGCCCCATCTCTTGTTTCAAATCAAACTTAAAAACTAATAACATGTCTAAGAACCATCGCTAGAAAACCTGCTTACAAATAAAAAACCGCATTCAAATCGGTGCACCCGTTTAAGAGCTATGGTGCCACAGACAGACACACATAGCGGTCAAACTTATAACACTCCTCTTTTTGCGTCGGGAGGTAAAAGCAACTAAACAAAAGCAAGGACATAGTTATCATCATTATCATCATCCCAGCCTATATACGTCCCACTCCTGGGCACAGGTCTCCTCTAAGAATGAGAGGGCTTGGGCAGTAGATCCAACGCGGACCCAGTGCGGAAGGACATAGTGTCTTTTGAATATTAAATTGGTTTTGCTTGCTGTACTGATTTTTAGGGTTACCAGAACGAGATTTGCTTTACATTGCTACTGGGATGACTCGCTGGTGGTATTATGACTCCACTCCATGTCTTCATGTTTTGCGGTTTCAGACTTAAGAGCCTTAGGACTAGCACGCACTGCGATTAAACATAGTGCACCGTCTCATTCGCAAGCGATACTCTGAAGAGGGACGGCACGCTAAAATCGCTCGCATTTAGTCGCACTTCGTGCTAAACCTGATGAAACAAATCCAGGCGCAGAACCGCTGCGACCAGTGTCTAGTGAGCGTCTGCGAAGGCTGCGGCGAGAACCACGGCAGGCAGAAGACCACCGCGCGCCACTCGCTCGTGCCCCTGGAGTCACCCTCGCAGCTGTGCAGCCAGCACCACGCCGACCTCTGCGTGTACTGTGCTACGTGCCAGCAGGTAAAGCTTATAGCTTACAGGTTTAAGAAAACAGACAAAGTATACAACAGAAGCAATAAATAATTATTTGTGTTACAAGGAAGCAAAATGGTGTATTTACGTCGAGGGCGTACATTGAATCCAGAATGTAGCGAAGGATTTTACAATAGAATCCTGAGCGTAGCGCGGGATTCTAAAGTAGAATCCTGAGCGTAATGAGGGATTCAAGAGTTAACGCCCAAGATGAAAATAATTTTGCTCCCGAGTGGCTCATACAACTCTTCACACCGAGCAGAAAATGGCGTGGCTTTGCAATTATCAACTTCAAAAAATGGCTTTTGCAATAAAGCACTAAGAAAAGCCTTGAACAGAAAAGTTGCACTTTGCTCCCTCTCGTCAGGGAGGAAAAGTTACTTTTCTGAAGGAGAGGTGTGAAAAGAAATAAAAGTTAACAACAACAATAACCTAACCTTACTAACTTAGAAAAGTGAAAACCCCTGACAATATCACACACACCTAAAAATCACGCAAGGAAATTAACTTTCACGTAAAAAAACTACGTCGAAATCGATCTATCCGTTTGCTAGCTACGATGCCAAAGACAGACAGATGGATATTGGCATCAAACTTAAAGGGTTTTTGCCATTTTGGCTACGAAACCCTAAAAAGTGACATCGCACATCAGATCTAAAGCGATATCAACTCAAAATAAATGTAGGTAGATTAATGTCCATTTCATTTCAAAAAGACTTAAAATGCTGTATCTATTATTTTGAGTTCATGCTCTTTCAATCTAGAAGTGCGTCATGTATGATTTCAAATAATAAAACCGCATTCAAATCGGCCACCAGCTACGGTGCCACAGACAGACACACATAGCGGCCAAACTTATAACACCCCTCTTTTTGCGTCGGGGGTTAAAAACAAGGCCCCATTGCGCGCTACTTACAGCATAAACGTTTCGATTTTGATATAGCTACATTTGTTTTTAGGTGATCTGCCGCGACTGCAGCATAATCTCCCACTCGGGGCACGCGCTGGCGAGCGCGGCGCGGGCGGCGGCGGAGCGCGCGCGGCTGCTGCGGGACGCCTGCGACCGCGCACGGCTCGTGCCCGACAACGTCGACCGAGCCGTCAGGATGCTCAACTTGCAAACGCAACAGGTTGATGTGAGTACCCTGTACTGTACTACCCTACCCTATAGGTACCTACCCTTGGTTGCCCTGAACCAGCGCTATGATTGAAGAAATTCAGACATCGGCATTTGCTGAGTGGCATCCATTTTGGTGCTGTTAATTATTGTTGTATTTAGATAGTATTTAAATTAAGATTTCATGTAGAAACTTTTTAACACCAAGAAATATTCTGTAGGTACCCTAACCGCAGGCTCGAGTTTAGAGTAGTTTTACAGGGACGCTTACGCCAGCCCGGTTGGTGAGCGCGACCTGTCAAACTAATGTAAACGATCAAGCATAGCGATCAAGCGGACCAAACGCTAATGACAATCCATCCATGATGATATAATCCACGATCACGAGCTCAGGGCGGAGGCTCCAATAGAGAGATCTCTCTCCAGGCGATATCATGCCAGGCCAGGGGACAAGTCCTAAGAAAGAGCGCCTCCGAGTTGAGAAACTTTGGCGCGATGTAGGATTGGGTTGGAGTTTCTATATTTATTCACTAGATGGCGCTAGTAGTCGCTACTCTAACTCCTAATTTTCAACCAGACTCAAGCCGCCCGCGTAGAATCCGAGGTCCTAACCTGGGGCGAGCAGTACAAGCAAGCCGTGGAGGCGCACGTGCGGTCTTTGGCGACGGCGGCGGCGCGGGCGCGCTCCCGGCACCGCGCGCGCGCCGACCACCAGCGACGCGCGCTCGCCGAGCGGACCCAGCACGCTGTGGACGCCGTGGAGTTCGCTGAAGAGGTTAGTTGGATGGAAGCTTACACTGGCAGCCGTTTTCAATCGGTGTGCCGCGCATACCAAGACTTTGCCATCAGGTTGTGCCGCGATTGCCGCGAAATGTATACTGAGAAAATAGTAGGTACGAAAACAACTAACGAGTGGCGTGTGCGATTCACGTTGTCAGGTTGTTATGGTAACGGAGCGGAAGGAATGGCGCAGCTGGTGGAACCCTCTACGCGCCAGTCCGACTCGCACTTGAAATTTGACCGCTATGTTGTCTGTCTGTCTGTGGCACCGTAGCTCTTAAACGGGCGGACCGATTTGAAATCATGTTTTCTTTCTAGCGATGGTTCTTAGACATGTTTCATCAAAAGCGGTTTAGCCGTTTTTGAGATATTGAACTTTGAAGTGACAAAGTCAGGGCTTTCCAACTTTTTGTTGGTTATATTATAAGGCAATACTTAATTCCTTCATGGCTCATCTCCTAAGCGTGCTAATAATATAAATTGCAAACATTTTTGTAACAAAGTCTGATGTCTCCTGAATTACGGGACTGAATTATATTCACTAAACATTTAAGGGCTGTTTCACCATCCATTGATTAGCGTTAACCGACGGTTAAATGTGATGCCGTCTCCGTCTATTCGAACAAAACAAATAGAGACAGCATCACATCTAACCGCCAGTTAACACTAATCAATAAATGGTGAAACAGCCCCTTAGTCTTACTCTCGTCTGTCGTACATGGTCGTACACAAGTTCTTTAATGAACATTACCTAGTACTTACTGTTCATTTCGAACAATTTATCAGTTAAATAATTTTAGTGTAACAAATTGATAATAAAATAAAGGTAATGTTAGATTTTACGATCATTATTGTTTTTTAGGCCAAATCTTCGTTAGAGAAATGTTATCCTGAATAATAATCTTATCGATTAGTATAGTATTTTTTTTTATTTAAGTTGGTTCAAGTCCCGGGCGAGGCAAGCGAGTTAAGAAAATCATTGAATGCAGTTTTGTTTCTTTTAAAAATAAAGGAATGAGCCAAGTTAAGGATTTAAGGTAGTTTCCCTCCAGGGCCCGACTTATTTTTCCACACTGTATATGCCGAGATCGTTGATGATGATTTTCCAGCTGCTGTCATCCGGGCGCGAGCACGAGCTGCTGTCACTCCACGGGTCCGTGCTGCGGCGGCTGGAGCGGCTGACGGAGCTGCCGCCGGCGCCGGCGCCCCTCGAGCTGCGGCTGGCACCGGCCGCGCCCGCCGCGCACGACGCCACGCTCGTCGGCAGGCTGCTCACGCACGCGGCCGATCCTGAACGCTGCGTCGTCAATACTGAAGGTACCATCAGCCAAATATATAGTCTACCACCCTAAAGTTGATAATCGTTTGCATGTCATAAAACAATAATGCCAATAGACGTGTCTGTCAACTTGAAATTTCGACTTTAGCGACATATTCATTTGATAGGAACTTGTTTAAAAATTGATAGACCACTTATTTGGCTGATGGTACCTTGCCTTATGTTGTGTACCTAGACGCTGGAAGGACCATTTATTTTAACCAGATTGACTAGGCAGATTTATAAGACGAGCGTGAAGGAACGTTGGAAGAGGAAGGCCTTGACGAACGTACCACGATAGAATGAGGACGTTCCGAAGAAAGGTCGGGTCAGGAGTACTCTAAACCGACGTGCATGCATGAAAAGATACTTAGATGTGTAGAGGAAGCGAGAGTTGTATGCCCTGGCATACGATCCTGATCGTAGCAAGTGGAAGGACGTAGTTTCTGTCTATACCCCGTTGAGAAAGAGGTGTGATTTTATGTAATGTAATGTAGATTGAGAAAGAAAGAAAATTATTATTTAGCATATAAATAAAGTAAATAACACTAGGTCATAATCAAGGCGTCAAAAATCTGGCGGAAGAACTCTCCACCGAAAGGAGTAGAAAACCTAGACACTTCTTTTACTCGACTGCTGAACTTTTTTATTTTACTTAAATGCCTAAGGATTATACATTCTGTCGACAGGTTTCCAAGATCTCAGGGTAGACTGTCCGCATGAAGCGACACTGGAACTGCGAGACAGCAGCGGGGAACGCATCTGGTGCGGGGGAGAACAGGTATACATCACCATGAAACTTACATAATGGTCGACAAAAAACCGCCCTGAATGGCGAGAATAAGCTGTTGCATTATGTCCACGTTTGAATAATACGGAAGAGCAGAACTACACGCAAAGTGTGAACAAACTTAGGCGATTTGCCTGTATTTTCACAGTCAAACTGGTCTAGATTAGCCACATAAACGCATATCATTTTATTAGAGCTCTTCTAATCGCTTAGCCTTAGCTGCAATCAGCATGGATGGCATACTTATTACAGGGGACGTGTTTTCCTTTCGAGTGATAATTAATCGTTACTTAGTTGTGAAAGTTAACACCTCCAACCCTCTAATCCCCGTAGCAAGCTCCAAGGAGTTGAGGACGTGTGCAGCCGGGTTTTTTAGCCCGCGAAAAGCCGTGGTGGCCTAGTGGTTTGCCCTGTGGCCTCTGAAGCAGAGGATCGTGGGTTCAAACCCCGGGCCGCACCTCGTGAGTTTTTCGAAAATCATGTCCGAAACTACATTTGAAATTAACTTTTCGGTGAAGGAAAACATCGTGAGGAAACCTGCACAAACCTGCGAAGATGCTGCCTTCAATGGTGTGTGAAGTTCCCGATCCGCACTGGGCCCGCGTGGGAACTACGGCCCAAGCCCTCTCATTCTGAGAGGAGGCCTGTGGTCAGCAGTGGGACGTATATAGGCTGGGATGTGAAGCCCGGTACTGTCTGGGTCCTCCTTTCCCAGTCGTCTATAACAGATTTTTCGCGAGGATCACAGCATTCCAGAGAGAAGAATGGCGACGGATAGAACGCCGAATTACCACCTGGTTTTTTTTACATAATACTGACCCGAAATTGAACCCTATCTCACCTGATGAAAAGTGCAGATGAGGCCAAAGGTGTATGACCACCATGTATGACTTGCCGGGTGTCGGTTCCGTTTCATGTCATATGTCGGTAATTTCTATAGAAAATCGGTGTTGGACAAGTGTAAACAAGAGCTTCATTACATCTTCATGACATCGGATTAAAATCCCAATCCGACATCCGACAAGTGACCACCAGCTCTAAGAAGAACACCATGATTTTTCCCTGGCCAGGTGGCAGGCTACTTTCGTCGCAGCGACTCCAGCGCGCGCCCTCAGAGCGCGAAGGTCTCCGATCGCGGCGACGGCCTGTACGGGCTGACTGTGACGCCGCCGAGCCCCGGCGCGTACCTTTTCGCCATCACACTCAACAACAACCCTGTCAAAGTAAGTGCAAGAACGCACAACTTTACGTGCTCGACACGGTAATACCCAATAGATGACACCCAGCTGTCATCTCTATTGCTAGTACGTAAAGTTGAAGATGTCAACTATTGAGACAGTGACGAGCACTCGTACACGTCTACGTGTATCGAATATGTGTAAATAAATGTTTCTCTCTCTCTCTCTCTCTCAGTAGGTATGCGGTTAATCACGCAGTTTCAGCGCACCGCCCTTCTTCAAAGTATTGCTTGAGAAAGAGACGGCGCGCTAAAACCGCGAGGTTAACCAGTAGTGCGTACGAGGTCTAAGGCTTTTAGCAAAGTATATGGCTTGTGCAAAGTTTAGGTTTAAAATTTTTTTTTGGTTCCTCCCATAGACATAAAGTGGCGTTTGTTTTTTTAGGGTTCCGTACCTACCCAAAGGGTAAAAAGGGGACCCTATTACTAAGACTTCGCTGTCCGTCCGTCTGTCACCAGGCACTGACAACATTCAGTACAACAACTGACACCATTCAAGAAACCAGTTTGGTAGGAAATTAGGGTGGAATACTCAATTTTATCAAAAACGTTCCAACTGACCCCAGCCTTCCCTACTTCATAAACTGTGATAGTTAGACAGTTGAAATTTTTACAGATTATGTATTTCTGATGCCGCTATAACAACAAATACTAAAAACAGAATAAAATAAATATTTAAGGGGGGCTGCCCATACAACAAACGTGTTTTTTGCTAATGTCTAATTTTGTATAGATAATGGTAGTACCTACGGAATCCTTCGTGCGCGAGTCCGATATACACATGGCCGGTTTGTTTTTCGTCTAACTCTATTCATAGTGTGAGGTATTGTTCTCAAATGCTGCGGTGTTCAGGGCAGTCCATTCCAGTGCGCGGTGCGCGCGTCGGCGCCGCACTCGGGGCAGTTCCACTGCTGCGCGTTCTGCTCGTCCGGGGGGCGGCGGGACGCGCGCTGTGCCTGCCCGGGACACATGCCCGGATATAAAGGTAACAAAAAAAAAAACACTTATGTGTTATTCTGTTCCGTAACTCAGGAGACATTATCAGTCATACACTTGCTTAGAAAAATGTTGACAATGTATGAAGGGTCCACGGAAAGAACGTGTCTAGTCACCTAAGCAACTTTTTGAGTTATAGCGGTTTGAATGTTAGTCATCACGAACAATTACTATGGTTACCATTTATTTAAAAGATAAAAAAATACATTTTATATTGTTTCCAAATTATTTAATTCAGTGGTAAGTCATAGTACTTTGTGAGCTCTACATTTTGAGATTAAAATCTCAATTTTGAAAAAAGGTGTACTTATTATGCTTAGAAAATGAGCCATCAAGGATTTTTTTTACCTTAAAACTATCTAAACTCCTAAACTTTTAGTTGAATTGTACTATAATATTGTACCACATAAAATTATACTTTTAATAAGTAGCTCAGGAGACCATCCGCACTAGAAAGTTGATTGACCCAAATCCTACTAATATTATAAATGCGAAAGTTTGTAGGTATGTGTGTGCGTGTTTTTTTTTATTCGACCGGATGGCAAACGAGCAAGTGGGTCTCCTGATGGTAAGAGATCACAACCAGGGGGATTGCAGATGCGTTGCCAACCTAGAGGCCTAAGATGGGATACCTCAAGTGCCAGTAATTTCACCGGTTGTCTTACTGAAATACAACAGTGCAAACACTGCTGCTTCACGGCAGGACGGCAGGATTAGCGAGCAAGTATGTTTGTAACTCCCTCACGCTAAAACGGCTGGACGGATTTGGTTGAAATCTGTTTGGATTTGTGTTGTTGTTTTACCTGGTCATCTGTTTATGGTCATTTCATGTGATAGCTGGAATATCACACAGGCTACTTTTTATCCCAATATTCCCACGGATTGGGATAAAATTTCGAAATCTCATCCGCTGGGTATAGTTATGAAATTTCACGGCTGTTTAATAATGCAACGTCACGATTCCCACGACAATTTAGTAAAATACGGAAATATCTATTCAACTGTTGGATCTTATGATTTACGCGTGCGAAGCCGCGGGTGAACACAGTAATAAATGTATGTGTGTCTGTCAGGTTGCGGGCACGGGCACTCGGGGCACCCCGGCGCGCGGCACTGGTCGTGCTGCGGCAGCGCGCGCCGCCGCGGGCCGTGCGCGCGCGCAAGCCTGTACCAGTTCTCCTTGTAGCTGTACTCGAATAAAGGCCTGATGAAAATGACGTAGTTTCATTTATACGTACCTAATCTTGATGCCTCTAAGCAATCCCTCCTCACCCTATCCATATGGTCAATGAACTTTTTAGTGTTGTTATTCATCATAAACATCGATACACTTACTTAGAAAAATGCATGCTTAGGGAGCCATGAAGGAATTTCCTTAACCTTTTCGCCGCCACGTCAAATACAAAAGACATCACCCATATGCCAAGCTTCTATATTGCAATGCCTAAAATTGAACCTTAACGCAATTGAACAAAGGTTGCTTTTGTATTGAAGTAATGGACGTATATATAGGTCGTTGGCGTGGAACCTGTGGAGCCGTGGAGCGTATAGAGTCGTTGGCGTCGAAAAGGTTAAAACCGTCACAAATCCCAAGTTTTAGTTGATTTGTACCACATAAAATGATACTTTTAAAAAGTTACTCAGGAGACGTTACCATGGCAACAAGCTACACTAAAATGTTGATTGGCCCATTAATTAGTAAAATAAGTTTGTTAAAATTTTCATTTTTAACAAGTACAAGCTTTTTTTGCTGACTATACTTTCATTGTCATCCAACTTACATGTTTAATATAATAGGCATTTAGATAAGTGAGCATTCTGTTACAGTGGACGTTCTGAGGACATTATTATAGATTCCTTGGACATTTCGGTACAGTTGTTTATTTATTTATTTAGGTTTGTGTCCCACTGCGGGGCAAAAGCCTCCCTCCCCTTTTTTCTTCCACTCGTCTCTACTTTAGGCCAACAGTAAGTAATATTTCGATAAAATCAGAATTGTGATAGAGTGGACGTTGTCGTGCAGTGAACGTTTTGATACAGATGAACACAGTACTTCACAGTAGATCCAAAGGCCTACTGCTGATATCCCTAGTCTTATTTTGTCAAAGTAAAACTTACCGTTGATATACCGATCTCACAGCAGTATAGGTACATAATACAAAGTGCTAATTCGCTTCGTTGTTGTTAGCTAAAATCATACATTAAACGAAAAAAAAAAACGTTATTGTTAATCAATTGTAGGTATTTTGTCTAAATAAAAAAGAAAATATTTTTTTACAAATACATTTATTATCAACAATAGTTACTTTAAAACACTTACAACATCGTCTATGATACCTTAGGGACCTCTAGGGATCGGAACATTTTATTGTTTCATGATTTAAATTGATCCCATTTCATGGAGATTCAATAAATTAATAACTAATTAATGTAATTTATCCGGTTGATTGCTTTCACATGCATAATAAAATGTAAAAAAACGAGGTCGACAGTAACAGCTGAAAACAAATGAAATCGGAAATTATACTTTTTCTAATGTTTAATGTGTTGGTTTATTTTTGCATTTTATTTTGGAAATATGACAAGCGTGCCTCAGAAGATTAATTCCGAACAACTCTCAGTATTAAGATTGGTTTTTGGAATCTTTTTGTATTTTTTATTTCAATTCCAAATTTTTACTTTAGTGGTGTAGCGGTATAGCACGCGGTACGGAATACCGAGGACCTGGGTTCGATTCCCAGTGCCGGTCTTATTTTTCTGGTTTCTCTGTGCATCTATATTTCAGTATGTATTTTCAACTGTCAGTATTTTCTTCAACTACTTGGGCGCAATCATAACGTGTCAGCATTTACTTCATAACGGCCGTTGATTATAGAAGTTGTTTTGTTTGTGTTTCTGTGTTGAGACTAGTTGGCGCAGTATCTCGAAGTCCGTTTGACAACTTTGAGATTTGTGTCACGTTTCTGATTGGTTAAATAACTAAAGGAGCCAATCGCAAGCAAGTCTGTGACGTCAAACGGACCTGTCGATTTTAACGCCCTCTAGCGATATTTCACTTGTCAAGAAACCCTCTGTTTCGCAATTTCGTAGGTAGACGTCGATTTACATCGGAGAGATAGCTATATCGAAAATACAGAGAGAGCGGATAATGATAAATGAAAAATTAGTGGCAGCTTAAAAATTCTAAAAATATTTATTTTCACCTTATTTTTTGTTACCAAGTTAGAGCAGAAACTAATGTAGTTTGTTGCCGTTTTTTCACAGTTGCTCTACATGCGGTTGAATTGAGAACATCTTTGTCAGGCCGTAGTCATTTTTGATGCAACTAACCCTTTATCGAATATTTTTTTCTCAGAATTAATCGTTCCGCAAGCTTTGTTTTATTCTACATAAAATTGGAAAATGGTTGTATTGTACAAATATTAAATTATCACAGAAAAATATCACGTCTATAAAAAAATACTGGCTTTAATAAAAAAAAGAGGATCCCTTATAGAAACATTTTAATTCGATACCTTATTAAACTTAACTCTCAATTAAAAAAACAATAAAATAAAATTTCACTCTTAATCAAGGACAAAGCCTTTTCTAATATAATTTATTTAACTAAGACAGGAATTATAGTTTTTGATATCGTCCATATTTAAAATTGTGTAGTCAACAACTCTGTCAATGATATAAAAGTTCCTGACATTTAAAGTCCATAATATTTTAAAAATACTTTCGGTTATCGCATGAAAATATCGCTATTTTATTTCCCCTTGATATATCTGTTTGTTTCACTATTCCGATGTTTGTCGAGGAAACCCGAATGACTTTTGATAATTGGGTAGTAACCACGATTAATCAGTAAAATTTATGAGAGAAGCTAGCAAAGCTCCGCATAGCGGAGCTTCTGTTCTGCTTAGTTTAGGCGTTTCGCGACTTGATCCAACTCTTAACCTAACCATTCAAAACAGGATTAATTCGCTCTCTGGCATTTGTGGATTATTTAATAAATTTGGTAAACCATTTAATTCGTTCGCCTGGTGTTCGGTTTTTTTTTGGTGGTAACATAGGGCAGACATCTTTTTTTTCAATAATAAATAAATGAAAAAATTTAATTAATAGGAGTCAACTACCCGATTATCAATTATTACATTTCATAGTGATCAATGATCATATACTTCATACACTTCATGGTACTTTTACAACGCTATGTGCGCATATACCTAAATTAAATCCACAAAGCACTCATGAGTTAGCAACATGAGCTTCCTCTATCATCAAAACGTTATGCCACTTTAGGATGGCAAACCATTTATTTGGCCGAATGCTCGAATAAATTCGAGGTGAAAGATATATTCACACTTTAGTGCCTTGTCACTGTATGTCTTCTGTCAATTTTATAGGAAAGGTCAAGTGTCAATCAATATTTAAACGTAGCTCGATGCCATGGCACCTCAACCTCTCCTGGGTCACGCAAGTATAAATCAAACGTTAAGAGTTGTGAGAGCTATAAGCCAATTAGTTCATAGCTCATCTCCTAAGAATGCTAATACATTAGAAACATTTTTCTATGTATCTGTTCAGTATCACTCTTGTCTCCTGAGTCACGGAACAGAGTAACCAACCAAGTTAATTGGTCTTCAAACAGCAAGTGGCAGCGAAGGATAGTGAAGTTTATATATATCTTGTGCCTCGTTAAAGTAAAAAATTACTAGAAAAAAGTGCGCTAAAATAAGCAAGGGTGTGTTGTATCATCTTAGCGTATCGAGCACGCGTGTTTTAAGTGCACCTAGAGTCTAGGTGCACTATAGTTTAGTTCAATCAACTTGGGTATTTAATTGAACTCATAGGGTATTTAAGATACACGACACAACATGGATCGCGACGTAATAGGTATTGCATGTTGCATGATCGCATGTTTTCGCGTCCAAAGTGACGATCATGGTTCGTCGGTGCTTCGCGACAGAGATACGATACGCTAAATGATACGAATGTGTGCTTTTTCCATTTCTTACACGAGTGCTTTGTGTTTGTATCCAATGTTTTTTTTGCAAAAAATAATATTACTCTAATGTCACTAGTGATTTTGTGTAAAGTAACTACAGGGCATTTGACACCGTTAAATTAACCAATAATTCTAAGATCTCTAGACTCTAAGAAATACGAATTAATTTTAACCCATAAAACTAGATAAATATTTAATCAAACATAAAAAATATCCTTAATAGATTTTAAATATAAATCAATGAATGGTCATTCGAGTTGCCTAAAAAGTGACGTCACAGTTCATTATTAAAGGCTGACCAGAATTATAAAAAACCTCAACATATTGCGGAAAACCAATAGAACTAATTTCTTGCACTGGTAACACTAAATTCAAATGTCAACTGTCTATTGCTGTCAAAGCTTAAAGTTGTTTGCGCGTGGTATTTTAAAGTGTTATTTTGTCGTTTTGTGCGTTAAAATGCCGAATATTATCCATAGCTTTGGAAGGAAAATAATACACAAGTATAAAAGTATTTGTCATAGAAAAAGTCTAGAGGGATTAGAAAATATTCCTTTAAATAACATCACCGACACCGTTGTCAAAATGACTGGTAAGTATCGTATAGCAAGTGTAAAGAATGTTGCAATATAAAACGTAGAAGTGCTGCCCTCGCGTCAGGTTTTTTATATTCCTGGTCAGCCTCAAGCTTTGACAATCAATTTGATACGTGGTGTCAAACACTTTTCATCATTGGAGCAATATTATTTGAGGGACGGCGCCTATACGGCGTAGTTTACAACCCTAGGGCGGGAACGGGAGTATATGTTACTGGCGTGGGTGCACAAGCTTGTCGGACCGACATCTCCCACGCGTCTAGGAGCTGGCCGACTGAACAGCTCTTCGGTAATCTGCAATAAATTATAAAATAATAAGTGTCTGTATTTTTTTAAGAATGTAAACGTGATGTGTTGAATGTTTGATCGAATGAGACGATGGAATTTGGGAGATGGAGTAACCGATAATAATGGAAAAGGACTGAAGTGAAGACGTACTATTTTTTGTGAAACTATGTGTTTCTCAGGTTTGATTCCAAATATAAGCTTAATATATATTGTGGGCGACCGTGAAAGTGTTTTCTTTGAAGATCAGCATACATAAATAATACCGAAACTAGAACACATCGAAAAAATCATAGTAGTTCATTCATTGCGTGATGCGAGCTTTTCTATACACAAACTCGAGCAGTTAGAATTTAAAGCGTTTACTCAATATGTTCTGGAAAATTTAATATTTTCGCCAAGCGCCATCTTACGCAATGTTAGTTTATATTTAGATTAGGCTAGGTTTATACGTCTAGCTTGGTCTTATCTCTGAGAAACTGCGTGTTTTCGAGTTTTACTTAAGATATTATACTAGTCAATAAGGTTATCCAGGCCCCCTCGTCTACATAAAAATGATCAAAAGCTTCGTGACGTAATTTGTAGATCACCCCTTGTAAAGTGGACATACCTCGCACACCGAGCGTCCATAGCCCGCTCGACCCTCGCGAGGAACTCGTGCGAGTGGTGCTTCTGCCCCCTAGGGCGCAGGCGGGCGGGCGCGTGCGCCGGGTACCCCGCGCGGCACCGTCACGTGCACGGACGGCACGCACGGCAGACGCGCGTCGTCGAGCGACGCGACGAGAGATATCGCGCCGTTGCCGCCGGATAGCTGCATCGTTTCTAGGGATACCTGGATCAAAGAGCAGGTGTTGGTGTGGTTACTCTAAATTGGAAATCAAAATCAAATATTCTGCAAGTAGGTCATCTAAAAGCTCCTTCTGAAAGATTATTATTGCCAAGAAAATGTGTCTCAAAAAACTTGGCAGTTCTATTACGTTTCTAAGGGGCAGTTTTACCATCCATTGATTAATTTTATTTGACGGATAAATGTGATGCCGTCTCTGTCTATTCGAACAAAACTAACAGCGACCGGCATCACATTTAGCCGTCAGATAAATTTAATTAATGGATGGTAAAACAAGGAATTTTACTAATAAAAACAATTAAGGTTAACTAAAAAAAATTACAAAAGATGAAATTATATATGGTTATGGAAACGTTACACTATCCATTTAAATTTTACAAAATGAAGAATGAGATGCAACGAGCTTTAGTAACCTAGTGGTTTGATCTACGACCTCTCAAGAATGCTCCTATCGAGAATTCCATTAGGAGTTTGTCATTCCGCACTGAGCTTGCGTGGGAACTACAGCCCAAGCATTCTCAATCTGAACGAAGACTTGTGCCCAGCAGTGGGACATATATAGGCATGGTCCAGGATGCAGCGCGATGGTATTCATATCGTTACGAGAAACTGTATTTACCTTAAACCTTGAGTCTAGTCTCGCTATTTCTCCTTGCAGAACATCAGGAATCTCCTGAGTAGGCTCCTCTGGTTTTGTTACTTTTAATGGCGGAGGAAGATTTCTGAAAATTTAAAATTGGTTAATGTGTCAATCAAATTTTTAAGTGTGGCTCGTTGCCATGATGTCCCCTGGGTCACTATTTGAAAATATGATTTTATGAGGTACAAATCCACCGAAAAATAAGAGTTGTGACAGTAAGAAGCCAATTGCTACATGGCTTATCCCCTAAGCATGCTCGTAGTAGGTATACAAACATTTTTCTACTAACTGTATCACTGTTGTCTCCTGGGTCACGTGACAGAATAACAACACTAACACTATAAGTCTTATAAAAGTTGATTGACATAAATAATATCAGTTATTATAATCTAGGTGACCTAACTAGCCTGATTCACCAGTCTCTGAAGCTTTTTTTTTGTTTGTGATCTGACATAGGCAGACGCAAGTTTAGTTTTTTAAGACTTTATTTATCGGTTTTGCTATAAGAGCTACATTCATAACAAATTTTAACTTTTTAGTGTAGCTTGCTCCCATGGTAGCGTCTCCTGCCTGAACGACTTATTAAAAGTATGATTGTATGGGGTACAAATCCACTAAAAGTTGGGACCAGCAGGGCTACTACGAAACTCGAAACTCGAAGTTCGTGTCGTGCGGTCCCTCTGACACTTAGGGGCTGTTTCACCATCCATTGATTATTGTTAACTGGCGGTTAGGTGTGATGCCGTCTCTATTTCTTTTGTTCGAATAGACGGATACGGCATCACATTTAACCGTCACTTAACACTAATCAATGGATGGTGAAACAGCCCCTTAAACTACTTAATACGAGAGCGAGAGGGACCGCACGACACGAACTTCGAGTTTCGTAGTAGCCCTGCTGTGGCAGTTTCAAACCAATTCCTTCATGGCTCATATCCTAAACATACTAATAGTATACATTGCAAACATTTTTCTAACAAAGTGTATCACTGGTGTCTCTTAAGTCACGAGGACAGAAAAATATACACTAAAAAGTTGATTGGTCCGGAAATAACTTTTTTAATGACTGTATCTTTTTAATAAGGGCTAAAAGACAAGCGAAATATGGCTAGATGGCGTTAGTATCGTAACGTCAAAAAAACCTCACGACACTAACGCCATCTAGCCATATTATATTTCGCCTGTCTCTTAGCCCTCACTGCATTGACTTTGAAGTTAGATTTTTTTCACTTCTTCAAGGGGTGATACTTCCTTTCCTGAGACGCATTCCTTAGAAAAAGGGTCTTGACAGACAGACAACAAAGCGATCCTAAAAGGGTTCCATTTTTCCCTTTTAAGGTACGGAACCCTAAATATAAAAGATAAATAAATAAATATAATTGGTAGCCATACTTGATTTCCGGACCATTGAGGGCCTCGAGCGTGGAGCCGAACGTGCGTTTCAGCGTATGATTGGCGAGCGGAGACTGAAGGCAGTTGTTTACTACCTCCAACAGTGGGTTGAATATTTGTTCCTGTAAAAAAAATGTCTTAATATTAGCTACCACCTACGACATAGTGAAAAATTCGTCTGTGACCATCCCTAGGGAGCTACGCGCTTAGTTAATAGTATTTAAGTATTTATTTATTTAAAAATGTTTACATGACATTACAGTAATGACCGATGCACGAAACTCAGACCAACAATCAAAGATTATGTTTTAACAATAATAGAATAGGTAACAAACAAATTATATTGGAGCAGTCGAACACCTATCGTCCATCGCCTCAAAATCATGAATCATGATGATGACGATGTGATGAATGACCATTTACCTTGCCAGAAGCTGGTATCCCCAGCCCGTCTGCTCTCTTGAAGTCCAGTTTCTCGAGCACCACCTCGCACTTGATAAGAGTCTCCAGAGGCATCCGCTTGTTAGGATTGGACAGGATGTCCAGGAGATTCTTCATCTTCGTCAGTTTCTCCACGTCTGAATGCAAATAAAAAAAATATTTATCTGTCAGAAGAATAGTAAAAATACAATACTACACAATGACTCTTTATTGTACACCACAAATAGTAAGCGATATAGAAAACAGGTACACAGAGAGAAAATTACAAGGTAAGCAATAAGTGGCCTTATCGCTTCAGAGCGATCTCTTCCAGTTCCAGGTAACCTTTAAATATCGTCTTTGTCGCCTTATGCAGGAGTGTTACAGTTAGTTTATTAAATAAAATAAATAAATAAATAAAAAGACATTTATTGCCACATTGAAAAAAAATACAATGCACATAACAAAAACACACCAAATAAAACGAAAACTTAGAACTACACAATGTCCAAAAAGGTAGGAAAAATAATAATAATAATAAAAAACAAAAGAAAAAAATAAATACAACAGACACGTTACAAATAAAAAATAAGATATTAATAAAATAAGATGTTTATTAAGATGTTGCTGTATACCTTATATTTGTTTTATTCTGCACGCTAATAAACACTTACTAGAAAATGTGAGATTGATAATAGTTTACACACATGTTAGAATTAGATCGGTCAATCAACTTTTAAGTGTGGTTATTCTTTACCCAGGAGACATCAGTAAGATCATCATTTTCTTAGAAAAATATTTGCGATGTATTACTATTACCTTGTTTATTGTACTATTAGCATGCTTAGGAGATGAACAGAGTCCGGAATTCTCGTAGCCATTATGAGCTGTCATAGGGACTTCTCATTTATCGACTACCGATTATGTACATTTTATCGATGCATTATAGAACCAACATATTAAAGAAGATTAAAAACTAAACAGGCGGCCTTATCGCTAAAGAGCGATCTTTTTAATAAAAACCCCTGAGTAGTTGAAAATATTAAATAGAGATTTGCAATGAATAAAATGAAAAAATATAAGGTAACAATTTCACATGAAATCGCTTCAGTTCAGTGTATAACATTTGTCAATTTCATGTTCAAAGTCTGTTTTAGTCCTTATGTTCTTGATGCAATTTCTTTCGAAAAATGTTTAAAAAAGCTTAAGAAATCCACATTATTTATAATAATAATAATTGTTTACCTCTACTTTTAATCTTCGCATAATGCATCGATAAAATGTACATAATCGGTAGTCGATAAATGATAAGTCCCTATGACAGCTCAAAATGGCTACGAGAATTCCGGACTCTGGAGATGAACCATGAAGGAATGAGGGCTATCGCGAATGAATTCGCCGCTAGAGGCGCTAGTGTAGCGTGAGGTCTCCGAAATGTCAAATCTCATAGTTTTTGGGTGAGCTACGCGGGTTTATTTATAATAAGATTTTTTTTGTGAATATTTTGCATAACCTGAAATTAATTATGGCAATTATGCGTTACGGGGCAATGAATGTCTGTGTTTTGAGACAGTTTTGTCTTTCGGAAACTTTTGTCCTCCCTTTTTTCCGAACAAAACGGGACTAAGCAACACTGTGGTTGCTGGATATTTTTATGGTACGGTTTTAAGGTGTTTTAAATATGATTTTAATCTAAACTTTGTTTTAACGCCCGTAATAACAGACTGAAAGCCACACTTAAAAACCTCACGCAACAGTGCGCCATCTAGTGAGACAAAAAACGATAGCCCTCATTGCCTTAAAACTGCCACAAGTCCCAAACTTTTTAGTGTAGCTTGTTGCCATGGTAACGTCACCTGAGTTACTTATTAAAAGTATGATTTTATAGGGTACATACAAATCCACTAAAAGTTAAGAGTTGTGACAGTTTAAGGCAAATCCTTCATGGCGTATCTCCTAAGCATGCTAATAGTATGCATTGCAAACATTTTTCTAATGAAGTGTCTCCTGAGTTACGGGACAGAATAACAACACTAAGGGGCTGTTTCACCATCCATTGATTAGTGTCAACTGACGGTTAAATGTGATGCCGTCTCCATTTGTTTTGTTCGAATAGACGGAGATGGCATCACATTTAACCGTTAGTTAACACTAATCAATGGATGGTGAAACAGCCCCTAAAAATTGATTGATCGTAAGTCTACTGTTGACTCACTCTCGCCCTCGCTGACCATGCGATGTACCATGCGCCTGAGTGGTTCGATGTACTTGCTGAGCTGGCGGACCTTCTCGCGATAGGCCGCCTCCTCCCCGCCGGGGGACGCCGCCCCCGCCCCCAGGGGGGTATTCAATGACGACGAAGGGGACGCCACCATATTCATGCCCACCCTGTGAATATTAATAAGTTTTTGTTAAAAAAAAAACATTTTTAATACAAGATGTTTTCTGATTCTGCTTTTTGACTGCACTTGCATTGTCATCTAAACATTTCAAGTACCAAATTTCAAGTCGATGCCATTAATCGTCGAGAAGTTCCGTCCAGCGGAGACGATCCTGGCTGGAACACCAGAATATCACTATCAGATTATAGTATTGTCACCAGATTTACATAAGTATGCTAAATCTCAAGTCAATCCGACCATAGGAAGTGGGTTGTGAGTGTGTGTGTGTGTGAGTTGCTTCCAAGATTTGACCCAAATAAATAAACAGGGCAAGCTAAAAAAAAGTTTGTAAACCACGAATTGATTATTGACGTCCCAAACTAAGCAAAGCTTGATAGATAAACATACTTTGAGCGTACGAATGACAGCTGGACAAGTAATTCGGTAAACTACTTTTATTTTGAGTTCAAAATAATGCTACTAGTCATGAAATTTGGCACAGTTGTTTTTTTATTCCCAAGATTTGATGACAAACATTTATTTAAAAGTAAAAGTAACCCACCAATATTATAAATGGACGGAGTCGCGGGCAACATAGTAATTAATAATAAGCGTGTTAAAAGAATAGTTTACCTCTGTTGCGGCTGGTGATGCTGCAAATGCGAGGAGGGACTGCCGACGCCGACGCCGCACGAGCCCAGCGCGCCCATTGGGGAGGGCAGGGCGCCCCCCATCACGCCTGCACAATCATCATCATCAAGGATTATGGACCACGCGAGAAATTATTCTAAAAGGCGACAGCCAATAATTAAACCCGGATTTTTAATCCCATGGAAAAAATGTAAGCAAAGGTGCAGAATTCAAGATATTATTCTTTCCACATTTGCCAGAAATCGACTTCCCATTAAAAAACTATTTCTTAATCAAGATAAAATATTTTAATTTACTGATGAAAATCTTTACTTTGGCATTTACTACGCTTTGGTATATCAATTTAAAAAGAGAGTACTGTTTTCGTATGCTTAATTTATTTATTGTCCTGGTATTACACACGGGTTTTTAAGCTGTAGGCCGCTTGACGCGAGACGTCACTCAATGCACTAACATTCGAGACTGAATTCGTAATCGTTTACCAGTGACTCTTGTTCTGTTATTTTTTTCACTATCGACATTGTTGTTATATTTTTACTGTTGTTGTTCATTGTTACGTTTTCCGTTGTTTTTCGTTCATTTTTGTATGAAAGGATGGACTCCGGTCCGAGTACTTCTCGGTCAAAAGACTACTTGTAAGTTGTCTCCCGTAAAAACGGTTCTTTTATCGAAAATAGAAAAAAACATGGCAACAACAGATCATTATATAATATTTCTAGCGGGCCCATACCTTGAAATAACCTGAAATGTCACTTTGACAATGACGAAAATTTGTTTATACATTTCTTCCGTGGGATTAAAAATCCGGGTTTCCGTGAGGCCACCCACAGTGACGAAACGAGAGTGAAATGTTATATCTAGCATCTAGCTAGGTATTTTAAACACTTACGTCATTTCACTGAACCAGTTCAAAGATTTGATCAAATCACCTATATGCATTACTATAGGTGATTACACTATAGGTATGTCATTCATGTTACAGTACATTTTATCATACCACTGAATGTGTCTGGTGAAATAAAAAAAAGGAGTGGCCTTTTCTTGGTTGATTCTGTCAGTTGAGTGAATGTTGTGCTGAAGTAGCGTTCCCACCAATAATGTGCGAGGAATGTATTTTTCATTAACCAATAGAAACGTTTTATTTACCTCGCCTTGCATAGCACATCCCTGGTGGAAACAGCTGAGCAGAGCGAGGCTAGGTAAATGAAGCGTTTCTATTGGTTAAAGAAAAACACATTCCCCGCAACACATTCTCGCACATTATTGGTGGAAACGCAGCTTAAAACGGATCCTCTACTAGGAAGCCAAGATCCATTTGGCTTCTGGCACAGGAACTGCTGTCGCGACTGCGCGGGCGCGCTATAGCCCCCATGTGACCCCCAGTGGACCCCCACTCACTCATGGAGACGGGGCTGGTCCCAGGCATGTTGGGGCTGGGTGCAGGGGGCGAGGGACTCTGACGCAGGAACTGCTGCGGCGGTTGCGCGCGCGCTGTAGCCCCCATGTGACACCTAGTGGCCCCCCACTCACCCATGGAGACGGGGCTGGGCCCGGGCAATGGCAGGCATGTTGGGGCTGGGCGCGGAGAGCGAGGGACTCTGGCGTAGTAACTGCTGCGGCGACTGCGCGGGCGCACCGTGTAGCCCCCGTGTGACTCCTAGTGGCCCCATACTCACCCATGGAGACGGGGCTGGGCCCGGGCATGTTGGGGCTGGGCGCGGATGGCGAGGGACTCTGGCGCAGGAACTGCTGCGGCGCCTGCGCGCGCGCTGTAGCCCCCATGTGACTCCTAGTGGCCCTATACTCACCCATGGAGACGGGGCTGGGCCCGGGCATGTTGGGGCTGGGCGCGGAGGGCGAGGGACTCTGGCGCAGGAACTGCTGCGGCGCCTGCGCGCGCGCTGTAGCCCCCATGTGACTCCTAGTGGCCCTATACTCACCCATGGAGACGGGGCTGGGCCCGGGCATGTTGGGGCTGGGCGCGGAGGGCGAGGGACTCTGGCGCAGGAACTGCTGCGGCGGCTGCGCGCGCGCGCCGTAGCCGACCATGCCCACGTCCTGTTTGGGCGGCACGCGCGACTGCATATGCAGCATGTTCATGTTCACCATGGGGTTATTACCCATGCCTCCTGTTCAAACAGAATATACAAAAAATTAAAAAAAAAAACTGCCTAGTGCGAATTGTGAGAAAATGCGGGTTCCGTAATCAAAAAACTAACACTGCAAGTAGGCCGTAAAGAAAAGACCATCATTGCTAAGAAGAACGCGCCCCAAGAAACTTGGTAGAAAGTAATTTTTTCAAACAGAATATATCATCAGACGTCAACTGTTGGACATAAACATAAGCCTCCCCCATAGACAGTCGGAATAGACATCAATTGCTTAGGTTGGAATTTGCCTGGGGACCCATATAATTTAGAACATTATAAATTTTTAACAGTTGCAATACAATCAAATTAAATATTACAACACATATGTACAAAAGTTAATCAAAACTATGCAAATTAGTAAATACACACCCATCTGTCCCCCCATTTGCCCCTGCATACCCCCCTGCTGCATTTGCCCCATCCCCACTTGGTTGCACTGCATATTGTTGCCCCCCATGGCGACTTGCATGTTAGATCCCATGGGCATGTTAGACATCATCTGCCCCTGCATGCCGGGCCCCATTTGCCCCTGCATCTGGTTCCCCATGGGATTCATGCCGCTCATCCCCATGCCACCCATGGGGGGTTGGTTTGGGACCATACCCATGGCGCCACCTGCAAACAAAGTTGGTATCATGGCCTACCAACCCCTACAAGCTATATTTAATACAAAAAAACAGCAATAGATGGCACTACCATTAACATTTGTAAATTATAAAATGTGAAGAAGCCGAATTAAGTAGAAATATTGAGATTAAAATAAAGACTAGCATATTTTATAAACACAATTTCACATCAAACTTAATTCGACTCCTTATTTAAAGATAAGAAACACATAAATTGAGAATACAAAAGTATAGGCTACATGTGGCTACATTTCAGCTATGAGGCTTTCGTAGTGTTTTGCAATTGTGACGCTAGATGGCGAATAACTGGAATGCGCTTGCTGGGCTTGCCCCGCGCTTGCGAAACTATTTGTGAGAAACATGTTATTCTCTTCTAACAACGTAAATAAGACAGAGACATCATGCGTATCTCTACTCGTCTAGGCTCAGTTGGTAAACTTGTTGGTTGTTGTCAGTTTACCGTATCCTTAATGTCTCACTAGATGGCATAACATATCGTGTTATTTGTGTTCTCACTGGTGCCATCTATTGGAAAATCAAAGGAAAGTAAAATAGCCAGTTGAATAGCCAGTATTAGGGTTTAGGGGGCCATTTGCTTGTACTAGGTGGTGTCTCTGTTATATTATCTACTTGGTGGTTGGTATCAAAGAAATATATAAAGATGAGATACTTTGAAATATTACCTGCACAAATTGATAAACAAATTCTGAGAAGCTTGTGCCAGCAGGTATAGGCCGAGATGAGATGAATGACACATTACCTAGTTTCCCTTGGAGATTCATGTTGAGTTGTGGCCTCTGGTTCAATGTTTGGAGCAGATTTGTGGCTGTCTGTGCTTGGGGTCCCTGCGAGTTGATGGGCCCCTGTTGGCCCATCTGGCCTTGCATGCCCATACCTTGGTTGGGGCCCATCACGCCTTGTTGCTGCATTTGACCTGGTAACAACACAACACTGTAAATTTTTGCCTTTTTTGTTTTTTTTTGTCCACTTTTATATGTTCCATTTCAATCCATCAAAATAGTTGAATGCAAAAGGCGCGTTCTTGTTCACTCTTCTACTACCCTCTAAAGGCAAAAGGTGGATAAGAGAGTAGCCCATTTCAAATACAGTACAATACCTTGATAAAGGGGTTGATCAACTTTTTCTTGTCTCTTGTTGCTATAGTTAGTCCCCTGACTCACTCTTTAAACCATAAGTTTGTGGTAGTTTTAAGCCCCTTCTAATTGGTCATCTAATAAGCATGTTAGTATAATATGACTCAACATTTTTTCTATTAAACTCTCTCCTTGCTGACAGGACAGAATAACAACAAGAAGTAGTTGATCAACCCAAGAACCATGGAATGGTCTGAAACATGTCAAAATAATACAAGAGTGACCTATCTATTTAATTTTAATAATTATGCAGTACAATATAGTTCTGCAGTAACACATAGGTTTAAAAGCGTTTGTTTACCTTGCGGACCAATGTTCATCATCTGGTTTCTAGTTCCCTGGGAGGCGAGGTTCTGCAGGGCATTTATAGGATCCGGGGCCAGGCCGGGCTGGCTGGGGCCCTGCTGGCCCTGGCCCTGTTGATTCTGCACTTGAGGGTTGGGGCCGCCCTGATTCTGATTGGGTCCTTGCATGTTTGGTGCTTGATTTTGTTTTGGTTGGGCTGAAAAGGATTTCTTTGAATTAATTTAACTTTTATACTTCTACCAGTCCTTAATACCTATAATAACACATGAGAGTGTGTTATTGTAGGTATTACTGACTCAGTTAAATAATACGGTATTTGACCATTTTGTATATGTTTTATAAATTTAAACTACACAATAATGCCTGTTATCGAATAGAGAAACAATTTTTAAGCTACCTTTACAGATAACAAAGTTATAAAGGTTTGAAAATCATGATTAGACGAGAAAGACATACTGGCATGTGACGTCATATGCCAGTACCACCATACTTGCTGCATAAAGAAAAGCGCTTGAGAAAGAGACAGGTATATAGATTTCTCAAAAAATCACTATAAATCCAATTTTCCACCGATTTAAATTTTCTCTTCGCTAAACACTATCTGTATATCTATATTTTCAGAATAATATTAAGATATGGCAAAATCAGGAGTTGTCAAATACTGTATTGGCTTGAAACTGTTGGTTTTGTCCAAATAAAGATTAAACATAATTTATCAATGACTGGTGAAACAGTCCCTAACTGTGTTTGATTCAAATCAAAGATAGCAGTATTATTCTTTACTTTACACAGACTGTTGCATTGGGGCATTTCTTAGATGGCAGTTGATTTTTTATGAACAAAAATACAATATGGTGCTTAAGAACTTAACAGAGAGTGGAGAAATAGAACCTTAATTTGGATAGATAAGACAAAAAACTATGTTAGGCAGAAGTGTGCTATGAGTTTTTTAAGATTTTTACAGAACTCCCAAAACATCTCCCCACAACATGGGGTAAAATTGAACCAACAAGTAAACTTGTGCAGCAAATATTTCACAAGTGAAAAAGACACACCCTTCCAACGTCTGTTCCAACAGTCTTGTTGGAAATGTCTGAATCCATGGTACTTGTACTATTATCTATTCCGTGTCAATGGTCCTAATATCTAGAAATTTTCAAAGATTAATGTAACTTACAAATCACACTCAATGCGTAAAAATCAGTTATTTCTGTAGTAAGACAACAGACCACACAGCAATTTTAGCAAGCCACAGCAGCCCTAATACAGACAGCCACTAAAATAATACAACTCCAAAAGAGACAGTTGGTTGAAGAAGTTTTGAATGTCCAAAAGTAGGTCTAAGGCAGTCAAATACATCTCACGGCAATCCTTGGTCAGTACACTTGGTCATGAGTAATGACTGACAAAGTTGAAGTTGAATAATAACTATGACATCTTCTGTGAAAAGGTTCCACAATGGCTTACGAATCAATTGGTTTGATCAATAGTATCTATCTAAATCTTACTGACTCATTAACAAATATGAAATGACTTACACATCTCTCGCACATGTAGAATCAATTTAGCCACCATATTCATGTACTCCTCCCGGGTCTTTGCTTTCATGAAGACGTGGTTTTCCATCTCACTACTGTTCCTTGCCACCTGCATGCCTGAGCGTTGGATCACCTCTTCTCTGAAATGTAAAACCACATGTATAGTTTCATATATTATTAAATTAGTTTCATAATCTTTAGTAACAGAGACAGAAAAACTTGCTGAACATTAATAATTATTGCATTAATGCAAAATTTATTTTCGCTTACATTTTCGACACAACGCTTTGTCTGAAGGATTGGGTTCTCCAGTTGTCCTCCGATCCCATTGAAGGGAAAAGTTTTAGTTCCATGTTATTCATTACTGCAGATAAATGCAGTAAGCTTTGAAGTAAATAACTCTTATTATAATATAAAAAAACGCAGCAGAAGCGAACGTTTACGTCTTCTTTAGCTTGACTTGATAGTACCACAGACTAAACAAACTAAATAAATATAAAATTTACATATACAAAGCATATACACATATACCAATACACCATTCACCATACACAGGCAGTGGGGCTACTGCGAAACTCGCAAATCGAAGTTCGTATCGCACCGTCCCTTTCACTCGCGTATTAAATGACATAAGCGTCAGCGAGACGGCAACATACGAAGTTGGAGTTTTGCACTTCGTTTCGTGGTATAGGGCCCGTGTCAAATCTGGTCACATGACATATAGCGATAAAGCTGAAAATGTTGAGCTTCATCGCTGAGAAAAAAACTATTCAATTTCGGTAAAAATAATGTTATTTTTTTTTTACATTCGCTCCAATTTCTTTTATTTGTAAATTGGCTGCAAACGAGCGACTAGCGACTGCATGTGGGGGCACCCGAAAATATCGAAGTTCGTGTCGTTCGGACCCTCTGACACTTATACTATTTAATACGAGTGCGAGAGGGACGGTACGATACGAACTTTGATTTTTGAACTTCGGAGTAGGCCTTCAGAGGGGAGGGGCTAGCACCTGAAAGCAAAATAAACGCGGCAAAATCGTTGCGTATTCGTGCCAAACTCGTTAGGCACTCATCTGGCTTTTACCTTGGACTTTAACGCGTCTGGCTTAGATGAATGATTGGTCTCGCGCGCTCGCTCGACTAGATACCGCCGGCGTACTTGTCAAATGCGGCAACAAATAGTACGCCGAAATCGGCGTACCTGAGCCCGAGGCGAGTCAGTCGCGTTGCAAACTGTGTGTAATGTGCATGTCCCGAATTTTTGTTAAATTTTGGTCATAAACCGAAGTAAAATGCCAGTTTTCGCAGTGAAGCTGTTTAATAATAATACTACAAGAAATAAAAAGGACACTGGGATCACATACCATCAGTAAATATCGTATAATTTCGAAATTACAAAATAAAATAACATGAACCCTAAACGCCATTCTGTGTTGCCGCGTACACAAGAATCAAATTCCCCGTGGTTGAGATTTTAATAAATTGAATGTTATTGTTATCATCATTAAATGATGATAAATTTTAATAACTTATTTTATTTAAGTATCTAACGTAATTATTATATATACATAACCTAGTTCTATATTATTTAATGTTTATCTTTGTGATATTATACACTGAAGGTGTATAAATTGTTACCCGACACTATTTAATTAAGGGGTGAATGTGTCTTAAAATTAAAAATGTTTTTCGTCTTCCCAGTCAAAAGCCCAATCAGCTGATTTACTTAGGTATTACGGGAAACGAAAAAATTGTTTTTTCGTATTTCTACCCATTTTCCTGAAATGTTAACTTTTTACCCGACTGCCCGAAGGAGGGTTATGTTTTTCAAGCGTATGTATGTAAGTATGTATGTATGCATGTACCTATGTATGTATATTTTGTAAAAAAATATTTTTAATTTAGTCTTAATTAACCTGTACATTATTATTAGGTTTAACTATAGGTGCAACGTGTTAAGTACGCAAAACTTCTTAGTTGGTGACTCAGTCCATGAATTTTCAGTAATAATTTGTAAATATTGAATGTCCTTAAATATATATATATTTTAATTAAAAGTGAGGCCTGATCATTGATATACCTACATCATACCTACCATTTTTTTAAAGAAGAAACCTACGCCTAACCTATACACAAACATATTAATATATTCACTCTTAATTACTTCTTAATTTCTAAGTATTTCCCAAGATACATTTTGTAACCAGTAACTTAATAGACCACAGAATAATTTATTTTCCCAATAATTCGGGTAACAGTGTAGCAGCTGGCAACACAATTCGTCACGCACACTAGCATCCTTGCAAATTGTCTGACACCGTTCTTACGCACACTACAATATTGAGTTGCCGCATTCACGAACGTTTTGTTTTTAGTTAGGGCGGTATCTAGTCGAGCGAGCGCGCGAGACCAATCATTCATCTAAGGCGTCTGGTAATCGCCAGTGTGATAAGGTTCTTTGAGGTAAATTATAAAATAAAGTAGGTTGTTTATATGGCCCTAGTATTTTATTATTATTATTATTATTCCCCTATAAACATTTTGTTTGACATTACAATGACATTGACATTATTTGTTTTTTTTTTTAATGTCCTGCCGTCCTGCCTGACAGCACCTGACATGACTGACTGACATATAAAAAGTACCTAACCTACCACGTCCAGTCCGATCGACGGCAAGCACTTTACTTAACAATAGATATTTTTGCTATTATTGTTTGTTACAATTCAACCTTCTGAACGCTAACACTAACACCACATAGGCTGTCAAGGCAAGGCTGCGCTATCGCCATGGCTGCGCCTACAATATTGCGCGTAAAGCGCCGCCTAGAAGATAATCCACAGGATGCTTTGGTCCTCATGTGTAAACGCTTGAAGACTAATGCTGATGAAGTTTCTCCTTCCCTGTTTGTATTTAGGGGTACGGTGGAAAATCAGGTTAGTAAAGTTTGGATGTATTGAATGTTTATCCAAGTACAGTCGAGTTCTTAAACTTCTGAGCAAACATTTGATCAAAAATATCTGAACACGACTATTGTTAACGGCGTAGAAGCGTGTTCAGATATTTATGAACAAAGTTTTGCTCAGAAGTTTACGAACTCGACTGTACAGTAGTTAATTGGTGTTTTTTAGTAGACTGACATGGACATGCATGACACAAGCTCTTAAAAATTTCTTCGAAAAGCTGGCAGACGATTTATTAAAACCTACTTCGATTATGAAGTTTCAGTCCCATCCATGGGACATAAGAGGAGATATTTATACACATAGGCGTCTTTAGCCCATATAGCGCCCGTTTGCAATTAAAAGTTTTAGCGTCATCTACGAAGCGCGTGGTCAAAATGGAATAGAGGTTCAAAGTGCCGCGGCCGGCGCCGGCGCACCTAACACCGCTGCGCCCGTGTGCAACGCACACCCTGCACTATAGGTAAAGACGCCTCTGTTTATACAAATAAAAGTTTTTAATCATAGTCAAAATACCATGCACAGGACTTATCACACTAACACTCACAAGTAATATTTACCTTGACATTTCGGCAAAATTACAGTGGCCGTGGTCATGAGTAGAACCACTTGTAACCACCAGTTCATTAAGTCCTGTGCGTGGTATTTTGACTATGAGTGAAAAAAAGTTTATTTTTAGTTAAATTATCCCTAAACTTTTATTTTTGGAAAGAAATAGCTTGCATGTCCGTTTGTCTGTGGTAATTAACAGCAAACTGAATTTTTCTATTATTTTTTGAGCTGTTAGTGATTTCTCATTTTTGTGCTTTATCAGTGTCAATTTCAGATTACTTATATGCAAAGTTTATCTGGAAGAGATCTATTAGCAATAAAATTACCTAGAAAAATTTACTGCTGTGTTCTATGAAGTTTTGTTTACTTTGTATATTAGGTTATTTGTATGTTTGTTTTTAATTCAATAGTATTTTCTGTTCTGTGTGTTCAATAAAATTTTGTGTTGTGGGCTGTATTGTAATAACATAGTGAGTGTTGTGAAAATTCCAATTTCTGATAGTTAATTTCTTAATGTTTCAGGAAACATCGCATGTCAAAAGTATACCAAACTTACACAAAGATATAAAACTGAAATCAACACCGAATGTTAATGACATTATAGACAAAATACGTAAGGAAAGGAAAAAAGCTACTGTAGAAAGTCGGTATGAGGTTGTGAACTGTCACCGAGGACTTACAGATACAGATGCTGATCAGTTTGACTTGGTAGACTTGGCACAGAGAGACCAGAAGGATAATGAACAGTATGCATATGATTTGTATACAGCTGCGAAGCAAGATTTTGATATATCAATGTTGGATAACTTAGTTAGGTATGTAACTAATTGTTTTTTTAACTAAAACTTTCAGCATCTTGGTCAATTACTTCTTATTTCATTATGTGAACCAAAACTTAGTCTTGTAGTGTCCTGAAGAAAAAAAACATACAGCCAAAACCATCTACAACAACATCAATGTTGTTAAAGATGGTTGGTTGTTATTACCAGTGCTATTTTGGTATATAAGATTGTGTTGGAACTTTGTATTGGTTGTTACATCTGAAATGTTGTTATAACTGATGTTGCTATAAACGGTTTTGACTGTATTTAGTCCTGACTAACTCATTGCAAACAAACAAACAACATCCAAAAATATTGCATTGGACACATCTCGCTGATCCAGTAGAATAATGACATATCTCCTTAAATTTTTGAAAACATCCTTTTTTTTTTGTTTATTGTATTGTTATGTATTATTCATATTATGTTCGTATATGTATGCATATATTTGTATGTAGTAGTTTATTTCTATATTAGGTCTCTATTATAGATTTGTGTATTTTATTATTTAAAGCATTGTATTGTAGCTTTCACTAGCTATTTTAACTTTTAAACTCACTTTTTGTCTGTCCCTAACTGAATGCTCCTCTCATCCGCTCAAAGGTTGACTGGTAGAGATCCCTTAAAGGGATAAGTTCGCCTTTGTACATATATCTTTAAAATTTGTCAATTGTGTTTGTTACTTATTTTGTACAATAAAGAGTTTACATAAATACATACATACACACATATTTACAAGAAAAAAGTTATAGATTTTAAATTTACGGTTTAGTTTAGCCAACTACAGGGACCATCTGATGATTCACCCAAACCCAGTATACTTTTGCAGCCAAATCCAATTAAAAGACTTAAGAGAGCTGTTGTGCTGCTTTACTTGGGGAAGACGGAGCAGTGGCTCTGCCTTGCCAAAGTACAACCTCTAGCAACACACCTGATTATAGTCTAGAAGATCACTTTCTTTTGTAATTGTCACAAAGCAATTGTGTCGATGCTCTGTTGGATGAATGATATATTTATTTCTTCTTTAATATTTTTCATTTCTGTAACAAAAAGTTCTGAAGTGGGGTTCTGTAACGTCATTTCTATGTAATCAACAGTGATTGGGGATTTGGATGCCATACTGCGGGATGTCAAGTAGAAAGAGTAATATGGATATGGTGTTTATCCTGCAATACCAATTAAACTGTTCGAAAAATAAATGCTATTTCCGTGTTAGTATTATGTGTGTTGGTAATGATATAAATAAAATTTAGAAGAATGTATTCAATCAACAGAATTAACATTTATTTAAAACATTGACCCGTAATAGCAATTTATTGATAGTCAATAATATGACAAAAAACTTCCCTTTTGTCCCGAAATCCCGCGGCATATCCATACTAGCATAATGTAGGCCATTCACCCCTAGTGGCAACCAAATCCCCAATCACTGGTAATGAATGTACATAGACTTGACATCACATGGAACTTTAGGCTTTTTCGTTTAATTAAAAAAATAAAATATATGGGTGAAGACTAAAAAGTTGCACAACGTTAAAGCTGCGTTAGCAGGTATTTATAATTACTATTAATTTTTTCCATTGTGACACGACAATTATCCATACAAATGTATGATTAGTTTTCGTGTCACAATGGAAAAAGTAAATGGAAATTTTAACTACAATATTTTTTTTAAATAATAACTACCATATTTTACATGTCCATATATTATATTATTATGTATTTTTGTTTTACAAATTTAGCCCATTGAGTTTGTTGTGCATTACTACAGTTCCAAACTAATTACATTACAGTATAGAAAATTACGAAACAGACTTGATATTCGGCTCACACCGCGACAACGGTCGCTGTACGCCATCGAGCGACGAAGCAGATGATGATGATGACTCTAATGATGAAAACAACTGGCGGAATGACTATCCTGATGAAGAGGACAGCATAGATGAGGAAGATATGGTGCGTGCTGTGGAGAGAATTGATATAGGTATGGTTTATTTATATTTGTTATTAATATGTTTATTATCCCACTAATCCCACTCACTAGTATTATAGATAAACGCGAAAGTTTGTGTGGACATATGGATGTTTGTTTGGATGAATGTTCGTTATTCTTTCACGCAAAAACTACTGAACGGATTTCCATGAAATTTGGCATACAGGTAATATATAACATGGATTAACATATAGGCTACTTTTTATCCCGATATTCCCATAGTATAGGGATAAAATCTTGAAATAACAACCGCTGGAGTTAGAGTCATGAAATTTGGTATGTAGGTAGCTGGACGTCTGGAATAACCCATAGGCTACTTTTTATCCCAATATTCCCACGGGATAGGGATAAAATCTCGAAATAACAACCGCTGGGCTTAGAGTCATTAAATTTGGTATATAGGTAGCTGGACTTCTAGAATAACACATAGGTTACTTTTTATCCCGGTATTCCCACGGGAATTCACGGGATAGGGATAAAATCTTGAATTTCAAACGCTGGGTTTAGAGTTAAAATTTTGGACAGTTGTTCTTAACACAACCTCAATGAAGATAACGATACTTATAAATTTTGGGATTTCCCAGAGAATTTTGCAAAATCCCGGAATTTCAATAACTACCAGATCGAATAGTTTACGCGTGCGAAGCCGTGGGTAAACTAGTTATTAAATAAAGCCCATTTAATATTTCAGAAGCTGACCTTTCGAGCGATGCCGGTGAAGACCAAATATACGACGAGCCACCCCAGCTCAGCAATGAAGATGTTTTAAAATACGGAGCTGCGTATGCTACTTACAAAGCCAAGGTTATTGGCACTCCGGGGAAAGAAGATTTTGTACATTGTACTACTATCAAGGTTAGAAGAATTTCTAGACTAAAAATTGTATAATTAATTTGAATGCTGAAGGGACGCTGCCTCTTTTGGATGCGACCTTCGCGCCATCTCAAGGAGTGCTAAAAGACAGGCGAAATATCGCTAGATGGCGTTAGTATCGTGACGTCCGTTTGAGGTTACGGTCTTGCTTGCGATTGGCTCATTTAGTTATTAGCCAATGAGGGCTATCGTTTTTTGTCTCACTAGATGGCGCACTGTTGCGTGAGGTTTTTAAGTATGGCTTTCAAAGTCTGTTATTACGGGCGTGAAAACAAAGTTTAGGTTAAAATAAAATCATATTTAATACACCTTCAAACCGTACCATAAAAATATCGAGCATGCCACAGTGTTGCACAGTCCCCGTTTTGTTCGGAAAAAAGGGAGGACAAAGGTTTCCTAAAGACAAAACTGTCTCAAAACACAGACATTCATTGCCCCGGAACGCATATTTGCCATAATTAATTACAGATATTGCAAAATATTCACAAAATTATTCTAATTCTAAATAAACCCGCGTAGCTCACCCAAAAACTATGAGATTTGACATTTCGGAGACCTCACGCTACACTAGCGCCTCTAGCGGCGAACTCATTCGCGATAGCCCTCATTGCAAGCAAGACCGTAACGTCAAACGGATGTCACGATACTAACGCCATCTAGCCGTATTTCGCTTGTATTTTAGCCCTCATGAAAAAGATACAGTCATTAAAAAAGTTATTTCCGGATCAATCAACTTTAGTGTATATTTTCTGTCCCGTGACTTAAGAGACACCAGTGAGAAAAATGTTTGCAATGTATACTATTATATTAGTATGATTGGGTGATGAGCCATGAAGGAATTGAAACAGCCAGAAGTCCTAACTTTTAGTGGATTTATACCCCATACAATCATAGTTTTAATATGTTATTCAGGAGACGCTACCATGGGAACAAGCTACACTAAAAAGTTAAAATTTGTTATGAAGCTCTCTAGCACAACCGATAAATAAAGTCTAAAAAAACAAAACTTTTGTGTCTGTCTGTCTATGTCAACTGTCACTGGTGAGTCAGGCTAGTTAGGATACCTACGATTTCAATAACTGCTATTATTTATGTCAATCAACTTTGTGGCTCAGGAAACAACATTGATACAGTTATTAGAAAAATGTTTGTGTACCTACCCCGAGCATGCTTAGGAGATAAGCCAACACGATACTAACGCCATCTATCGATATTTCGCCTGTCTTTTAGCCCTCATTAAGTTGCACGTGGAGGTCTGCTGAATCCACCTGTCGACAACGAGTGGACGTCAAAAGACGAGGCGGTGCTGGCCGGGTGCCGAGTGGCTCTAATGAGCTGTGACCTTTAAACGCAATGCGTTTGACGCACATCTAATCTAACCAATCACAATCCACGCAATCTAATTACCAGAAATGCGTTTGCCGCTGCGCTCACCGCGTAAGGCAGTTGTCTCACCGCTGGCGAGGAAACGATTGGCTATCGACTATTTTCTCGCTCAAGAAACGAACAAAAGATAAAAGATCCTGTGTGAGTAAAGGAGACATATAAATTAATAGTTGATCGCTGGCGGTTCACACTGCCGGTGAGAACTCGCTTTACATCTTTTGTCGCAGCGACAAGATCTATAAAACTCGCTGAGCTATGAAACTAAAACGCTCAGCGCTGTTAGCTTGGCGGCCGCCCGGCTCGAGCGAGTGGAGCGAGTAATCGCCCGTCGCGCTCGAACACTCGCTTTTCACTGCTCGCCCACTCGTTTCTAGTTACTCGCTCTGCTCGCTTCTTGCTCATCGTCGGCGGTGGGACAAGTGCCTAAGACAATATTTGGTAATTGATGTGCGTGCGCGTCAAACGCATTGCGTTTATCGCAGCGTTTTCCGCATAAAATAACCGAGCGCTTAAGACTAACGTCAAACAGACCTGATGATACTAACGCCATCTAGCGAAATTTCGCCTGGCGAAATCCGTCCAGCGTGAAGTTACACAAACATGACACAAATCTGGTCTACGTGACGTCATATCCTAAGACCTGCTTACAAAAATTTTAGATGTCTAATCAAATGTCACTGATTGCCATTAAGTTTAAAATTTTGCTTTGCCGCGGGTAGATCCATATATTTGCAGGGAAAGGTCCACTTGGTACACGACTCAGTTTCTACAACTGTAGTGGTATTACGTATATTTAAGTTTTTCACCTGCAACGAATCTCTTCAAGGTTACAAGGACGACAGCGACGAGGGTTTCTACTATGGAGAGGAGCAGGACTCCAGGCAGTTCCGGGAGCAATATGATTCTATTGATGAACCAGATTGAACCGGTTCTCTGGTGTCCTTTTAAATATAAGCATTTTTAAGAAATAGTGTATTTTTTTCATCCTTTTAATTTCTTATTATGGCTTTTAAACAAATGTTTAGACTCATAATACACCTTGCAAAATCTGTACTAAAAATATCGATACAGCCCAGTAGTTGTCATAGTTATGCGCTTTGGTTGTAGGATACAAATTCTCCGAAGATAAAAATCTGGTCTCAAAGACAGAAATTAACTGGACCATCATGTATGCAGTATTTAAACAATGGCGTTTGCAGAAACTTATTGCACTTTTCCATTCTAATTCCACTTAGTAACTGCAGTTTCTACACTATAACGTATATTTACATCTTCACCGCCTCACGCGTGACACCACGCCTCTAGACGGCCATTCATTACCAACATTCAACTCGAAATTGTCGCTGGTTTTTCTGTGGCGGACAGAGCACGTCGCTTCTTTTTTTTTGTGGCGGTGAAGAGGTTAACCACGATGCAAAGAAAACAAGGCGTTAATATGTGATAAATAATTTATTGTCTTGCGTATTTTTACAATATCATTGTATGCCTACATCATGTTAATGATTTATAATTACATGTATTATCACTTTAGGGTGTTTCTACAGACTCATCAAATAATGACCATTCACAGTAGTTTTTTGATATATTGTAAGCAAGTGGGAACTTTAAATGTCAGATTTCAATCATAGTATTCGGATGTATTTTATGTGGTTTGGGAGCAACCGAATACAGATGCACAAACGAAGTATAAATAAACATTCAAAATGAGACCTTAAGCTAAAGCGAAAAAGTATAATTAACACGTGTCTAGAAGGCTCTAGTAAAAATAACGGCTTGTTGTTGTAGCTATGAACCAATTTTCAGTTTAATTATTTGAGTTATTCTCTGTTCTATTACTATCTGTTACAAGTTATTTAATAAGTAACTAAAACAAAAAGTTTTTTTTAAGAGCTGTACCACCGTGAATGGTAATTTTCGATACAAAAGTCTATAGAATCACTCATATTAACATTCTAATAATTACGTTTATTTTAAAAACTTATTTCACAACGACACCCGAAAATCCATCTTATTGCGACGCCTCAAAGCCTGTTATTGTGTAAAGTGGAATTGTGAAATAAATCGATACATAATGTATGGGAATTTCCAAAGTTTATGAAGTACATTTTTTATTAATTCCTTATATTTCTTGAGAGGATTTTTATGAATATTTATTCATAAAAAATAAGGTGTAATCGACCAGGATTCTTAGTGAATTCTCAATGTTTCTTTTGTGCAAAACTTTAGGTCCATCCAGTTGTATTTTGTAATTTTCATGTTTATAGTACTGCCACAAGAGTTGAAGTGAATGATTACACACACAGCTACGAAAAGAACTGATTGCACAGAAGGAGAATGAATTAAATGAATGAGTAGTTAAATGTCAAAATCCTGCTGTCATGACATGACATGTTCTTGTGTGCATGACCTCTACTCTGGTGGCACTGCCGGTAACTATATGAAAATACTAGTAGACCAAGATCCCATAGCAGTCAGACCTTCGTTATACAAGGTGTTAACGCATTCACTGCCACCGACGCATATATGCGTTTTCGGAACTTCACCCAGTGCCGCTGTCATAATTATTCATACATCTTGAACGCACATGTGCGTCGGTGGCACCTGTGGAAGTCAGGTGGCAGTGAATTCGCGTTAATTAAATAACTGAAAACAGCAGACACCCCAAAAATATTTTTTCATCTTAACTTTAGTTGATTACATTTATTTTTGAATACCTTCATTATTGTAAAAGATTCGTGTGTTTTGCCAAGTCAGTAATTCTACTTCATTTCTAACTCTACACTCATAATTTTTATTTGTCAGTTGCGCTTTGACGTTTTTAGAAGAAACACACATTGACAGCAAAACGGCCAGTATTAAATTATCGAGATATTATGCAACCTCCTTAAAATATTGAATTGGCATCATAACTTTTAGACTGGGCTATAATAAAAAGGGATTTAAAAACACAAAGACGACCCGATTTAAAACATAGTGTAATCGATTCTAGGTATTCAGGATTCTGAGCAAACTACTTTCTGATTTTCAGTTATGTAATGAACACCTATTGTAGTATAAAGGCGGAAAGTTTTTTTATATGTAGTTCTCATGCAGGTTACAATGATATAGGTTTTGGGATGGCCTTTTACAAGGATGACTGTACATAGGTACTCGATTGATGTGAAATCAAAAAAAGAATTTCGTAGCTAAGTCACTTAATCCAGGTCGTAAAAAATGCCTATTCGAGATATCTTCTAAATTAACACATTTCTGAGAACACAGAGTATGGCACGTTATCAGATGCAATTCGTAACAATGTCATGATTTCATTATCTATGACCACCGAAAAAAAAGAGCGGCTACTCCGAAGTTTGTATCGTAACGTCCTGCTCACGTACGTATTAAGTACTATAAGCGTAAGCGGAACAGCACGATACGGACCAATTTTCCACACCGAAGTATAAGGCCAGATATAAAGCCCTTCTTACATAGTTGGGACATTCAACATTAACATTGGGCAGGTCGGTGTTCCAATTTATAGTTGCGAAACTTTAAAGGTTATGTAAACCAGTGGTTGGGTAGAATGGAACTCCAACCCAACTAAACTGAAATTTATTAGAAAATTTGCTTCAACCATGTAAAAAGTTTAAAAAGACGTCTCACAAAGTCAATTTTTTTAATAAAGAACAACTGTAAATCTTATTTTAATTTATCCAAAAAGTATTACACTTTGTGAGGCGCAAAGACAACGGTGGTCAAGAACGAATTGATTTAACAAATATAACGTCATTTTTTAATTGTAATAACTAGTCAATGGATGATTAAATTTACTGCAACTATTGATCTATTTTCGTTATGAAGCTTGTAAATAAACGTCGAATGAGATACAAGAATACAATAAACCTTTTGCCCCTTTTATTTCTAAATGGACCCTTGTGAGTTATCTGTGGATCTGTTGTCATTTATTGAGAAAAGATTCTAGAGTGACCCGAGAATCTAAATCGGTTATCTAATGAGTTTTCTCGTTTCTTTTTATTTCAACTATGTCTGTAGGAATCATAGTCAAATACCTATGGGTACCTACTGGTATTATTTTTAACCATTTTGTATAGCTCTTTTTAAATTTGTAAGTAGCTATATACGTTCATTCAGCTTCATAACCATAAATGATCAAACGTTTATTGCAAAGTCAGTATTGAATACTTTTGGTCGTGTTTGCGCATTAGCTTGTATCTTTCAAATGAGGGAATTGTCACATTATGGGGCTGTTTCACCATCCATTGATTAGTGTTAACTGACGTTTAAATGTGATGCCGTCTCCGTCTATTCGAACATAACAACTAGAGACGGCATCACACCTAACCGCCAGTTAACACTAATCAATGGATGGTGAAACAGCCCCTAAATGAGTGGACGAGAGAACGCATGTAGTGTAACAAAGCCTTAAAGGTTGCGGCTGCGTTCCATGTCCACACACATACAAATACCTTTATTTTTATATAGAAAGTTTTTTTTTTAATTAAATTTGACAAAGGAATAGAAGCTGTACAGCCGCAATACACGATATTAGTTGCATACTAACTTTGCCTATACATATTTCGAGACGGACAAACACAAAATGACAATTTACAAATACGTCTACGGAATAAGTCTTGCGTTTTTAAAACTATAAGTATTAATAGTGAGATAGCTATAAATGCATTACGATTACTCTAGCGATGCTTTGGCATTGACAAAACATGGTATTTTTATATCTTAAATCCTTAACTGTATGAATGAAAATTTAATCATATATGCGGAATTGATTCTGCGTATAACGAAACGTGGATGATGTTGTCTCGGTTGTTTGCGAAGCGTAGTAAGAGACAGCAAGTGTTTCGTTTCACTCAGAATTGTTTAACGTTTACAGAGTGGTTTAAAATTTAAGTTGTATACTAAAAATAATTTGCTTTAACTTAATATCATGAGTTTTACGGCGTGATTAAAAAAATTGTTTAAATTTTGGTTACCTAAATGATAGTAGGTAGTTTATTATTATTACCGTAACAGTTGTCCTGATTACTTATCTTACAATTGACACAAAGACAATACAACCACAGCTGGTTTACTGCTTCGTGAAATGAAATCTAGTTAATTTGTTATATACCTACTAAGAATAAAATTCAGGTTTTATTTGATTGAATATAAAGTTGATATCGATCATCCATAGATGGCGGTGCAAGTAAAACCACAGACAGTTTAAAAACTCACGATAAAGTTAGAAAATTTACTGAGCAAGCTTTTCATAAGACCGTCCGTCTCTATCGTACTAGATAAGTCGAAAAAAGACGGATGCTCTTAAAACCACATTTATTACTACTATAGTTCGTAGATCCTGTAATATTCATTGCAAATACTCGATACCCTAATAATAATATTAAACAAAATTAACAACAAACCAAGAACAATTGCTTAGAACAAATGGTAATAAAATTTTGTTACAATGTAATAATATCTTTACACATACTATAGTATTTACAATTTGGTAGTTTTAAACGTTAACTCTAATACATACACGATTAACTATTTTAACAGGTTATAACAAAAAAAAAACTATGCAATTGAGAGCTATATATTATGTACATTAGCCGTAATTATTCATTCATTCGCTCACCGTCAAAATTTAAACAGTTTAATTTGGCGTTGATATGCAGTGCAAGTACTTATATCGGATTAATTCAATTATTGCACTCATTAATTAATATAGATCCAAAAGTGTTAGATACATACTAAAATTTAAAGATACCGAGCGCATATCAAGGCTTAGCAAGCACGCAATCTGAAGTAGAAGCTACTATCAAAAGTAGATAAGTATAGACAATAATATCAAACTTTTAAATACTTTTAATGTAACATCTACCTAACTGAGGTTCTCGTCTGAATACCAGCCAATAAAAAACCCAATTGAAGATTCCGTACGGAACCCCAGTACGCATCAATCTCCTAGACTAAACCTTAGTTAGGGTCTTTCATAGTATGCGCTCATCAAAGAAGTCCATTCCAATTTCAAACCTAACGCTCATAGCACTTCGTTGACTCTGGCGGTTGGCAGCGCCGGGGACACGTTATTATTCGCCGCGGCATCTTGGTTATTGGCCGTGCAATAAAACTGCTTGTGAGCCTTATAAGTGGCAACGTATTTGAAGGATATGTCGCACGATTTGCAGTAATTCGGAGTTTCCTCTAGCTCCGGCTCTGGTTCTTTTTTGATGTCGGCCGCGGGTATGGGGGATGTTTCTTCTGGCTCGGGATCATCGGTGGCGTGGACGAGTCGCGCGTGACGGACCACGTTGCCGCGGTATGTCGAGGTGTAGGCGCAGGAGCTGCAGCGGTGCACCCGCTCCCCCACCGCGGGGGAGGGGGAAGCAGTCTCCCGGTTGTCGTTTTCAAGCACGCAGGCTATGTAGCTCTCTTCCTGGAACAGATTGAGATTTTCGGTTGAGATCTTTGTGTTGATGTGGCCAATGTTACATACATTGAGATTGACGTCAGCGCAACTGTTGTAAGGAGTTGAAAAAGAATGAGTAAGTAAATCACAAAATTTTAACATTTTTAAAACACCTACGACGGATGTGAACATGATTTCACGTAAAGTTTAAAAGTACTTTGCCGAAGTCAGGTGAAAAAAGTGTTGTTGTTTTTTAGAAAAATATGGCGCTGTCCATTGGAGGACGATTTTGCCAGTGTCTAGTAGGTTTTGCCGTTGTACGGTGAAAAAGTGGGAACGTTATTTTTGTGCCCAAACAACTTCTCACCCTAAATACATTAACGTTCTTCACAAACTAATCATTTCGTGTTTGTTAATGTTTTTGGAAGTCATTCACGATGACGCATGCCGTGGTTCTTATTACAAGTCATGTCTAATTTTGACAAAATCACGCGTCTTCGTGGATGGCACTAGGTATAAAACGATGTTATAAAAAGACACCAGACTTACCTGCAAATCCGCTGGCTTCTTCGGGAAGTGGATGCGTATGTGTGTACGCATGCCTCGCAGTGTGTTGCCGCGGTACTGGCAAATGGTGCAGCGGAAGGCTTTGACGCCGGCGTGGGCCTCCATGTGGCGCTGCGCCGCCGCCGCAGTCGGCGACACCACGTCACAGCACGGACATTTCCAACCGCCTTCAGACCCCGAAGAAGGCCTAGGAGCCTCAGGAACAGTTCGCGGCGAACGCGTCTCGCGCTTCGTGCAGTAGTAAGACTGATGTGTCGTCAGATTATCCAGAGAGCTGAAGTGAATCCCACATGCCAAGCAGTAGAGCTGGCGGTACTGTGGAGGCGGTCCTGGTTCCGATGGCGCAGGAGCTGGGCTAGCCCGGCCATCCGCGGCCCTCGAGGAACAGTAGTGGCGCTTGTGAATATGATAATTCTCCTGTTTGTAAAACACGATGTTGCATTCTTTGCATTTTGAGACGCCTTGCTTGACTAGGACTTGCGGAGATGCCCCCGCCAGAGGCAATTCTGAAGCTAAACGTATAGCTACAGCGGGCGGTAAGACGGGCGCAGCGACCACTGGTGGGAACTTGCCTTCAGGTGTAGATGGGACACTTGGGGGTTTCGGTGTCAGACCTCGCGGCGAGTCTCGCCGTCGACGTTTCGGTGAGCTCTCTCCGCTGGGAGAAGAAGAACGCCTTGCAGGCGATGGCGTACCCGGAGACCCTGGCAGCGAAGGCGCACACACAATTTGCTCCGGTGTCGCAGATCTCAATCGGTTCTCTTTCTCATGCTCATCTGTTCCTACCGATTCAGGAGTACGCCTCACACTCAGATCAAGGGGTGTACCACCATCTTTTAAAGGTTCACGCGGCCGATTAGCCGATTTCAAAACTTCTGCGTCCTTTCCGTCTGAATTCATATTTGGTAAAGCTCGGCTCAAAGGCTGAAATGTACCGTTAGGTAGCAGGAAACACGGCGTGTCAGGGTCCGGTAAAGTCGTACCAGGTAGAGTGCTCGCGCCTCGTAACAGAGAATACGGCACGATGAGGATGGGATTAGTCGGTAGCGCTAATGCGTATTGGTTTTGAGCAGGCGGAGTGGCACCTGGTGAGGGAGGTGCGGAGCCCGATGTCACAGAGCTTCCTCTTGCCGAAGGCAGAGCTGGCTTCACAACTTGCCTCGTGCTGCAGTAATGTGTTTTATGAGCTCGATATGTTTGGATGGAGCTAAATCTAATATCGCAGTCGGTGCAGTAGCGATCAGGTGACGGTTGGCCCTCGGTCGTGTCTCCATTGGAGGTCGGCGCTGGAGCTGGCGTTCCGCTGCTGACCGGTGACGAAGAATGCATGCGCATGTGTCTATTGAGACTGACTTTTTTGTCAGCGCTATACGAACAGTAGGTACAAGCGTACTGTTTCCCTACTCGACGTGGCGTCTTCGCGTCACTGCTAGATTCATCAGCGACGGCATCAGCACCCGGTTCCACCGATTCCGACGGCTTCGGTCGCCTACTAGTGCAATAATGTTCCTGGTGCGCTTGAAGTGTGCTCAAAGAAGAGTAGCGGATACCGCAAGGCGTGCACATGTACCCTGTAGGGGCGACGGGGAAGAGCGATGGGAACGCAGCTGTCAGCGCCAGGTAGTCTCGGGCTTGTGCTTGCGTCGTCGGCGGCGGCGGCGGAGGTGAAGGTGAAGGGATTTCACGCTTGAGGGTAGTAGCGGAAGGCGCGAGCGCAGGGTCGGTGGCGAGCGAGGTGTTAAGGCGCAGGCGCGGCGGTGAGGCGGCCGGGGAACCGGCGGAAGCGGACGCGGGCGACGCGCCACCGCTCGACGCGGGCCGTTCGCCCCCCGAGCTCGGCGTGCGAGGTTCTCCTGGCATCGCCTCGCTCTCGTTTCCCCATTCCTCGTCCTCACCTGAAAACAGAAAAGTAAACTTCATTTTGCATCCCACATCTAAACGCTGTTAGCTGTTAACAAATGGTGCGGGGCTAGGTACTTTATCCTGTGAATTGATTAACTTTCTAGTAGGTAGGTAGTCAGTTTATAAAGGAACCAGTGGGTGTATTATTAGAGGCTAATGGAAGTGTGCAAGGTACAAAAAGTAAAGCCCAGTATCTGCTCCTATTAGTGTCGCTGAAACTGGCGATAGTCGTCACTCGTCACGTTTCGTGCTATCGGCCGGCGTCACTCAGATCAGGGCCCGAGTCGAGGCATACATTAGCTCTCCTAATTGAGACGTGCCCGCGCTATGTAAATGTCGCCGCGTGGGTGGGGCCGACACAACTCAACAAATGCGAGAAATGTTTCCAGATAAACTTAGCCCGAAGGATAGCTAGGGCATCAATATTGCATGCCAAACAGAAAAAAAACTAAACGGGCACATGTAATTGGATCTGATTTCCAGAAAGCGCTGGCTCACCTTCCTTTTTGAGCGACAAAGATCTCTCGCGAGCGAGGAATTAACCTATCTTTCGCGCAGCGATCTCGGCTCAAAACGCCAATTAATGAGGGGCTCAACTTCATTCTCCAGGCTGTGAAGATCATTATATGGGCACGACAGCGCGATGGGCGCGACGATTGGGCGCGCGGGCACTGCCATCTCGCGGTAACGAATACCACTCGAATCGGATTGCGTTCGGGTCACGCTATCCTAGTCGCCCGCGCTGATTGGTCCTTATGATTCCTAATGACGCGTGATTGGCTGTTAGACCCGGGCGACGTCATACCGCGAGTTATCGCCGTTCGTTAGCGAGCTTCGCTAAATAAGTTATAAAGCGATTGTTCGGTGAAAGGTACGTAGAATCAGATAGATGGCGTGACTGGGCGTCGTTTATGCCGCGTTCGCGAAACTGAGTGTCGTTTCGTTAAATGATATTCATCTGTAACCTTTGTCTTTATAAACATGTCAAACGAGCACTGCGGCCTTTAAACGAGAGAAGCATGCGAGCATATGCTTTGCCCGCATAGTTTTGGCGACACAGCTCAAAGAATTATCAGCGCTTTGTTGCGCCACTCGCATCCTCTTGGGAAGTAAACATGCTTGCAACCTAAGTCATTATTAGTATTCATGTGCAGTCAAAGAGTACCTCCACTACATTAACATAAATAAATATGAGCAACGAGATATTTGACACCGATTTATTATTGACCTAGACTCAAAGTAAGCAATTCAAACTTAAACGCCTTAAGAGCACCAACCGACAGAAGTACCTAATCAAAATTATTTTTTGAAACAACGAAATATTATGCTCAATTCACAATGACATTTATATTCGACGAAAATTTGGCAGCTTGTATCACCTCATGTAAACAACGTGTAAAGTATTACTAACTAACGAACACGTGTTCGGGCGCCATCTTGTTTTTTATCTGTAGCATCAACTCCCAATTAAAATAGTCGTGCATCGGTCGCGTCACAATCTGCCTGATAGGCATCAGAGCGTGAGCGATCACCTACTACTTGATAACCACTACCATTGGTATGTAATCCATCAATGATGAATAAATAAATGACACCAGTCAACAGACCGCGTAGGGATCTGTAACTTGAACCCAAAAACAAAAGGTTACTTTTTTATATTTACACTGGGCCCATAACCTATAATAGTGTCGCACGTTCGAGTTTTTGATAACGGCTGAAATGGAATACTGCCGGCTGTCAATTCAAAGAGTTTGTCAAGTGCTACGAACGCACATGTGCGTCTGTTCAACTATATGCGTTGCCGTGGTATTGTAGAGGTGATTATGGCATCTCAAATAGAAGGTAATGGGCTCGCAGATATGAGTATTTTGGAAGTTATAACGCGAAATTTTACATACAATTTATCTGCATATATATCCGCTAAGTCAACGATGTATGAAGTTTCCAATAGGCTGCAGACAGACTTACATTACATTATTATTATATATTACATTAAAAGCCAATAGTAATGCGTCTAAATGTCAAACGAGATGTACTCAAGCTTGAAATTGATTGTCTGATAGGAACGGACCCGATAAAAACTTCATAAATAAAACATTCATTCCATTATGTATGCCATGTCGTGGAACTATTGTGATTGATCTTAAACTGTTAACACTGCCTACAGATATTGAAGCTGGCAACTTTTCCGGCGAAAGTCGAGGCATTGACCATCTAATGTCAGTGTTGCCAATTGAAATAAAACTTTTCGGCTAATATAGGCCTTAAACCTTAAACCTTTATGTATGCCTCTACATTTTGCAATCAAACAGTCGGCAACACTAAAATCTTTTTCACAATTCTGTGCACATTATCGCTACCAATTGAATCGAAATACAATGTCCTTTTCACAGTCAAAATCATTGTAACATCGCATTGCCCGACGAGGGAATTAAGTATGAAACTTGCTGTAAGAACATTCTACGATGGGCGGGAATCAATGGTTCGATAGTACATTTGGTTTCGTTCCCATAATTTAGGCGCCAATCCGCCATCTTGATTACGCAGATATAGCACGAGTGGGGTGGTCAATGCTAATGCTGAATTACATAATGTAGAACAACTAGGTATACAACTCGCGGTGGATGCGGAAAGCACAAGACCGGTCTGAGTGGAGAGCCTTGGGGGAGGCCTATGTCCAGCAGTGGACGTCTTTGGGCTGACATGATGAGGTATACAACTCATTATCCTTGAAAATAAGCAAAAATATACACTATTTTAACTGATTAGAGGGCTATTTAAAATAGTTGAGTTTATTAGCAGGTTTTTCTTAACAGAGGTTTTTCCCAACCGGTGGCAGATTTTTTTGATCTACGACTACATAAGGTGTTTGTAACAGTCTAAATTGAATAAAGATGTTTTGACATTGACTTTGAGCTTATTTACACCGTAGGGAAAGTTAGAGACGGAATAGGTACCTGTTGAATTAATAAAATCTGGAATTTGCTGTCTAAAAAGCCAGCGACATACTCCTAGTACAAAGTTTGAGTACTTATTATGTAGGTACTTTGCATTTCATAATTAAAAAAAAATGTTTTAATGTCGCTTATATTTATTATTTTAAATTAGTTTAAGGTAGAATACTTTAATACTTTGTGTTAATTTACGAATAACAAATGTAAACGCAAATTAGAAGCATAATGAAATGACTCAACCTCGAAGGAATCTTAGTGCCATGTAAATAAAGTACCTAAATTAAAATCAAACCGCTAACTTGCCAACTTAGAAAGTATTTATCAAAGTTACCATCAACAAAGACTCTACACGCTGTCAACTTAACGTCACTACGATTTGGACGCCATTAGTGCTGTGTTGCCAGTTTAAAATAAAACATGAACAAAGAGGTTGAGTGACTGTGTAGATTATCGATGTTGGCATCTTGATTTGTTTGTGTTGCATGTGTTAGTTCATCTGTCATGTGGTAAGGAATGGACACAGTTTAATTCAAATTTGGAATGTTCGAAATTCAATCGCTTCTGTTTCTTTTTAAATAGCTTCCGCTAGAGGGATTTAATCATTATAATAAGAAATTAAGTATTTAAATAATCTCGACGTTTCAGCACTTCCAGCTATACTGCAGTAGCCTTGGACTGCTGAAATCCTACTAATACTTATTAAAATGCAAAACTGGACTGGATGGCAAACGAGCAAGTGGGTCACCTGATGGTAAGAGATCACCACCGCCCATAAACATCTGCAACACCAGGAGTATTGCAGATGCGTTGCCAACCTAAAGGTCTAAGATGGGATACCTCAAGTGCCAGTAATTTCACCGGTTGTCTTACTCTCCACGCCGAAACACAACAGTGCAAGCACTGCTGCTTCACGGCAAGATTAGCGAGCAAGATGGTGGTAGCAATCCGGGCGGACCTTGCACATGCTCCTACCATCTGCAAATGGTATATGGTATGTGTGTATGATGCGTTTGTTATTCTTTCACGTTAAAACGTTGGATGAATTTGAATGAAATTTGGTATCCAGATAGTTGACAATCTGGAACAACACGTGGGCTACCTGTATATTGCCGCGGAATTGGAAAAAAACCCAAAATCTCAACCGTTACGTTTAGACTTTGAAATTTTTTGGGAAAACCCACGAATATTTTCCAATCCTGGAATATAAATTCTACGAAAACTTTTGGGAAATCCCGGACAACCATTCCAAGGCCAAAAGCTACATAATAATAAAAATAATAAATTCATTTATTTCGGGCAACTTGGCCCATACAATAAATACCTTACAGACTAACATAAATATTTGTTATCAATAATAATAAAAAATAATTTGGTGACAAAACGGCATGACCCCTTTGAGTCACCGTCACCGACGTCGCATTCATCTGCGGCATGCTATGACCATAGTTTTGTATTAAAATACCCTCATTATTTTATTAAATTTCTCTCAATATTTTGATATGCGCAACCGTCTAATTCAGCAATTCTAGAATTTAGCTAATATATTTAGTGCGGTATCAGATGGTGATGACGACGGGCGTGCGTCACGATCGGACGCGCATTAACATATCGCGGGTTCGATTCCGCTATCACCCTGTGTCGCGGACTTTGCCGCGTGTCCATTCACCCACGAGATTTCGTAAATACCTACCCTAAAACCCCTAACATTAGAGTACTGTAGAATCTAAGAGACGTTTTGACTTATAGGCACTTACATTCTCGACCCCCCCGTTTTCGCAGGAATCTGCAGGGCTACTACGAAATTCGAAAAATCGAAGTTCGTGTCGTTCGGTTTCTCTGACACTTATTCCTACTATTTAACACGAGAGCGAGAGGGACGGTACCATACCAACTTCGATTTTCGAACTTCGGGGTGCCTCAGGAACGCGGTGAGATATCAAGCCGAAATTAATATGAAATACCTGGGTAAGGGCTGGTTAAGGTGTTAAAAAGAAAGATACAATCATTAAAGTAACCTATTTAACTTAGAAAAGTTGTAAATTTAGTTAGGTATTTGTTGTAGGCTAGGTAAGTTTTTGATTCTCTTTATCACTTGACATCGGAAAATTGCACCATATGATATGGGTAGAGCCACATTTAAATTAATTAATAATATGAAGCAAACACACGCAATTTCCTTAATATAAAATTTAAATATAAAAGGTTGAAATATTGACGACCGGATGGTAAAGTTGTTAGAGGGTTCGATTCCCGGTCGGGGCAGATATTCGTATGAATAATACGTACGTTTGTTCTCGGGTCTTGGATATTAATATGTACTTAAGTACGTACGTATGTACTTATCTATATAAGTATGTCTATCCGTTGCCTAATATCCATTGTGTACATACAAGCTCTGCTGAGTTAGGGACTAGGTCGATTGGTGTCAAGTGCCCCATGATATTTATTTAAAAAATAACTCTGAAGACTCATAGTGTTTGATTTCAAGACACTACAGTAAATGCGACGTGGTATTGTGGAAACGCCGAGCAAAAACGTTGGTGAGCGAGGTAGATAAACATTTCCTTGTAGTGGGCATGTCCTGGCTCATGACGAATAAATCGCGATGTCCTCGCGCAAGATAGCGGACGTAATGTATGGAATATTGTTGAAAAATCATTTCGTTAAATATATACGGGGAGGTTACTGCCCCCGTTACGAAAAGTGCAGTAACTCGAGTTTTTGTCGAAATTGAGTTAAATACATATTCAGAATCAGCAAAACGAGTTCTACAACTTCTTCTTTGACGTATTTACTGTAAATCGTCAGGATCCATGATTTACAATAAGCATAACTGCAGTAACTCGAAATTGGGGACATGATTAACAAACCATAGGTGCAGTAAGTATAGATACTGCACTGATTTTTTAAATCATTGTATAAAAGTGCAGCTTCTAAAGTTACTGCAATTACAATTTGGAGAGATCGCGTATAGTGCTGTTGAGCCGTGAAATCATAACTGCAGCTTCTAAAGTTACTGCGCTATGCTAGCTGGCGCAGGCGTACTGCGCGGGCGCACGCCTGCGGATTAGGTAAAATCCGTCGCACGCGACGCGACGCGCGCAGTGTGCTTTGCTAACGTTCACATTATTCCAGTTAAAAGTGCCCGTAGCGATACATTGCGGGGTCACAATCACATTATTCCAGATCGATCGTGCCCGCAGTGTCCATGCTACTGGAACGGTCACAATCCAAACAAATTGCCCAAGATCGATCGAGGACCGCTGTTTTATGTACAATAAAGTATATACATACATGCATACATAATGTGAACGGGGCAGTAGGCGTCCACCCGCTCCGTGCGAGCCCCGTCAGCTGCGTAGGCCCTAAGCACCTAAGAAATAATAATTCTTGATTTTATTAAAACTTGTTATGTTACCAGACCGGCCGCTGTTCATATAAATAAAAAAGTTATCGAAGCCCACCTTCCGGTGTTACGAGTCCATTATTATACACTGACGATCAATAGGATAGTTAACTTTCCGTACAAAGTAATATGTTATTTTGCTCATCAGGGTTTATATCGCCGATATTTAGTCTATAAACGTATAAATTGTAACGGTCCTAATGTGCGTAGGGCAGAAGTACCGGTTTTGGCCACCTTAAGCCCGTTTTTGGCCAGTTGACATTTGAAGTCATATATAAAAAGTTATAGTATTAAAATAATATGTTTAGTGAGTTTATAAATACTGAAACGAATAAAGTTTGTAATGATTTATTACTATAAATTTATTTCAAACGTGTAATATATATATACAATAAACGTGTACCGTGGCCACAAACGGTACTTCTGCCCTACGGTCTAAGAGTCGTGTCGTGTACAACGTATCCTTAAAATGTCTGTCTCCTCTTCACTTTAGGGTCGTGGTTCCCCCGGGATTGGTCTAACTAGCTGATCCATAAAACGGGAGCGCCAAAGTTCGCATACTCTTCGCTAGTCATACCGTAATTTTTGTCCGAATCATCGTTTGTCATAATTTTTTCTCACTGAATCCTTATTTTTCTGAAAATTTTAAATGGTCATCCTATAGATAACTATAGGTTAGGTAGGTTTGTTCTATAACAATTCTGAACAACCATTAGATTCAGAGAAAAAAGAGTTATTACAAACGATCATTCTGACAAACATTAATTTCGGACCTCTTTAATCTCTACCAAAATCCACAGCTGCCTCGCAAAAACTGAAATTAAAACAAAAAGTTTATACCAAAAGCTCTCTACGACATTATCGCATTTAACAGCCCCTAACTATCCCTATCCATAACTAATTAACATTCCCTAATCACTATGAAAACGAGGTGAAATTAACAAAAAAAAATTACCCCACTTTCTTATGGCAACCCTTTTCCACTTTCTTATGCCACCTCCATAAGAACCAAATTAAGGGTCTGTCGCCCGACAAGTGGGTGCTTGGGGCCTTTTTGATTTAATGTGGTAATACTGTATGATTGATGTCGAGTGTGTTAATATTCATGAACCCTAACTAAATGTACTTGTTGTCCAGGCGTGAGAAACGTGGACGCGGCAATTTTGCACCCATTCTGTTTCTATAGTCCGTCCGACAGTTAAGGATAAAAAAATAAGGGTTCTGAATATTATTTTTACTGATAAAAACAATAATTGAATACAATTATTAACTGTAGAATACAATTACAAAACAAATTGGCAATATGGCGTCCATTCGCTTGGCGGGCCGCGCTTCTGACAATATTTGGAAGCCTGGTACCACGAAACTCAGTTGAACAGTCGCTATATTCTGCAGAATTAATGTTTTTTTTTGTTTTTTACCCAATCCAGAGCACAGATCTGAAGTCTAAGAATCCACAAGCAGTGAAATGAATTTATTATTTTTGAAATTTAATGGAGAGTTTTTAATTTTAAGGGCTTAAAATTGAGGATGATGATGAAACAATGCTGTGGTGTTAAGGAAAAAATATTGGTTTATTTCAATTCCAAATTATTACTTTTACGGTCATCCCGTAAAACCTAAATTGAAAATACAAAAATACCAGAAAAATAGGACCAGCACTGGGAATCGAACCCAGGTCCTCGGTATTCCGTACCGCGTGCTATACCGCTACACCACTGCTGGTCAACGGTACAGACACGAATTTCCCCTATGCACCTCATATCTCAGCTTGTTTGTTTCTTATTTAGCCACTTAAGCAGTGACGCTAGCGACATCTATACCGTAGCCCTCATCGAGAAACTTTCGGCACTCCATTGGAACCAACCGCCCACCCGGACAAGAGATGTAATAGTGTATTGAACCAATGAGTGCAAAAATCTCATTTTTCTTTTTTTTTGTCTCATCTCCCTTTTCCTTAACACCACAATGATCGCATCAAAGGAGTTATATAAGGAAAGCTATTTTTTTAATCCACCTGCGCCAGTTTCATGTCACGTTTTTAAGTTATAACTTATAACATAAATGCCATATCCACTTTCAACCGTTCTCTAGCAGCCAGGTTCATTCATCACTTACACATAACATAACATACTTGTAATTAAAAAAATAGTAGCACACACGTGCGATGTGAGATAACGGCGGGAAATTACAAAAAGGTTTGATAATGGCTTTTGTACTTATGAAAGAAAAACAAATAAATTGAAGAATAAGTTTCAGTTCAAAAAATATTTTTTAGCAGGTACAAGTTTTTAGTAAGCCCTGGTGGCCGAGTGGTTTGACCTATGGCCTTTCAAGCAGAGGATCGTGGGTTCAAACCCCGGCTCGCACCTCTGAGTTTTTCGAAATTCATGTGCGAAATTACATTTGAAATTTACCACGAGCTTTACGGTGAAGGAAAACATTGAGAGGAAAGCTGTACAAACCTGCGAAGCAATTCAACGGTGTGTGTGAAGTTCCCAATCCGCACTGGGCCCGCGTGGGAACTACTGCCCAAGCCCTCTAATTCTGAGAGGAGGCCTGTGCCCTGCAGTGGGACGTGGCAGTGGGCTGGGATGATGACAAGTTTTTTTAATGACGGTACTTTTGGTTGATCGTACTTGCATCCAATTTACATTATGTATACCAAATTCTAAGTCAATCCGATCTATTGATCATTCATTGTGACCCAAATCTATTGATTTGGGTCACAATGAACTTACTAGATTTGACCCAACAAAAACAGAGCAAGTTAACGCATTCACTGGCACCTAACTTCCACAGGTGCCACCGACGCACATGTGCGTTCAAATGAATAATTATGACAGCGGCACTGGGTGACGTTCCGAAAACGCATTATAAGTGTGCGTCGGTGGCAGTGAATGCGCTAGTACGAGTAGTATGACCTATGGTCTTCTAAGTAGAGGGTGACGGGTTTGAGTCGGGGCGAAGCCCGCATTTTTGAGTTTTTCGGAATTTGAATGCAAAATTACATTTGAACCAAGAGCCGCACATAAGTAATGATGTGAAATGAAATTAAATAAAAAAAAATATTTTAATTTTTGCTTTAATGCTTTAAATTGATTTGAATTTGAGTCTAACAACTGGTAGCATTGGTGAACGGTTGTGCTGCACTGAGGATGAACTCTAGTTGAGTTTGAAACACGTCAGTGTAATATGTTGGTGGTGATAGTCGAGATTGTGTGATTTGTGTGTATTCTTATAGTGTAGAAGTTGCAGGCGCTGCATGAACACACATTTGTTGCATAATACAAGTAATTGTTTTTAGTTCATTCATTAAAAACTTAAAACTAATCAATTCACAAAACCCAAGTAAACTCGTAGGCATTAATTTTTATATTTATGAGTCAGGCAAGCTACCAGGATGGCATGAGTAGTGAGAAATAATAGCTCTTTCTTTAATATGACCACGCCCCCTCGCGAGGTTGAGCTTTGTGATTATAACTTTACTTTAAATGCGGTACTTTGAATTAGAAGGGAAGTTAAAGCATGGAGCATGGACTGGAACTGCACAAACCCCGCGTGGTGTCGGGTTAGAATTATACCTCTCCATTTCTTCCGTGGATGTCGTAAGAGGCGACTGAAAAAAAAGTTTATAAGTTTTCAACATCAAAACATAAAAACCTTTTGAATGAGAACTTTCCTACAAAAATAAAAATAGAACTCTGATTTTATTGTGCCTTATTCAGTTTGTTCATAACAACATAGTGTTTTTAATAGCGTATAAAATAAGGCCAGTAATTTCAGTGCCGTCATAACACTCGTCCTTTACTTTAGCGTGCTCCATTTCCTACGTTTGATTCATATGTCCTGCTCGCACGCAATCGAATCAGAGGCAAAAATCCTCTAAAAAGTGTTATTCTGCGCTAGGGGTCTATTACCGGAGCGCAGTAACTCAGGTACAAGTAAACACGGCACTCGACATTAGCATAACTATCGAGTTTTTAAATCTATGCAAAACGCGACGATATGCGGCACACGGGGCAAAAACACATGCGATTTCAGTACTTAGCTTTCGTTTGATTAATGGGTGGGAGTTAAAGGACTGATTACGGGCTGGAGTTATAAGAGGTTTATTAAAGTAAAAATAAGTATTGTGGCTCAGATAGGTTGACGTGTTGTTTATCTGAAAAAGAGGAAATAAAAGAAATGTATTTATTTATTTTAACGAAGAAGAAATTGAGTAGTGAAAAATATTACCTACATTGTGGAGTAGTAAACAATTAAAGTTTTTATTTTTTTCACTTAGTCTAAAATTTTATAGAGTTGCGCTTTTGCGGTAGATTTTTACCGGTTTCGAACGTTTGTGCTATCAAAAATCAACCTTTAGAGAAAAATAACCTAGAAATGTTTTTTTGGCATTGCTTGTGGTAGTTTGGAAGATAAGTATATATTGACGGGTCTGTTTATAAATATCACATTTGTACAAACAAGTACAGGTAGCACGATAACAAAATATGTAGCTAAGTATGTAGAAAGGTACTCGAGACAACGTTCCCGGCAGGCTTTAGTAGGCCACAATAAATTTCGTTGCTCAACAATAATTACCGTTTCGACAAAATGGCTGCCAATATGGCGCGAAACGATTGATAATCACGCGATAAATAAACAAGAAAGCTGCGTACGCGCCGGAGGCGTCAAAAGTGGGCGGCGCCTGTGATGTACTACGTGACGGAATCCGAGCCAATCGAATCGATCTCGATTTTAATTATACGAATCGAAAGCCTCAAGATCGAATATTAATACGCCGATTGCGCCGGCGCAGATAGCGCGGTCGCTTTGACACAAAATTCGATGGAATGCGTAATTTGATTTGCGGAATCCACGACATTCCCCGAACGATCGCCGATAAAAACCGATCGCGGCGATAACGTACCCCGTTTGCGCGGAATGCAAAATTTGCATCCAAAGACCCTCAAATTAACAATAACATTTCGAAATCGGAAATTAAATGCAGAAATCTAGAGCTATCTCTGCATCGCGCACGATAACGCCCGTTTTAAACCAACAACTCATTGTTACAATGGAACAATCGCGTCAAAACGATCCATTTTCTTTTGTAAGATACAGCGATACGATCTCCGAACGCCTACGACATGAAAATAATTAACCGTCTCACCGTCAAACATCGTGTTAACACCGGCTACTCTCATACCAATTACTACCGACAATCGATATTCTACGACCACAAAAACGGGTACAACACTGTCCGGTTTGAAAAAAGAAAACGGTTTAACGAGCCATTGATGGATCGGTCTAACGCGATGCGTTACAAGTTTCATGAAGAATTTTATTTATTTTATTGCATTCGTCATAAACCACGCATCGGGGCAGCAGATCCGTTGATTGCAGCTAAAGAAATCAATTGAATTTATGAATAAATTGAATAAACTTGCGTTATCGACGCGACATATTTTTTACAGGCATCATAAGCGCGAGAAAACTCTAGAGGGCGACACGAGGTATTTATTAATAAATTCGCATTTTAATCGGTGTTCGCGATCTTGAAAAATTACTAGCGCGCCCGGTAGATGGCGCTGATACGGAGTCTTCGCAATTTAAATTGTATAATTAAAGAAAACTGCAGCGATTGGGATCGAGCTATGCGATGTTAATCGAATAACACGGCCGTTATATCGATAACACACGAATTGAAAATAAACCAAGGTGAAGCGGCGTGGGGCCGTACACAAGAGTAAAGAGGCAAGTGTGCTAGGTTACACTGTTGTTAAGGTTCCGTATCTAGTTGGTTTCTAACTGATATTTTCCCACGCCTTGAAGTCACCCACTCGTACCTATACCCCTCGTACTCATATCAAATCAGCAGCCAACAGAGCATTGGCTTGGCTGGCAGGAAACTCAATCTAGGAAAGAAGATAATGCTCTTGTATGTACAGTTTTGACGTTGAAAAGTCCACGTTTTCAATTATAGTGACTATGGACCCCTAAAAATCGGTTTGCTCAGTAAAAAGTGGCGTCGTTCTGATTGCGAGCTAGCTAGCGGAGATTTAAGCATTAGCATTTTTGTCCAATAACTCTGCGGTGTCTGCGCCGATACTGGCCCGCCGGTTTTTCCTTTTTCGGATCAGACTTTAAAATATTTCTCTATTCACTGCCATAGAGATTTGAAAGGCGTGAAGGGGTGAAATGTAGTTAATACTTCAATGAGGAATTCGTGAGTTTTTTTACATGTTTAAATGCGCCTGGTATGGATTATGGATTGGTCAGACATTGTACCGTCAAAGCCAAACGTCAAAGTCAAACGTCATCGAAGGTCGAAGGAATATTTGGTTGTTTAATATACCAAGACGATATAGTGTCATCCACGAAGACGCGTGATTTTGTTAAAATTAGCCATTAACGACATTGTAATAAGAACCACGGCACGCGTCATCGTGAATGACTCTACATATACGGTTGGTCGTTTTATACAGTGTTACTTTTGATATAAAAGGTAGTATTGGGACTTTTTCCTTGGTGGTTAGGTATATACAATGTCGTTATAAATGATTTCGACTGTTTGTCTATCGAACATTTAGACATAAAGACTGTCGAAATTATTGCATTTACGACTAATTAGTTTCAGCAAAGTTGAATTAGATTTGGAGAGGATTTGCTTCGAGTTTCGTTGATATTTTTATTTTGATTACTAGGTATAGCTTCGTCCGCATGGAATTCGGTTATCGCGCGAGTTCTCTCAGGAACTGTGCATTTTTTCGGAATAAAAGTAGCCTATGTCACTCTCTGGCCCATAAACTATCTCTATGCCAAAAATCACGTCGATCCGTCGCTCCGTTTCGACGTGTAAGACGGACTAACATACAAACACACACACTTTCGGCTGACATGGCTAAAGACCTGGTTAAAGTCGCGGGTACATGGTGGATGTAAGCCGCTTCCAGCCGAGGCAACTGGAGGTCTATGGGGGAGGGCAGGGGTCAACAGTGGACGTCCTATGGCTGATACCATAATGATCCATTTTCGCGTTTATAATATCAGTATGGATAACAATTAGTATATTCCGCAGAAGGGATGCAGGTTGCGGTAGCGTTTTGCAAGTTTTTAATATAATGGCCCCAAAATACTTCCTTGACGCATGTATGTCAGACTGTAAGCGACTCCGATCTCAGACCTAAAAATAAAATTAGTACCATACCAACCCTAGAATCTAACTCGGAAAACCTTTGACCCTATCGCCTCCGCCATTGGTCCAATCCGAATTTATGTTGTCGCATAATCCCAGCCCATTTGTATAGATAATTTTTATTATTGCCATCTACCCTCAGACGATAAACGAAAGAGTTCGTAATGACAATTTAAATAAGGAAGATGTATTTCCTTTCGGCGGTCGATAAGTTTGAATTTGGAATTCGAAGGTATTCCGCTTTTAAGAATGTTTCTAGGGTTGTCGAGATTTTTTCTCTTTATTATAATGTTAATTGAGTATCTTGTTCTGATTCAGATGATTAGGTAATTTACGTTTTCATTTGACATTATAGTTAGAATACTAAGTTCGATAAATCAGTCTAGCCTAAATATGTAGGAGAAAAAGAAACTTTATGCGCTCAGTATTTTTAGCTTTCCCGTTATTATGACTACAATAATTTGTAGAAGCAATAACTTTTTAAATAATAAAATATAATTCTCTATGTCAATTAAAAATATTTTTAAATGGAGTCAAAAAGCCCTCCTCGAGTTGCATGCACCGGGCGCAAAAGTGCCGCATTACCACGCTGAATAGCGATGGACAAACTTTGCGCCAGAAAAGCACCTGCGCGAGCGTCAGACACTCTCTCGCTAATACGACGTAATAACTAATTAATACCTACTAGGTCCCAAAGGTGCCGTGAGTCGCAGGCCAGCCTAGCCGCGGTAAAGCCATGCCACGGCTAGGCTACCTATTTCTGCAACACATTGTAACGGCTACATTGTTTCAAGAAACAGGGGGCAACCCTAATCAACCACAGACAAACTATGCGTGTAAACTATTTTTAACATGGCCACACCCGGCTATCTGCACCCGCTCTTATGTCGGTTATCTTGCGCAGTGCATTAGTCCGCGATAATTCAACGATAAACCAGATCGGCCGGCGCCACGCTCGACTCGGATTATCGAATCGAAAAAAAAAGAATCGATAATCGATAAAGATGTTTTGGTTTGTAGGAGCGACTTAATTGTCGGTTGCTATGTGTAATTGAATTGCTGGGATGTTGAATGCCTTTTTGTGGTGTAACAAACAAGTGTAATAACATTTTATAAGTCTTCCTTTATATGTACCTAATTATATATTAGCTTTTATTCCAATTTAGTTTGTAACAAATATAGAACTCTGACATTAAATCAACATCAATACCTAGGTGAGCTTATTATAACGTACCTGCACAATAATCTCTTTAAAACATCAGCAGTAGAATGCAAGGCTGTTCTAAGCAGGTGTGTAAACCACATTAGTGATTAGAATCATAACCTCTACTCTATGGTAAAGTGCACGCACTAATTTGCCGTCATACCATTCCATCAAGTTCACGCCACTACATTATTTATCACGTCTACCAAACGCCATTTACTTCCCTCATTACGTAGCCGCACGTTGAAAGACTGAAAATTTTGTCTATTCGACAAAATAGTGCGATAACCGAAGCTAATGACGCCATGATGGGAGCCATTTTCGCGGCCATTTTGAATCTGTACCGTTTTGTTTGTGCTGTGATGTACGTGAAGGGTTTTTGCTTTTAGAAAGGAGTTTGTTTAGCAAAAAGGTTCGCCTAAATAGTTCCTAATGAGTTGTAAAGATAATAAATGGCTGTCGTTATTACATGGCCGAGTTTGTAACGTGTTTAATGGAATGATAGTAGTGACTGTCACCTAAAGGTTATACATTGCCCCGGAGCCCAAAATTGAGAAACAAATATATAGAACTTAGAAAAAACAGTGCGTTCAATTGGTAGAGGTAAAAGATTATAAAACATCATCTCAGGAATAGTTCAAAACCAATTGTAATAGGATACCATATAACTTCCCTCCCGCGATAAGCAACAAATTATCGAATTTCCAAACAGATCCATGCCCGCCAACGAAGAAGAATGCACCAATAAACGTAAGACTGAATTAGGAATACAATCTCCGGCGGCTCGGGACAAAAACAAAACACGACCGTATCCATTTATGACAGAATATTCCAGAGCAAATGGAATATTAAAAAAGCGCGATTCAAAATTGGAACAATCCCGCGATCCTGATCGGGCTATCGGGATCTCAGTTTGTTCTCACATCATTAACCGCGCCGACGGGTACAAATTTACATCCAACACAATGGCTATCCGCCATCGAGACATCATTAAGGTGATGCCGATAGCGCCGACCCATTCACAATCCAAAACGTCACAGCTCACAGTTCAACACGACCCAAAGCCAACCTTAACAAAACCAACAAACAATCTGAATCAGATTGTTCCAATCTTGGTTTATTCGATGGGGATACCCTTCAAGTTCCGTGACAGAACGTCATATAACTAACAAAGGGGCGACGGATTATGAACACAATGCACTAAGAAATAAAGTGCTTTTTTTAACGTTGGCAAAGATTGTACGGATGTGGTTGTTCGGCAAGGATCGGTTGAATCCTGGGATATCGTGACTACATTTGAACTTATGATCGTTGATCGCGGAAAATTGGTAAAAACGTTGGATTTGATTTGGAATGCCCGTTTAATGGGTAATTTAAGAGGAAATTAAAGATAGCGAGGTGATATGTTGATCTTGATTGTCTTTATCTACGAACTTTCATCAGGTATCTTTTCTTGAGGGGTCAAAAGTAGTAGAGAGTAGTTAATACCATTTTGATAATGTGCAATATCTCTAAAAAGTAGTACTTAACAACTTATAATGTGCCAGGCAATTAATTAAACAAATAAAATTTTAACACCTATCATAGATAATCTTTTATTTCTTAAACTTAAAGACCAGAACATCTCGATATACTTGAGTAAGACATTTCACACCTACGGGATGACTCACTCTGCAATTCGCGCCTCGGAGGTAGCAAGATGAATCACCCTTTGCAATCGACCGTGGTAGAGAAAATACGAATGTAATTTAATTAATTCTGATCATTATTAAATAATATAACACTTTGTGAACAGTAAAATGTAACTTAGAATCCTTCATTTAATTATAAAGATGAAACGCACTAATTAAATTATGAAGAGCAAAATCAAATTTCTATTTATGCAGTTAGTTCAGAGGTATACAACAAAACTAGCCAGTATTTTTTTTTATTACCATTCCAAATTTAAATCTAAGGCATTAAAATCATTACCTGCCAGTAACGAAAACAGCTAGATATTCGAAATCGATGTAAGTATTGACTATCGATTCGCTCGATTCCCGTGGAATTGCACAATTTCCATCGACAACAGCTAATGAGACCTAGCATTGTTCGATCGCATCGGGGCTATCTCGATTTTTGTTCGGCAGCCATGTTTTACTTATCTGTGGCGTGTCTATGGTACAGCCGATTATTTACCATTGCATGCGGTGTTTCGTCAGTTACGGATTTTTAAATAGTTTATGGGCCTTTAACACTTCCTTTCCTGTTTCTGAGAGGCTTTCAAGATTGTTATATGAGATTAAAAAAAACATATATCAATAAATTTGTGAAAGGACGCACGAAGATAGCGTAAACATAGGTGTTCCCTACGGGATGTTCACCACATCACTGCGGATCCCTGAAAAGTAGGTACTGCCAGAAAAATTGCCAGCGAAAAAGTTTGCACAAAATTTTCTTATAACAATACCAAATTTTCCAGCTAAAAAACATTCAAGGATAGGCAGAGCCTTATTGCCTTAGTGGGACTCTTGCTACTGTGTGTGAACGGCGAAGACCCAACCCCAACATGAAGAGACCAAGAAGGCTTGAGCTTGTAACTCACCTGGTTACCTACCATATAAGCCATCGGAACAGGTGAGCAAATTATTCGCGTCACAGTCAAGATGGCGATACGTCGATCGCGCCGCTAACGAAGCGTGCGCGCATTGTATTCAGATGCGTATGCGTACGCGCAATTCATCAGAACAATCTTTTTTTAAAGTTCTGACTGAAGGGACGCAAGTTGACTTTGAAAATTTAATAGACTGCGAAATGAGCTATTAATTATTCGTACCTACTTGTTTGTTGTGCCCATATTTTTGCCTCTGTGGTAAAATGATATGTCAAAGTTTTTAGAAAATACCGGAAAAGTCGATTTCGGATACCTACTCAACGTCATCAAAATGTCTTCATTCAATGTATACATAAGACGTACTTATATACAAAAATAAAATGTAATCTAAACTTAACTGAACTTTAAAGCACACACATAAAGTTTATTTACTAACTTATCAATTTCACGATACTAGCTTTTTAAAAGTTACGATATACGCACTGACCATCGCTGTAATAAAACTAGCCATACGTTAACAAATCGTCTACAAATCCTTGACAAAGGCCGCGCTTTCACATAAACATGTGAGCGCGTGCACAGGCGGCCTTATAAATTCAACCAAGTTCCAACAAAAATTTACCCAGCGAAACCCTTAAATCTATGGGAATAGAGTTTAAATAACACTATTTCCTGCGCACACGGGATAAAGCACCATTAAAAATATGTAATCATCCCTTGACTATCTTATAATTGTCTCAATAAAGTTGAAATTGTATGCGGTGGTCGGTAAAGAGATGTGTACAAATGTCGACAATATTCGCGGGGGCAATTACGGGCGTTCGAAAGCGATGCTGAATTAATAGTGAGGCGATATCGAGTGCGAATGTATCAAGTTGTCGCTTTGGCGAAAGCATTATTGCGTGTCGTAAACGTAGCGAAAATTGTAGGGGTGTGGACCAGCCGTTCTTTAACAGAAACGGCTGGATAGCCAAGTGGTTGGAGCATCTTTTTTTAAAGCATCCAGCTATTTTCGGGGCAACAGAGGGAATGTGCGACGGAGATACCCACTAAAACTACGAGTTCCTTCGTTGTCATTGTGGGACAACACGGGATCATGAAGTGATCCCGCTACGCCCACTGGCCGCCTCGGGATGAGGCTCCTCATGTCAACACCGTGTCATGCAGGATCGGCTGATAAGGGGTTAACCTATTTGAAAAGCTTGAGATCCCGAATTTGATCCCTGATATCCACTAGTCCTTATAGTACAGTTATAATTTAACTTCAAAACTCATCGTCAAATTTGCTTTAAATTGCATACAAATTACAGCGATAATATCAACCTGGCAACATTTTGAACTGTCTCTTTCCCTCGGATCCTTGGCGCGATAACCAACGACAATGACCAGCCGATGTGTGGCCCTTTTTATTCGATTACAGATTGTATTGTGTTATGAATCGATGTTTTCGTCCCCGTGAAGTTTTTATGCGCATTTTATTTAGTTTATGGTTGAAATTGAAAGGCGGCTTTGTTGGCTTTTGAATGGAGTTAAGTTCAAGTTTACAAGGATCCTGAGATCGAAAAGGGCAGAAAACAGATAAAAGGAGTAAACAATATTGATACTAGTCTTTATCCACGGCTTTGCTCGCATAAACTATTAGATCTGGCGGTCGATTTGAAATTCCGGGATTTTAGTAAGTTCCCATGGGAATTTCCAAAAAATTACAACCTGGTTTTTATTTCCGTGTAACGAACACCCGTGCAAAATTTCATGTTTTTATTTTTCATGTCTCCAGTAGTATTTTACACGAATAGAAATATCATGATAAAAAATAACCGATCTGTTACTGCAGATGTCCAGCTTAGATACCAAATTCCATCCTAATCCATACAGCGATTAGCGAGAAGAACAAACACATGCGATAGCATAGGTATATCACACTTTACGCTAAAAAAATATCGACCGATGAAAGTGGTCCTCGCGCTGTTTGGTTACGAAGAAAGTGAATTTCAAAATTTGAACATGTCTTCTCCAGGATATGCTGAATCCAGTACCTATTAAGATTATCTATTAGATTTTAAGTTTTTTTTTCTTTTGTACCTAAATAAAAAAAAAACACGGGACACTTAACACCAAATTGACCTAGTCCCAAAGTAAGCAAAGCTTGTGTTATGTGAACTAGGCAACGGATAAACATACTTAAATAGATAGATACATACATATTAAACATCCAAGACTCGAGAACAAACATTCGTATTTTTCATACAAATATCTGCCCCGACCGGGAATCGAACCCGGGACCTGAAACTTCGTAGTCAGGTTCCCTAACCACTGCTATGTAAGTAGAAGTTTTTTTAATTTTTTAAATTCACTTTGTCCCTTATATTTTTCATTGCGCTAACAACATACTTTGCGGTCGTTAAGCTTGCCCTGCGGCGACGCTTGCTGCACTGCGGCACCTGAATTACCTTACGCCGGACATTCGGAACCCATTATGACTTACCTGCAACCAAAAATATACACATTAGAAAAGAAAACATGATTTAGAGTCGGAAGAAAATGCAGCCAAATCGGTCAAAGCAGCCAAAGCGGCCAAAGTCAAGTAGTTTTAACTTGAGAACTCGGATTAATAAAGGTTTTCTATACACTTACGGTAGAAACTTATTTCTTTAGGAGATAGAAATCTGACACAACGAAGCGTGCAAAAATATCTGATACGACTCTATTCCTAGGGCCTGTAGGACGTGTCAGATATTTTTGCACGCTCCGCTGTGGCAGATATTAAAACAGGTGACTGTACCTACAGAGTAGACATGTGGTACAAAGTATCAACAACTAGGCATTTAGGTATCTCAACCAGTTTCTCACAGCCTTGAGATGGAACAGACGAAACTTCGGTTATCCCTTGCTTGGTATGCCTAGGACGCGCCATTTAACGATATTATAATTTATTTATTATTTATCTATTTTTATTGAATCAAGCGCTACTTTGTGGGGGTCCCTATCAATGAATAGAAACAATTACTTTGCTCTGATAGCTACGTTTATTCTATCTTTATTTTTAATTGAGATCAGCAGAATTTGTGCATATTAAAACAAAACAGATGAGACTCGAACGGAGTATTTTTTTGAGATACGAGGGGTTGAATAAGGTTTATTACTTTTTACAGCTTTTGTTCACAACAAGGAACCAAACTGCACATGAAAATGTGGAACCGATCGTTTTCACGATAAACAAACGAATATAGTAAACAAAGCGGCACGTAACCGCCTCAGTTTCGGCACTGTCATGTGTTGGGAGAGATCGGTATCTGCACGCACGTCGCCCCCCCCATAAACTACGCCTTTGACAACCCCCCTCCTCCTATGACCTTGTATTGTGATTTTAATTATGGTAATGCATATCTTTTGGGTAAAAAAGTTGAAAGACACATTATTACTTCATTTACTTAAGTATCTCATTGCCACCATTTTGTTTACATCGATCTATATTGTGTCCAGTATCGTCAAAAATAGAGTGGCATTAAAGCTACAGAAGAGCTATTCTGAATCTATGGCCAATTTTCTATAACTAACGTCACCTAAGTATAAGGTAGCCTCTCGAAGGAAAATTGGAGATCGTTTGGTGACGAAAGCTCCGAATCCACAACACAAAGATTCAATTGTTCTATGTCTCTATATTTGTCCAACCCAAAAAGAATCCAGCTAAGCTCTGAGATTGTTAACCATCTGTTTCCAAAGTGTGCTCGCAGCTCGCAGAGAACCTGACAACTTGGAGAGACTTGGAGTGATGGAAAGGACGGTAATAAATTGAGGGGAACAAGTTAAAACATGGCGGTGTGGCCACATATCCCAGTCATCTAGATAACCTCCTGGGTCGTCGCGTACTTTATAAAGGACTAAATAACAATAAGAATAACGGCCGAATGTACTTTATAAAGTACAAATCGTTCATTAAATAAAGAATTCTAAGAATTTTAAAATAATATCCAAAATTTCAAAGCAGGTTAACCACGTCTAGGTCTTAAGCACTAAGTTTGTTAAAAAACGTCACGACTCAGGAGGAACCAGCAAATGACAGGGAGAAATTGAGGAGTGTTATGTATATAATTTGGATTCGATTTGTAGCATTCGAATATGGCGGATGTAGACAATATCTAATTTTGCTATTTCTGTTTCTTGGGCTAGTTGAAGTATAATTTTGATAGTGTTTTATGCGGCGATTAACCTTAACAGTGAACAGTGATCACAAAATTCTATATTGCTCTCGTCTCTGTAATTTTTTTAATGCGCAAGTTGTCTCCACGTGGTTTCTGGAATTTTGCTATCAAGTTGCAAAAACTACAACCACCGTACAACGTCCCTCTCAAAGAGAGATTACTTTTACACTGGCGAAATTGTCCTATTAATTAGGACAGAAAAGCCATATTTTAAAAGAGAAGAAGAAGAAGAATGTATATAATTGTTCGGTGGCATCACTATCCTCAGCAGAGAGGGACTAACTTTGAAGATTATACTCTTAAAGTTTAGTTACGTTGATATCTTTGTTTCTGCTACATACCAGCTACTTAGACAGTAATTTAAAATCTAGTTTTTGCCGTAGTGAACTATACTAAACTTCCATATCATCATCAACATCATCACCATCAGCCGATAGACGTCCACTGCTGAACAAAGGTCTCCCCTTAAACGCCACAACGAACGACAACTCGCCACTGCATCCACCGTTGCTCGCAACCCGCAACTCTCACGATGCCAGTCCATCTAATGAGAGGCGTATCACCGTTTCATTTAACTAAGTAAATTAGATATTTATTGCGTTAGTATCCTCAACTTTCACGTTATAGTTGAAGTTGCTTGTACAAGTTTATCTCTGTCATAAATCGAGATATTGCGTGATTGTTTGGGCGCTATTTGCATTCGCAAGCTTCCTCATCGGCGACAGTCGATATATGGCCCTGCAAGGCATAATATGGTCTTTTAGCGTAAACGAAAGAGCTATGGGTACGCTATGGTGGGTTTTGGAGTGAAGCAGAGGCGTCCGGTCCAGGTATTGAGTGCGCCGCATCAAATGCTTGATGGCCTTTTAGATTTTGCATCAGGAGATAAGTCATAGTGCCCATGCTGATCATGGCCAAAGGACAGGTATCAGATCAAAACTCAGGAAAGGCCCTTCTTGCCTGTAATAGTGTAGAGAATTGATAGGTACGGAACTAAGTCATTTTTCTAAATTGGAACGTTATGTTTTGGGTCTTGGAGTATCTTGCGCACATTCACAACTAGTGTTTTTTTTGTTATAAAAGACAGCCCTAACGTTGTCACAACGGATGAGATAAAGAGATACACGATAAAAAGAGAGGCAACTATTTGATTAATATGACTGTAGACAAATATGCTTTATACATACCTCACCAATTATAAGTTTCTGCACTCACAGAGTAAAGCCTGTTCTAAACTCATCGCTCATCGTTAATGTAGACATAACGTTGTTTTGTCTTTACGAAAATTAAAATTTCAGCGCCAACCTGAAAAGCTGTCAAAATAATACCATCATAACCCAATTCCGTTCAGTAGGTAGCACAATGTAAAGTGCGTCGTACGTCGCCTCGCGTGTCTAAGTTGATAAGGTGATCACACGCGATGTGCAGGCGTTGTCATTTTTGGGCGGAATTTCGGTTATCTATGACGAATGGTAATGTTCTGGGAGCCCCGGAGACTTCAAATTAACTTTGTGAACAGTAGAATTATAAATACACTATACATACAATATAAGGCTGCGTTTCCAACAGTGATGTGCGAGAATATAAACAAATAAATATCTAAATATCATGGGACACTTGACACCAATGAGGGTTTTCACAGATATTTCGCCTCCGTGAAAACCCTCATTGACCTAGTCCCAAACTAAGCAAAGCTTGTACTATGGATACTAGGCAACGGATAAACATACTTATATGGATAAATACATACTTAAATACATATTGAACATCCAAGACTCGAGAACAAACATTCGTATTATTAATACAAATATCTGCCCCGGCCGGGAATCGAACCCGGGACCTCAAGCTTCATAGTCAGGTTCTCTAACTTGGCCATCCTCCTTGGTCGGTCGTATGTTTCGAGGAATGTGTTTGTGAATTTACCTGTCATCTCTCAGCGCAGCTCTAGTGGAAACAGCTCGGCAGAGCGAAGATAGCAATGAAGCGTTTTTATTGGTACTTGACACATACATTCTTCGCATATCTGATGGAAACACAGCTTATTACTTAAACTATCATGAGACATGTTTTAAGCCGTGGTGGCCTAGTGGTTTGACCTATCGCCTCTCAAGCAGAGGGTCGTGGGTTCAAACACCGGCTCGCACCTCTGAGTTTAAAGAAATTCATGTGCGGAATTACATTTGAAATTTACCACGAGCTTTTCGGTGAAGGAAAACATCGTGAGGAAAGCTGCACGAATCTGCGAAGCGATTCAATGGTGCGTGCGAAGTTCCCAATCCGCACTGGGCCCACGTGGGAACTATGGCCCAAGCCCTCTTGTTCTGAGAGGAGGCCTGTGCCCAGCAGTGGGACGTATATAGGCTGGGATGATGGGATGATAAGACATATTTTATAAAATTACAAAATTAAACAGTTCAACTCAAGATTATGTTGGATAACATTGTAAGTAGGTATAGTCAACAAAAAGTACAGTCAATAAAAAGCTTATATTAAAAGGTTTTTTTAATAGAAACTTATTTGCCTGAAAACAAATACGTAAAATACCGAGCCAAACACCGTCGAAACCTTGCTACAAAACCTCGGCCACCGTTCCAAAAAAGTTAAAAACAATAGCGAATCAATACACCAATTTGGAAAAGCACAGATACCGCAAAAAGGCTACAAACTCGGTACGTAGTAGTAAATTAAGACGGTGTGAGATAGCCGCAGTAAATCAGCGCTATCGGCCAATAGGCGATCAGATCCGGTGCACGGAGCGGGGTTGTTGACCTAATTGCTGCATTTTGGATGCTGGATGCTAGATTGTGTAATCTGTGGGTTTGCAGATACTAGTATTTTAGGCACTTTTGGATGGCTAGATATTTGGCCACAAGTAACTTACCTAATAAAAACCTACCTACCCACCCATTAAACCAACCATCTTAGCTATTAAATTACTACTAGAAAAACAGTAATGGTTGTAAGATGCTGGCTGTATGGACACTGTCTCCTTTGCTTTTCTCTTGGGATAAATTAAGACGCATTCTCTGGAAACGATAATAATAAGGCGATCGTTGAAAGAAAAGAAAAAAAGAAAATAATTTATTTATGACAGCAGTGACACATTACAAAGGCCAGAAAAAATACATAAGAAGTGTTGCCGTTATAAAAAGCTGGCTGGTTGGAAACCAGCACTGGTCTTCCGCCGGGCCACAGAAGAGTGAAATTATGGAAAGTCACACAAAACAGACACAAAAATAGTTACTAGACTAAAATATTAAATGCCAATTACAATTGCAATGCCAATTGCGTTGGGCCAATTAGACTAACGTGTTTACAGTAAAATGATCGCAGTTTATATGTAAGTTAATCCGGACTCACGTCTTATAAATCGAGTTTAGCTCGTCATTTTTTGGGCTAATCGTAGCCCTTCCTCTAGGAATAACGTGACTCGGCGGCTGCTGCAACACGCGCACACACACACACTTCGAGTCCGAGTATGAAAGTTAATCCGAGTTATCAGGATTAACTTCCATTTAATATGAGTGAATCTCACGGTAGTTTTAGGATCGCAGTTTGTTGACAGGTTAGTAATCATACTACCAGTTCATCATGTTTATGGCGATGTTAAACATTTTTCTACATTTGAATAACAAACTAACCATCATCAGCCGGAAGACGTCCACTGTTGAACATGATACATCCCTGTATTTTTAATATTATTATTTTTTGTATTTATTTTTCTTTAATTGTATAATATGGTTTTTAGGTATTTTATTTGTAATTATATTATTATGAAAAAATTACTTTCTGCCAAGTTTCTTGAGGCGCATTCTTCTTGGCAATGATGGTGTTTCCGAAAGCGCTGGTAGTTTCAAAAATGACGTGTAAAAGTGCCCATTGCGGCCTATTTACTGAATAAATCATTTGAATTTTGAATTTGAATTTGAATTTTGAACAATGTTTTTTTGCCATAAACCCCAAGCTTGGTAGATGGTTCGGGGATCGCAGTATTACGCTGATGGTGTAGTGTACGCAGAAGACGCTGCTGCCCGTCTTTTGGATTTTCCCTTAGTCTTCTACGACATTGAACGGGATGAGACGGAGGGGAGCTATTTATTCTTGTCCGAACACCCCACGGACCTATTTTATTGTGCATTGGTGTAAATTGTCCCATGATATTTATTATTATTATGTTATTCTGTCCCGTGACTCAGGAGACAACAGTGATACACTTTGTTATAAAAATGTTTGTAATGTTAACTGGGCCAATCAACTTTTTTACCGACACTAATCTGTCCGCGACATTTTTCAAACAATTGCATATTTTTGTAAGTAAACATGTTTTTTCTGTAATTTAATAGTACATGAATACATGCCATTCTACATAAGTTCAACCTATTAAACCGTGAAATATCTTGTTGGAAGTACGATTTTTTGGTAACGCCAGAAACAATTTTGGTAACGCAGGAGACGCCCAAAGTGTCAGTAAAATAGTTGATTGGCCCAACTAAGCATTCTCAGGAGGAACTGCCTTAAAACTGTCATAACTCCTAAATTTTAGTAGTTTTTACCCAATAAAATCACACTTTTAATAAGTAACTCAGGAGACGTTACCGTGACAATAAGCTACAGTAAAAAGTTGTTTGACCCTGTTATTTCTACATTATTTGATGTGTAGCATGCATGAAAAGATTGATGAATGTAGAGGAAGCGAGAGCTGTATGCCAGAATCGTAGCAAGTGGAAGGATGTAGTCTTTGCCTACCCCGTTGGGAAAGAGGCGTGATTTTATGTATGTATGTATGTTGAATGTGTAGAAGGGCAACCGTTTAATATTAGCCTAATCTTACTTAGTATACCCTAAGCCCCATAAATCCCCAGTTCACGATAGTCGAATCTATTAAGTGCCGCCAACAATGCCTAGATCGTTAACGGCGCCTACGCAAGTGCCTGTATCTGGGTTTAGGACTCGTGTTGGGCTAGCTTAAGTTTGATTTGTCACAGTGTTAGTGTTTGCAATCCTACTAATATTATAAATGTGAAAGTTTGTGAGTCAGTGAGTGAGTGAGTGAGTATGTTTGTTACTCCTTCACGCTGAAACAGCTGGTCAGATTTGGTATGTAGATAGCTGGACATCTGGAATAAAACATAGGCTACTTTTTATTTAGATATTCCCACGGGACAGGGATAAAATCTCGAAACAACAATCGCTGGGCTTAGAGTCATGAAATTTGACATGATTGTTTTTAATGTAACGTCAATGAAAACCACGATTTAATTTCCGGGAATTCCCACGGGAATTTTAAAAAATCCCGATATTTAAAGCTGCTGGATCTAGGTAATGATTTACGTATGCGAAGCCGTGGGTAAACACTAGTGGTAGATAATAGTGAATATGTTGTATTTGATGTATGTAAGTAAACTTTGATTATTGGATAATGAAGCGGATAATGGTGCCCAAATTAGGAGTAAGCCTGTGTGACGGTCACTGACCATATTGTCTATTCTCCCTCTTTTTCTACCGTCTTGTTCCGTCTTTTACTTTTTGACAAATAGATAACCTAACCAACAAAAAGTTGGAAAACTCCCGACTTTGTCACTTCAAAGTTCAATATCTCAAAACGGCTGAACCGATTTTGATAAAACATGTCTAAGAACCATTCCTAGAAAACCGCATTCTAATCGATCTACCCGTTCAAGAGCTACGGTGCCACAGACAGACACACAGACGGACAGACAGACACACATAGTGGTCAAACTTATAACACCCCCCCTTTTTGCGTCGGGGGTTAAAAATGGTATTTGCTACCGTACGCGCCTTACACAATATGCCTATGTGTCCGATATTAATATACAGCTTGCTTGGAACAGTGGCTAAGTATTGTATAGTTAAAAATATTGAGAAAAGCATTTCATCCAAAAACTGAAGATACCGGACGATTGGAGACCTACCTAGCCGTTTAAAATAAGTAGGTAAGTACTTCAACAATTTTATCGTCAACATAACCAACCAGCAAGAATATTTTGTAAATAATAGTTTTGACAACACAACAGGCAATAACTTACCTAATCGCGCATCAAAATCTTAAAATATGACGGACACAGCCACAAATTTCCACACTTCAATCTGGATGCGCGTGGGCACAATCGACGCATCGCCCGAATCCACCCGACGCGACCCGAGCTCCGCCGAACGCCGCCTATCTTGACTAGGGTTGCCAGTATGCCTGAACGTCTGATACCATCAAAAATATGAGACATGACATGCCACGTTAAAATGTACATAAGAATCCAAACTCCTTTTTTATATAAGTAATAGCAGAGAAACGAGCAGACGGTTCACCTGATTTTAAGTGGTTACCGTCGCCCATAGACATTCGCTTTTTGAAGGTAACCAAATCATAGTGAGCTGGAGAAATCTCAGCCGCCAAACTGTCCCATAAATAACATGTATAATTGCATATGCTGCCTTAAATACTAATTTATAGACGACCTCATAATCGTAGAACTCGAATGAGTGAGTACCTACCTACGAGAAAAACTGACTAGTGGGGCATCAAGTGCATATATCTGATTGTCTGAATATCCCTGTCAAATAGTAAATTTTACAACACATACATAAAATGTGTCATTATACCCGAGGAGTTTAGATCCACCCGAGCCGTTGGCGAGGTTTGATTGTTAAGTCGAGGGCTCTCTGCTTTCACTTCGATTGCGAGGAAAATAAACAGCAACAGTGTCAATAAACAGTATAATAAACAGTAATGGTTGTCTGGAAGAGATCGCTTTTAAGCGATAAGACCGCCTATTGTCTACCCTGAATCTAAGTGTTTATATTATAAGTTTTTTTGTACTGCTTTATGGTGTGCAATGAAGAATATTTGTATTTGTATTTGTATCAATGAACAACAACTCTTTAACTTGCAGTGCGGTTGCAGTTCATTTCTCAGTGATAAGAGCCGTGAGATTCAAAGAGAACAGCTACGGCTGCCAGTTAGCAACACCAAGGGGTCACCTGTAGGGTGGGTATTCTCGTACGCTGGGGCAGTACTGCTGTTTACCCTGCTGCTAGTGAAGGCGGGTGTATGCGAGGGCAGTTGTCAGCGCTGCCTATCCTCACTGCACGCTGCTCCTACGGACGTGGTGCAACATTGAACCCCAACATGGGCATGGTAAAGGGGTTGTAGTTTGAACAAGATGTAATTCCAGTATCAAGGACAACCCTATATTCCCGCTGCAATATCGAGATGCCGTGGGTGGGATCTAAACAATGAGCAGTTAAAGAGAGAGGCATAGAGCCATCGCGAGTCGGGACTCCCGATTTTAGCGATACCGCCGACGTATTGGCATTCCGCGAAATGTTCGACTGAGGCTATAAGAATGGTGCTGAAGAAGAAGATAAATACATCGTTAACTGTCGAAGAACTACGGAAAATGAGAACTGAAGTATTGCCGAAATAATATGGTACCTATGCTATTTGTTTTAAGAAAAAAAATAGCTGTTCGTACTGTGAACGTCTGATAATGACATCGGAGATTATAGTGCAAATCCGCGTAACTGGCATTGGTTAATTCCACATAGTTGAAATTGGTTCAAATTCAAATTCAAATCATTTATTCAGTAAATAGGCCGCAATGGGCACTTTTACACGTCTATTTTTAAACTACCAGCGCTTTCGGAAAGACCATCATTGCCAAGAAGAATGCGTCGCAAGAAACTTGGCAGAAAATCATTTTTTTTTTTCAAAATAAAATTACAAATAAAACACTTAAAAATGTAAATAGGCCGCATTGGGCACTTTTACACGTCATTTTTTAAACTACCAGCGCTTTCGAGTTGCCAAGAAGAATGCGTCGCAAGAAACTTGGAAGAAAATCTTTTTTTTTTTCAAAAAAAATTACAAATAAAATACTTAAAAACTACAGTACACAATTAAAGAAAAAAATACAAGGTTAGGTAAAAGACCCTACTGTGACTTTTATTGCTTATTATACTTAATGACATAAAATAAAAGATAGTGACGAGCATACGTTTACCATACGAGTAGTTCGAAAAAAAATGACAATTTGGCTGACACCCGCGTCACGTGTGGGGCAGGCAGCGAGATACGCGATGCGCTGGGCAGATTGCCTTTGAGACTGGGCGGGCTGGGAGATGGGAGACGATTGGTTTTTGAGACTGGCTAATGTAAAGTAGCTTACCAAAGGTGTACGTTAAAATTTGATGGTAGAAATATCTATTGAAATGTATGAGTACCTCTCATGGTTTTCGATAGCAGATGTCCTCGAAAAATACATTAAAATAATATTTATAGTACCTATAGTATCTATAAAAATGTAGTGCATCGTTTACCATTTGGAAAAGTCGGATTTCAATCAGAACAATGGCACCCGAAGTGTCAATCAATTATTGTATTAAATGGGTGACATTTTCATATCCATTAATATGGAACTTGATGAAGAACCATTATGTACCACATCTGTATAAATAATAATGGTTAGTTGGCACTTTTACGTAATCTAGTTACTAAACTGATGGCTCATCTTTATTAGTACGAGAAAAAATTTCGTCATCGCGAACAAAAAATGTGTTAACAATTTCTTTTCCAGTAGGTACTGTGACATGAGTGACCATTAGGTATAGTAACTACGTCAGAACACATACGACGATAATCTTATCAAATCAATACAAAAAAGCTTTTAGATCTCAAAGCAAGTCCATTAACAGGCTATAAGAAACATCTGTTTATCGGGACCGGTTTGTAAATATAAATTAAAAGAACAATAACGCTCTGTGGGCAATACTTAAGACTGATATGAGATGTTAGAGAAAAAGATACTCGCGCACTTGGTTGTTGGTTTGCTTGTGTCCATAGTACAACGTCAATTATGACTTTAAGCCTCCAGGAACGACGAGAAAGTGTAGTAAAGAAATATACTTATGAGAGTTTAATACGTAGATTGTACCAAATCTCAAATCAGTAGTCGGATCATTGGAAGTACTCGTAGGATAAAGTAACAATGAGTTGCAATTTTTAGTGATTGAGCGAGCGCGTATTACCGGCGAAGTAATCTGTTTCAGTTTGGGAAAAAATGCTTTCCTATATACAGCTGTCTGTCACATACAGGGAATTTCTCAACCGACAATTAAAATATCTTATTTGTTGTGAATTCCCATGGGAATTCAATAAATTAAAAAAAAATCGTTTGCCAGACTTATTTGTTTATGCGAGCAATGTCGCGGGTAAAAGCTATTGTATATCGTGTCGTAATCTCAATATCATCATCTCAAGCCAAGCCTCTCTCAACCAATTTGGTGAAGGCCTCCTTCAGCCGTGTCGTGTCTCAACGGAAACTCGGTCAGTCCAACTCCAGATAACAACGCATTTGGTGGCCGATAAAAGATCGATTAGCAGACGCGATGCGATCTGCGCAGGAGTGCTAGTCTGCTTCATGTCACTGGGAACTTCAGACTGTACCGAGCGGATTTTTATCGATTTTGAACTGTTACATCGCGCTGGGCAAATTACATGGTTTGCTTTATTAAAAGTACAAATTATAGAATCACACGTATATTTTCTTAAGTACAAAATACATCCATACTACTTAATATTATAAATGCAAAAGTTTGTGTGTTTGTGTATTTGTATATTTGTCCGTCTTTCACGTCGAAACGGAACAACAGATCGACGTGATTATGGCACAGAGGTAGTTTATGGGCCAGAGAGTGACATAAGCTACTTTTCATCCCGGAACAATGCACGTTCCCGAAGGAACAACGCGCGATAACCGAATTCCACGCGGGCGAAGCCGCGGGAAAAAGCTAGTATAAAATAAATTTATTCAGTTAAACCAATATTTTGTGATAATATAACTGACAGGCTATTAAGAATTATTTTCTTTCGGTCCAATCCTATATATGTTTTATGTACTGCTTACTATGTGTTGGTGTGCAATAAAGAGGTATTGTATTGTAATATTTGACAGAATATATGCGTTTGTCACAACTCTTTTTTCTCTGAAACCAATAATTGTTCAGAATTCTTATAAAATAAACCTAACCTAACCTGCAGTTTTCTATAGGATGGCCATTAAAAAAATTAAAAAAATACTGTTTCAGTGGGGAAAAAATATGACAAACAATAATTACAGTACAACCTGCATTACATAACCTGCGAAAAGTATGCAAATTTTGGCGCGCCCATTTTTTTACCCAAGAAATTATACAATTTACAATATCTATCTATATATATCTAATACCTTTAAACGAGCAATTCTTGTATATATGTATGTATAACCATAATATATTTCGGGGATCTCGGAAACGGCTCCAACCATTTCGATGAAATTTGGTATGTAGGGGTTTTCGGGGATGACGCTTATTATCGAGTTTAAGCCGGAGCAAAGCTCGGTCGCCCAGGAACTCATTACTAAAATACGCATTTTAAGTAAATTACAGCTTGAAGAAATTCACTAAGCCGGAGATTTGACGAATGATTTGACATTGATTATCATAATCATATCATAATAACATGGTGCAACAAATTAGTTCGGCATCAATACGACCGCTTGCGTCTACGACTTCTTTCCTAAACGGAATATCTACCACATCAAAACAAAAGACTGTCTAAAACAAACAGTTGAACGTTGAAGTTCCATAAAAAGCCTTTTAAAAGCACGAATCTGCTTAGCGACAAAAAAACAAGTCGTGTACACATAGTGTGAAATAAACCGCGGGGTGGGCGGCGTGCCGCCCTCCGATAAGCCGCCCGCCCTCGTGATGGATGCAGCCGTGAGATAACGACCTTTTGACTTAAACAAGCGGTTAGAAGGTAAACACTATGCCGTAAGTTCGCGGTTAAATTATAATGACGGTCATAGTATTTATTATTATGTGTTTTTTGACCTAATTATCCTACTAATCTACCTATATACGGGAGCATATCGACTCGCGTACTTGTTGTTGTTTCTTTAAAAAAATATGGCTCTGTCCATTGGAGGACCATTTTGCCAGTGTCTAGTAGTTTTTGCCGTTGTACGGTAAAAAAATTCTAGAAAACGAAATATGAGAACGATGACAGCACGAACATATCGCGTACTTGTTGAAAGACAATGTAGTGTTTGTCAGTATGATCGTTTGTCATAGGTAATCTTTTTTCTCTGAATGCAATAATTGTTTTGAATTGTTATAAAACAAATCTAACCTAACCTACAGTTTTCTATAGGATGACCATTTAAAAAATTCAGAAAAATATAACGTTTCAATGGGAAAAAAATTATGACAAACGATGGTTCGGACAAACAATTCGGTATGACTAGCGAAGAGTATGCGAACTTTGGCGCTCCCATATAGTGTGTATATACAGTGTGGTTCTAGAAACATGATAAGTACCAATTCAAATCAACTCAATGAACTATTGGGGGATTTTGTAGTAGTAATTTAGTTGCAGTGTTCTTTTGTTTTTAGTATTGTCGTGTGAGACGTGGGTTGCATTGCATTCAGTAATATTGGTGGACAAATAAAAAAGAGAACGCTTTACGTAAATAAGGTGACAACTTTATGCTTTGGCAGAATCACCTGTATTATAATAAACGCAGAAATGTAATGTGTGTGTGTGTGTTTTTGCGGAAGAATGAATTTGAACGAAATTGGATATATGTAAATATATAAATAATCAGATCAAGAAATTTGGCACAGGTTATTTACACAGAAATTGGACACGATGCAATTATATTAATTACAAATATCCATGTGAGCTTAGTAAAACCGGAATTTCAATTCAACTGTCATCTAAAGGTTCATGCGAGTGAAACCGGGTGTAAAGACTAGTCCGGAATAATTGTACAAATATGTTTGCTTTCGTACACCCTCGCAGATAGACTCGCCGAGATTGCGGCCCCGCTGATAACGGAGAGTGCTTTTACAGATAACAGGACATATGATTTATACCGGTGCACCGACGTTTTAAAAAGTTCAAAAATCTCGTAAAGATACGGCAATGTTGACATTTTGATACTGAATAAGCGTATGGGAGTTTTGCGCGCACGAATATGAATAAGCCGTGGTGGCCTAGTGGTTTGACCTATCGCCTCTCAAGCAGAGGGTCGAGGGTTCAAACCCCGGCTCGCACCTCTGAGTTTTTCGAAATTCTTGTGCGGAACTACATTTGAAATTTACCACGAGCTTTGCGGTGAAGGAAAACATGCACAAAACCTGCGAAGCAAGTCAATGGTGCGTGTGAAGTTCCCAATCCGCACTGGGCCCGCGTGTGAACTAAGGCCCAAGCCCTCTTGTTCTAAGAGGAGGTCTGTGCCCAGCAGTGGGACATATATAGGCTGGGATGGTTGGTGGTTGGTGCAATATGAATATGGCAGTTGAGGATGCGACTGAGATATTGTCAGTGGCATGGCGCTGCAAAAAATCGATTCTCTATTGCTTATTTTTTATAAGCGACGTCAGTTTATAAACTTTTCTAGCGCTAAACGTCACAACTGGACCGCATATCATATCATCATCAACCATAGTGGTACGAAATCTAATATTTTTTAAAACAAAAAGTTCGAAAAATACAAAGTTCCATTATTTCTTACCGCTTTCCAATGCAATTTGGAACGTATGAGTCATTCGTTACTTATAATAGTTGCAATAGATGGCACTACAAAACTATTGGCGTATGCAAGCGATCAATATTTTCGGGCGAATGAGGAAAAATCGCTAGATGGCGTTATATCGAGGGGTCCATTTGGCATAACCAAGGCATAACAGTATTGCTTGCAATGAGGGCTTTCGCGTATGAATTCACCGCTAGAGGCGCTAGTGTAGCGTGAGGTCTCCGAAATGTCAAATCTCATAGTTTTTGGGTGAGCTACGCGGGTTTATTTAGAATTAGAATAATTTTGTGAATATTTTGCATTACCTGAAATTAATTATGGCAATTATGCGTTACGGGGCAATGAATGTCTGTGTTTGGAGACAGTTTTGTCTTTCGGAAACTTTTGTCCTCCCTTTTTTCCGAACAAAACGGGACTACGCAACACTGTGGTTGTGGACGCTTTTAAGGTGTATTAAATTTTATTATGATTTTAATCTAAACTTTGTTTTCACGTTCGTAACAACAGACTTTGAAAGCCATACTTAAAAACCTCACGCAACAGTGCGCCATCTAGTGAGACAAAAAACGATAGCCCTCATTGGCTTTTATGTTATTTAACCAAACACAAACGTAACACAAGTGTCAAAGTTTGTCAAATTGATCTCACGATACAAGCGCTCACCCTCATAGGTGAAACTATATATTTTTTTTAACTACGTGCATCTTCCCACAGCTATTACGAGTGCCTTACAGTGCAACTATGTTCTCTATCTCCTTCCAAAATCAGTTCCAAACTACGAGCGTATCACATCAACTCTATCGTGAAACTTCGCAATCGTGATCCTTCGCGATCGCGACTGGCGAATTTTAAAACTTCACTGCACTTTAAAACTACGCTCCGGCTTTTTCATCCTAACTCCGCTGATTTCAGATAGCGGGATGTATAGAAATATTTAGAAAGAGGTTGTTTTAGTGCTTTAGTTATTTTTGGTGGAGAATTTAGGGTTTAACTATATTTTATTTCCACAATACTTATAGGCCTCTTCTTTTAAGTCATTACACTTTTGTGAAAGTGACGTGGCCGTCGGTTGAGGTTCGATAGACTTTCATGACAATTTTCTAATAGTATGGTGCTTCCTCTTGCCTTCCACACCGGTACTAAAAAAAGTATTCCGTCAAGTAGAAAAATAAGTTTGATTATCAGAATTTCACACAGGTTAGTGAACTGACTGCCGCCGCTGCTGATACTATGCCGAAACCGAAGACGACATCAGGGACGGTGGCATAATAATAATAATAAAGTTTTTATTGACAATAAGGTACATAACCTCCTCCGTTTGTTTCGTCGGTTAAAAATCAAAATGAAGTCCCTGACTTCTGAGCTAGGTTAAAACCTGTGTTACAGAAGTCGGTGTCCTCTCCTATTTATGTGATACATTTAGCCTTATACATATAACTAGATCATTTAGTCTAGATGTGTGCTTGCGTGTATCTGTGTTGTGTGTCTCTGTGTCTGTGTGTGCGTGTGTGTGTGTGTGTCTGTGTGTGCGTGTGTGTGTGTGTGTGTGTGTGTGTGTGTGTGTGTGTGTGTGTGTTTGCGTGTGCATGTCTGTATAACGAAGATAATGTAGTTAGTTTTAAATATTTTGTTTTTATTAATTAAGGTATACCTGTACATATCAGTGACGAAGCTTTCATAGAACCCGATTCCCATCGGCTTATGCAATATATACAAACAGGACAGGACATACAGGATTTGTGAAAGATGTAAGCGATGCTTCGCTTTACCACGGAAAATCTGACGCCCGCCACTGCCATACATATATCTTAGTTTGTAAGGTATTTATTGTACCGGACCATATTGCTCCAAAATGTATGGGTTTATTATTGTTATTAATACATTTTTTTCGCAGACAGAAGAGATGGCGGGACGGCTCGGACGCATATCAAATAAAGTGGCAGAGGACCATGCTCTCGACAGGGACGAATGGCGGTTAAAAGGGAAGCATTTGCCCAGCAGTGGGACACTTTAAATGGTAAAGAGTGTTTTCTTCCATAGGATGAAACCTTGCGCTATTCACGCCCAGCTACATAGTTAGTATGAACAGATACAGATATCTTTGAAGTAAAGACACCAAAACACAAAGTCTGTGCTCGCGTGCAATAACGTGTTAGTTGTAACAACGGGCGGTAAAGCAAGACGTCCCGATACGATACGGACAACTTCGGAGATTCAATACGAGACACAGCGAACTTTCGGGGCAGCGAGCGGCGTGGGCAGGAGCGTCAAGCGGGATATATCTTGGCCTATATACTTCCGCTATGGCGTGCATTGAGAAGGCAGCAAGGTAAGCAGCCCTTGCGCTCAAGGGCGTCGACAGGCGATGGCCCAGGGGGGGGCAAGTTGATATAGAGAATGAGAAAAGTATGAATTGTAGGTAAGTATTTATTGGAATTGGTGAATTCATTCGAGTTTTGGCAGCTGTAAGTCGTAAATATTACCAAGGAAATCCTTTGCAAATCTTTTAAAAAAATATAACTCGTTGAGTTTCTTGCCGGATTCTGCTCAATAGAGAATTTCCAAAGCGATTGTAGACTTTTTTGACATTCATTTATAAGTGCTTGTTACAGTTTAAATTGAAATGAAATGAATAAAGGCATGTTGACTTTGCTTAGGCACATTCGCCCGCTACCCGCTCGTGGCTTGCGGCCGCGCATCTAATACGCCTTAGATGCAGTTCTAATTAAACAGTTATGTTAGTTTTCACGTCTAATGTCTTGCAAATGCTCCGGCGCACGTGCGATAAGATTGTTCGCAGCCAGTTGTGGCTGCTGTTTAAAACTGAGGGCATGCTAACGAGTTTGTATAGTAACGTCTTTACGGAACACATTATAATAATGTATTTATAATGTATGTATGTATGGGGAGGAAAAATATGATGTGTTATTGTTGTGTTTGTAATTTATTACTAGTCAACGAAAATACAAACTGAAATATGCCTATGAACTGAAATATGAAGGATGCCTAGAAAAAACCCAGAAAAAGAAACCAGCGCTGGAAATCGAATCCAGGTCATCAGCATTCCGTACTGCATACCATACCCCCCCTACACCACCACTGGACAGGAGTCTAGACAAAAATTTCTCCCATGCACCACACATTTCAGCCTGATTTTTTCCACGTCATTTAAGTACTTCAGTGGGTCACTTTAGTGGTGGTGTAGGGGTATGGCACGCAGCACAGAATGCTGAGTACCTGGGTTCAATACCCAGCGCTGGTCTCATTTTCTAATTTTTTTCTGTGCATCCATGTTTCAGTGTATTTTCGTTGGATTTTACGGGATAACCGTAAAAGTAACAAATTTGGAGTTAGAATAAAAAATACAAAAAGGCTCCAAAAACCAATCTTATTATTAGTCGTTAACTGCGGCTTTGTCTGCAAAGATTTCCTTTACGCTGGATGCAGGCCGCTTCCAACCGGATCGACTGGAGGTATATGGGGGAGCTATATCCAATCCAACAGATAACCATTGGGGGAGCAAAGATCTCGAGTGGCGACCGCGAACCGGAGACGAAGCGTCGGCAGACCTCCCTAGTGGACTGACGACATCGTGAGAATTGCGGGGTTGATGCAAATGGTGAGTTGTCGTTCATAGCGGCGTTCTAAGGGGGAGGCCTTTGTTCAGCAGTGGACGTCTTACGGCTGACATGATGATGATGATGGAAGCACAATTCCGGAATTTAAAATCATTTATAATGGTCAACGCAAGCAAAGCCGCGGTCATCATCATCATCAGCCTATATTCGTCCACTGCTGGACATAGGCCTCTCCCATGGCACGCCACTGAGCAGGATCCTCGGCCACTCTCATCCAGCTCTTGCCAGCCGCCCTGCGAAGATCATCGGTCCACGGTTTGCCGAAAGCCGCGGTAGTGAAGGCAATTTGTAATGTTGACTCGATCTACAAACTTGCGACCTGCTTTGAAGTTATTTCGGAGGCAGGTGACCCAGTGCCCGCGGGCTTCACACCTCGCAATTATTCGGTTGCCTCAAAAGCGCATTTTGTATAGACTTGCATTTTCAAAGCATTTTTCATTCCGTGAGACAGTTTTATTTCGGAAAAATCGGCGTTGAAGTTGAAGGCACCATTTGACGGTGCGAGAAATATGGGGAGATTTGCAGAGCTTCACCGTGGATTGTCATCCATATTTTCTTAAATAAGAATACATCCATACTTAGTATTATAAATGCGAAAGTGTGTGTTTGTATGTTTGTCCGTCATTCACGTCGAAACGGAGCGACGGATCGACGTGATTTTTGGCATAGAGATAGTTTATTAGCCAGAGAGTGATAGGCTACTTTTAATCTCTGAAAAATGTACAGTTCCCGAGGAAACAGCGCGTGATAATCGAATTCCACGCGGGCGAAGCCGCGGGCGGAAGCTAGTGATTTTATAAGTAGGAAAAGTGATACGTCATATGCTCACAAAACAACAGCAAAATATTTTGGTTCTTTCATTTTTCATTTTACTTATGTAAAATTAAAGTTATACAACAATACTAAGTTAATGAAGCATGTGTTTTAAACAAAGTCTCGATGTAGCTGCAGGTCCTAAAAAATAATAAAAAAGATAAAAATAAAAGAAGCCCCTACGGCCGGAACGCATAAACGTTAAAGCATGACCCACGTGCTTTTATTTCCGATAGCGATCAGGAAACATATCGCGTTTAACATGAGAATAAATAAGTGCGGATGCATTAAGGCGGGCGGCAGGTGCCCGCCCAGGTGGCCAGGCCAGGGCGCTCTCCCGCCCGCCCTGTATCGCTGATAACGCGTTAACAGCCGCTAACGGCTGTTAGCGGCCGTAACGATGCCGTTAGAGGCGGCCACTTCCTCCAGCTTTGTACCGGGTCTGTACCGACTTTCAAAAAAGACTCGATTGTGTTTGGCCCGTAAATCTCGATCGCGATGCTTGGGGTACAGATAATTTGTTATTATGTTATTATGTTTACGGAATGGCGGTATTATGCTAGATCACACTAGCTGGCCGGGTTTCAGATTTTGGCAGTTTTTAGCTACAAATATCTATTCTCTATTAAACTCTGCTATTAAACAGAGAGCTAAGTAAGTAATTATATTCCTAAAAATATTATTAGGTAGTAATTATATGGTAAAATCTGAATAAGTGATTCGAATTAGTTAATAGTATCTGTAACTTTTTGTTTATTTGCGTTTGTGCTGTATTTCTGTTGATAATATTGGTCTGTATACGTAATACTGCAGGACGCAGGACTCCTCTCAGAAAGTGAGAGCTTGATCCGTACTTTCCAGTACGGATTGGAAATTTCATACACACCATTGAAATTCTTCTCAAGTTTGAGCAGATTTCTTCCCTTGGTAATGTAATGTAATTTCGCACATATAAGTTCCGACCAAACTCGAAGAACAAAGGCTCGAACCTACAGTTCTTTGTTTTGGAGGCCGTAGGTCAAAATACTAAGCTATTACTTAGAATACAATACAATACAATGACTCTTTAATCTTTATTGTACACCAGAAATAATAAGCGATACAAAAAACAGGTACACAGAGAGAAAATTAAAAGGTAAGCAATAGGCCACCTTATCTACTACTTTCTGTTAGTAAAAGTATTTATTTATTACTGCCTTCTATATATATATATTAAATGGAACTCGTTTGTATTCGGCCGGTCTAGTGGCACTATCTTCGCCGTTACGAGGACGTGATTGTCGGCATCGATGTAATATTCAATTACACTGGTTGCTTCTGAGATACAACGGCAGGTACATAATGTTATGTAAGTAAACTGCTTTAATGTGTCTGTGTAAAAGTATAATCATATGTGCCCGAATATGGCTGGCAAAGCCAAACTTAGGGGCTGTTTCACCGTCACCATCCATTGATTAATGTTAACTGGCGGTTAGGTGTGACGCCGTCTCTATTTCTTTTGTTCGAATAGACGAAGACGGCATCACATTTAACCGTCGGTTAACGCTAATCAATGGATGGTGAAACAGCCCCTAAGTCTTAAGGGCGCGCAACAACATAATAAACAAGCCTAAAGGTTCGCCTGTGTCGGACACGACATGGAGGACATTATCATCGCCATCATAATCATATATGTAAGCTACAGTTCGCGGCTTAAAAAAATCCTTCCGCAAATTATTTTTAGTAGTAAATAAACATTACCATCAAACAACTAAACACTAGTTTGCGGCCATTTCAAAAATAGCTGGCATTTATAATTTTTACGATTTAAAAATATTTCTAAAAGCGTCGTTTTTATTAGCCCTTTGGCTGACATGTGTCATTTTTAAAAACATTCAAATGACGCCATTTTGTGCGAATGACGTTTACGGATGGCTTCCCGTTCAAGCTTAGATTTTCAAAATTTAAAAGGAACCATGAATTGCTTTGACACGTGTCGGTCATACCTCAACTACTCGTGAATTTATTTTTAATAATTACATCAGTGTCTCATGGTAATTCTAATTCAAATCATTTAATAGGCATTTTAACACGTCCAACGCGCACTATCTCCGCGATACCTGCTCCGATATTCAATTAGGGCGGGCGGCGATGTTATCGCAGGGCGGGCGGATAGTTGTACAGCCTTTAATTCTGTGCTAAATGCACCGAGGGTGTTTTAGGGTTAATGTTGTTTGCGATTTGATAATGGGATAAAGTTTAGTGTGGATCGGGTTTAGATGTTTTGGGGGTTGAGATAAAAATTAACTTGGATGCTGAATTAGTATACTGGTGATTTTATACTGGTTGATTGAAGTATGTGATTGGCAGGCGAAGGGTTAAAATATGTATACACGCGAGCTTGACAGTTTTTTATAAATAAGACTAATAATTTTCGACATTTTCTCAAACAAAACTCGACATTTTCTCAAATTGTAAAATTTAAATATTCGGTGAAGGGAAAAATCGTAAAAAAATCTGGATGCACCAGCCAAGCGATCCCTGCAAAAGCAAAAGTACTTTGATTTTTCATGTGAACTACACATAATAATATACCTATATCAAATTTGATGTCAATATGAATCGTAAGATTACATTGGCTTGTAAAAGTCCCACTGCAAGACACAAGCCTCTTCTCAGAATGAGAGAGCTTGTGTCGAGGTTCTCACATGGGTCCAGTGCGAATTGTAAACTTCACCCACACCATTGAATCACTTCGCAAAAATGTGCACGATGATTTCCTTCACCGTATCACGGAAAATCCCTTTTTATGTTGACACCATTAAAAAATAATTCGAAGACATGACTCCAGTAAAAAAACGCTTTAGCCCTGAAAACCAGATTAATTTTCGATTAACTGCAAAATTAGATTTTTTGTTGCTTTAAAACAAATAAATAGTTAATTTATTGAGTGTGCGAACAAGTGACGTCATAAGTTGCTATTCCCATTCAAACGCTATATGTGCAAATTGTGTTTTGACAGCTCATAAAAAGTACGTCAATTGAAACATTTTCTGCGAAACGAAATTTTATGAAAGTTCTGTCTGCGAAAGAAGGGAACACCGAAAAATAAAGCACGTAACCGATCTACCCTCCTAACAAGTTGCCCACTACTACTGGAACTCGAACCCTCTTTAAAGTCACCGCAAAATACACTCACAGTATGACTCACTTTTTTCGTATTATCACGCACACGATCAGGTTTAACTATATTTAGCACGGGTAACCACATACTTGACAACTTAAAACCGTCTTCTCAATTAAAGTTAGGGTATTCGAGTTACATTTGAAATTTACCACGAGCTTTGCGGTGAAGGAAAACATCGTGAGGAAACCTGCACAAACCTACGAAGCAATTCAATGGTGTGTGTGAAGTTCCCAATCCGCACTGGGCCCGCGTGGGAACTATGGCCCAATCCCTCTCATTCTGAGGGGAGGCCTGTGCCCTGCAGTGGGACGTATATAGGCTGGGATGATGATGATGATGATGATGATTCGAGTTACGTTAAAATCAAGATATGCGTAACAAAACCTGAACTTATTTCACAGAATAGAAAATAGTACAAGAACTAGAATTATAGAAATATAAAAACTTGTGTAATCGGTTCTCTAGACCTCAAATAGTCTAATGAAGCGCTTAAGACCCTAAGCCCAAAGGGCTGTACCTATCTCAAACACTCTATGCTAAACGGGAGATAGAGCTTAAAGCTCTCCGTGATAAAGTAAGCTCATTAACTGCTAGTAGCTGAGCGACTGAGCTTTGTATTTGAAGAATCGAGAAGATTTGTGTTCGGTATAGATATAGTTTGAGATTTATCATCCATCGTCCCAGCATATATGTCCCACTGCTGGGCACAGGCCTCCTCTCTGAATGAGAGGGCTTGGGCCGTAGTTCCCACGCGGGCCCAGTGCGGATTGGGAACCTCACAATCACATTGAATTGCTTCGTAGGTTTGTGCAGGTTTCCTCACTATGTTTTCCTTCACGGTAAAGCTCGTGGTAAATAATTTCAAATGTAATTCCGCACATGAATTTCGAAAAACTCTGAGGTGCGAGCCGGGGTTTGAACCCACGATCCTCTGCTTGAGAGGCCATAGGTCAAACCACTCGGCCACCACCGCACGGCAGAATTGGGGAGACACGTAGTCTCCATTGGGGTGCTCTATGGGTGATGATGACGATGTTGATTATGGGAAGGAAATAGGTAGTTTCCAGGCTAAAAAATATTACTGTTTTTAAGCCCCTACGCAAAAAGAGGGATGTTATAAGTTTGACAGCTATGTGTGTCTGTCTGTCTGTTTGTGGCACCGCAGCTCTTAAACGGGTAGACCGATTTGGATGCGGTTTTTTTTATTTAGAATCAGGTTTTCTAGCAATGGTTCTTAGACATGTTTCATCAAAATCGGTTTAGCCGTCGCCGTCGTGACAAAGTCGGGGGTTTTCCAACTTTTTGATGGTTAGGTTATATCGTGGAAAACTTATTTTGAATTTGATAATTTTATCTTAATGATGTTTAGGCTATGACTCGGAACAGAAAGTCAGGCAAATGTTGACACAGCAGCGTAAGAGCTATTCCTTTGCACAATCGGAAAACACTAATAATTCTGTGTTTCAGTTTGTTTGGGCGGCGTTTGTAGCAACAAAGATCTAGAGTTACTAGATAAGGGTCTCCTATTTGTTATTTATCAATAAAAATTACAGCATTCTGCAGTTATAAATAGGTACATGACGAACAGATGGCCTAGTGGTTAGAGAACCTGACTACTAAGCTTGAGGTCCCGGGTTCGATTCCCGGCCGGGCAGATCATCATCATCATCATCCCAGCCTATATACGTCCCACTGCAGGGCACAGGCCTCCCCTCAGAATGAGAGGGCTTGGCCATAGTTCCCACGCGGGCCCAGTGCGGATTGAGAACTTCACACACACCATTGAATTGCTTCGCAGGTTTGTGCAGGTTTCCTCACGATGTTTTCCTTCACCGCAAAGCTCGTGGTAAATTTCAAATGTAACTCCGCACATGAACTTCGAAAAACTCAGAGGTGCGAGTCGGGGTTTGAACCCACGACCCTCTGCTTGAGAGGCGATGGGTCAAACCACTAGGCCACCACGGCTTACAACGGCCGGGGCGATATTTGTATGAATATTACGAATGTTTGTTCTCGGGTCTTAGATGTTTAATGTGTATTTAAGTATGTATTTATCTATATAAGTATGTTTATCCGTTGCCTACTATCCATAGTAGGTACAAGCTTTGCTTAGTTTGGGACTATGTCAATTGGTGTCAAGTGTCCCATGATATTTATTTATTATTATAGTTATATATATATTACCTATAACCCTTAGAAGTGTTTCTTGACTATTGGCCTGTTTAAAGAGGTTCAGAATCACGCAAAGAGCTATGGAGAGAGCTTTGCTCGTATAGTCATAGGCGTGCATTGAGTCAATTCTGGGTAGGCAGCGCTTCTTTGCGCCGCAGCACCGGGCGGCCATCCCCCATACCAGGGTAGACACCCTGCTGTGCTGCCTACTCAATAGTTTCTTTGCGTGATGGCATCCGGAATACGGAAAATGGACGAATAAGCACATACTTTGTGCACAGAACCGTTCAAACGTCGTACTGCAAAAAAGCGTAGGTAAATTGTTTATACGTTTAACGGCGCACAAAATTTGTTCACAGCGCGGATTCCTTTCACTATAGTTTGTCGACGTCCGTGACAGAGGTTCTGTCAAAGTAACATTGATGATTGATGCGCCGCGCGCGTTGTTCCAAACAGCCAGTCTAGTGCCATAAGCCGTAATGTACATAGATGTCAATGTTTAAAGCTGAAGACGTAAACAGTCGTCCAGGACAACGCCGTGTGAACATAGCCTGAGTGTCGTGCCGCTTCCATGGTCCTAGGTCCGGGGCCTACGTGCCGTATCGCGCGCACGGCTCACGCGCTAACGATTTATCCCGCGCCGTTACGACGTTTGCTCAGTCACACGGCTTTTTGTGATACGCGTATGGTCAGCGCGCACGATACGGTACGGTACAGTCACCAGCACCCATATCTGACATAACAAAGACTCATAGATATCTGATACGATTCTATTTCTAGCGCTGGTAGGATGTGCCAGATATTTTTGCACGCTCCGTTGTGGCAGATATTAATTAAGGTGACTGTATAAATTAGCCGTCATATATTGTTATGATCCGTGTAGTGTCGGGTTAGAATAACACCTCTCCATTTCTTCCGTGGATGTCGTAAGAGGCGACAAAGGATAAAGGTTAAGGTATGCCGTGGGCGATAGGCTAGCAACCTCACAGTATTGTACCGTTTTTGACAAACTTATTAAAGCCTAAAGTTGCTAAAAGTGGCTCCGAAGCGGTAACGTTTCGTGTACTCTGCCTACCCCATTTGGGAATACAGGCGTGATGTTTGTGTGTGTGTGTGTGTGTAGTGTATACAGGGTGTAACATTCATATCGGTCAGTATGGGAAAGCCTGAGACTATAAGACATTTGAGTACGAAGATCTGTTCTTAGGAACCATATCATCGATTTTAATAAGTAGAAAAACTGCATTAATACATTCACAGAAAAAAAACTTTTACGTACTTTTCAGTACGGGGAATCGAACCCGGTCGTATTGAAAAATAAAACAGACATTATTTCTATTTCGATATCGGTAGTAAAGGTCATAAGAAATACGTGTTACTATGACATAAAATGCTCGATTCCCGAGCTGAGTACAAGTTTTTGAAAATGTATGGTTGCAGTTTAACTTGTTCATAAAATCAATGACATGATTCCTAAAAACGGATCTTCGTATGTATTATAGTCTCACACTTTCTCATACTGACCGATATTAATGTTACACCATATGTTGTTAGGGTATTAATCAATACCATTATATTGGTAGGCTTTAGTTAGAATTCGTAAAATTCTTTCATTGTGAGAGCAAACTTTTAAGTCACTAACTCCAGTGCCATTCTAATAGTCAGTCAAAGTAAAGTCCCCAGTTTCAATATCTGACACAACAAATCGTACATAAATATCTGATACGACTCTATTTCTAGGGCCGATAGGACGTGTCAGATATTTTTGCACGCTCCACTGCAGATATTAATGCAGGATTGCAGGTACCGTACATACTTACTCTTTTATACACGTAGGCCTGTTTTCCGCGACTCCGTCCGCTTAGAATTCGTTTATCACTATCCCGCGGGAACTATACAACTTTCTGGGACAAAAACTATCCTATGTCCTTCCCCGGGACTCAAACTAGGTATCTGTAGGTATAGCGATGATGAGGTAACAAACAATCAAACAGACTTACAAACTTTACCATTTATAATATTAGTGGGATAGATGATATAACTTGTTGAAGGAACTTTTTTTGAAGGTCTATTTTTAACTCTATTAACTCGTAAGACTAGCGAGCGTGCCCGCGGCGCCCTCTCGCGGATTAGACCGGCATCTCATTTACTTTTAATAAATTTACCTTCTTTAATGGCTAGATGGCTTAATACGTGCGTTCTATTATGCTGTTATTGTTGGATTTGAGATTAAGGTGGGGTTGTTTTTATTAATATTTTATCTACTCTATCTTAATTCTGAGGCCGTATTGTCTAACGCGCTGACGTTCGCGATCGCATTCACTATCTCTCTCTACTTCGTTTTATACCATGTGACAGAAAGTAATGTTGAAACAGTGGGAAAACAATTGTGATTCCCTCTCGTGTACTCCAGTGCAATAGGTACGAGTATTACTGATATTTTTCCGTATTATATTCCTGTATTGCTACGTGTCGTACACTGCTGGTTCGTTATCAGAACGCATAATTACGTCCATACATTAGCAGCAATGTGCCGCCGGCGACTCGTGATACTGGCACAAAAGAATGAAGATAGCAAAAAAGGATTCCACGTTCGTTGTCAGTTATTGGTTACATTTTTGAAATGAGAATGCTAATTTATTTTGGTAATAAAAAATTAAGTGTGAGCTTAGAACCACGTAGCCAGCCAGTAGTAAATCATTAATGTCTCATAATATGTATGTTTCGAATCGAAAATAGATAACTTACTTTCTTTAGGTCATATCTATTTATTTAAACATTACAAAAGTATAACATGGCTATCTGACTGACAATAACGTACAGCCTAGACCACTGGAGCTAGACTCTCGAAATTCGGCAGAGATTTTATACCGTGAGAATCATAAGAGCGATGTATTAAGCAAGGAATTTTCATAATTTCATCGGGATACAGAGCTGGCAATATTTTTATTCCTCTCTATTAAATATAAAAATTGTTTAGATTGTTCTCTTTCAATTACGCGTACCTTAGCAGCTGCTCATTGTAGGATCATTTACTATATTATATTCATTAGTCTTTTATGTTTTGCTCTACGCACTCTACGTAGACGACATAGCGATTAAGAGTTATTCGTTAGTATAAACAGATTCACAATTTTCTTTGAACCGATTTATCATCTTCGACTTTCCGATAAACAAGAAACTTTCGCACATATTTAGTTCCTCGATGCGATCTTCCGGAGCCCGCTGCATTGTGGGGGCGTCTACCTTTCCAATAAACAACCTTTTCACCCGCAAACCACTATCGACACTATCTTTTAAACAATACAGCTTGTTTCTCCATCAATAAAAAGTACTTAATGCCTATGAATCTTGAGTTTTGGGGTTGTTCGGTGGTCTTGTTTGAAATTGAGCTGAATCTTAAGGAGGCGAGGTTGGTGTTTGATTGTTAGTTCTGTTGGGTACGGATAACATTGTCTAAGAATAAGGATGTATTGCAGATTTCGTTGCACATTGTAAAGCATTTCACGAATATAAAGACGTATGAAAGTTTAAAATTGTCTAGATATACCGGCGTAAAATAAAAGTGCAGACTGGTTTTAATCACTGTCTAACTTTATATTATACTAGCTTTAGGTTTCATCATCTTCATCATCATTAGCCGGATGATTTAACGCCTCTTATAGAACGCTATAATGAACGACAACTTCACAACTTGCATCCACAGACTGGCCTCAACTCTCGCGACGTCGCCAGTCCACCTAAAGAGAGGCCGCTAATGCCACGTCCATCAAACTGGAACTAGGTCAACATTAATTTTCAACATTTCATCTGCACACGCAAAGTGAAACTAAATGAAAGTTTATAAAACAAGCGAAAATCACGCTTCAATGCTTTTCTTCTTTAAAATTGTTCATACAGGGTGATTGCAGATTGCAGCACACATCGCCTGGTAAAAGTTAGGGCGGCGATAGCTGGGCGGCGCCGATAACGCTGCATCCAGCCCGCGCAAATAAATAAATATAGAGCCCGGGAAACTGCAAAGAAACCACGACGGAAAAATGTTATTTTAAACAGAGTTCTCATGTTTCGAGGGCTTAATACGTTGACGTATTACATATAAGACGGTCAAAATTTATAATAAAACTCCGAAGTATATTATATAGTAGCATGGTGAACGGTTGTGTTGCTCTGAAGATGAGTCAGTGTAGTGCGGTGGTGGTGATGGTGGGTTTGTGTGATTTGTGTGTGTTCTTACAGTGTGGAAGTGGAGGAAATGTATGAACACGCATATTTTGCATAAACGTAGCTATCATATAAGGTCACGGGTGAGCAAAGTAATTTTTCAGTTCTTTAAATGCTTGCATATTTCCTATTACTTTAAAAGGGAATAAATTCCATTGGTATTAGTGTTCATTAAAGGAACACACGTGTGAACTAAAACTGTCATTTTGTAAAAGTCCTCGAAATATCACCGTGATACAGGTTTATGTTTCGACCTCAAACAAACCACTAACAAAAAGGTTTTTCGTACTAATTCATAATATTTGAAAGCGCCGCGGAGTCAGCACACATCGTTTAAAAGAGAAGGCTGGGCGGGCGCGATAGCTGGGCGGCACTGATAAGAGTGCAGCATCGGGCGGTATTGTGCTCCCACGGCTGGGCAAGGGTTAGGATAGACTGTGTTTTTTAATAACTGGAATGAAAACGTTGGATTGTTAGAATCTTGATCTAACTAGCTTGTGTTCGCGGCTTCACCACTGAAGTGATTCCTGAAATTTTGCAAATAAATAAACAAATGTCGAACAATGGTCCTCAATTAACCTGATCAAACTATTTAATCAAAGCTTGTAATGTGGATATTAGGTAAATGACAAACAGGAATCTATAGATAAATTTATACATATAGAACATTATGAATTTTTCAAAGGTCAATCTTATTATAGGCTCGCTAATCACTTGGCTATCAAGTAGGTCAACAAATTCGTCGTTATTCCTTTTGGTATATCGGAAAGAAAGCTTTATATAGAACTCTAAGGGTTTGGGGTGGACGTTGAAAAGTCAGTCAGTCCAGGTTATGCTGGACGGCGCGATAGTTCGACTTGGTACTGATTGATAAGACAGCAACATTGGGCGGTATTGTGCTCCCCACTGTTGGACAAGGGTTAGGAGTTTGTTGAAAATTACTAAAACGTAAATTTTTCTTAATTTAATTTTATTATTTGGTGAATATATAGGTATGAGTAATTTGTCAGATACTGTAACAAAAAATACACTCAAACGAGTATGTGTCACATAGACGTAGCAATTTTACACGTGCGGTGAGTAAAATTTGGTTTTAGTTCACAATAAAATATACATTAACGTAAGGAAATCTTTAAAGAACGAGTCAATTAAACGTCTCAAACTATGTAAAGGGGTTCATACATAGTGCACGTAGAGGGACTATAAGGGGTGATTCATAATGTTTTAAAGAGCCTGGGCGGGCGATAGCTGGGCGGTGCTGATAACAGTGCATCTGCGAGACGCATGGCACAGGGTTGCCAACATTAATAATAATTTTGTAGATATTGAGGACCTTTACTCTGTTAAGTTTCATTTATTTTTGGTGGCAGATTTCCGTGCTGCTATATTTGTTTAATTGATTAAAATGAAGAATAATGGTAACATAGGTATTCTTCACTTAAAATAAAAGGTACTTATTTAGTAAAAAGAGAACAAACAGGGCGTCATTGTTCAATTGTTTTCGCGATAATAATACATTAGAATGAAATCCATCTCTTAACCGGCTTTGAAAAAGGAGTAACTTTTATTGGTATGTTTTTTGTTAAATGTAAATACATCGTCATATTTTCAATAACTTATGGTCCGATTTGGAAAAGTGGTTAAGAAAAACATAACTTGAAAATTGTTACTGTGTTGTATCTATTTTCAGAAGATATATGTATCTAGTAATGTTTTGGCTTTCAAATTGCATTTTTAATAAGTGAGATCATCTTGGTCTGTAGTCTATAATTATTATTATATTATTTCCAATAGTTCACCTAGCTTTTTTGCTACCCTACGCACAGAGACCTAAGTCTGTGCGGCACAAATGTGTGTTCATGTAGAAAACGTATGTACTAACGTCAAAAATGGTAACGCGTTTCAAACTCTATGCTAGTTAATTCTCATTGCTATAACGCTGCCAAGCAGTGAAAATTTTCGGCAGAATTAGCAGGTAATAAAGGCTTGTAAAAATCATAACGTTTTGTTTCAGGTTGATATATCAGCGGCCCAATATTTGGCCCACTCCTGATACAAAATTACACATTACTGCATACAGTTGAAGGCCAGATTTATTGCCGCTCAGTATATTATTTTTATTCTATAACAAGTAGCAACCCTACGCCGGGCGGTTATCGGCGGCCGCCACCCGCCCTATCGCGGACGCCAAATATTGTATCTCCAGGGTTTTGTCTCGACTCGGAATTGATATTGTGTGAGTAGGACTTGCTTTATGTATGTACCTTAGCTACTCTAGCTACTCGTATGGCAACCTGGCGTATACCACAAACGTTACAAGTGGCACAGCTAACCAATTTGATTTCCAGGCCATCACAGAACCGTGTCATATGACATTTTATGTCATTCGATAAACATGGTTACGTATAGGCAAAAATTTTATTTACTATGACAGGGTTCCAAGGTGGCCTAGGAATCAAATGCTGCGTTTCAACCAAAGATGTGCGAGGATGTGTTGCGAGGAACGTGTTTACTTCTGATGAACCAATGGAATATGAAAATCTAATACCTTTGAACGAGCAATTCTTGTATAAATATATATATATATATATATATATATATATATATATATATATATGCATATATGTATCGCTTCACACACTTAAATCTTTGTCTGGTATATATATATATATATACAGGGTGGAATTCGACGAGGGACCTTTGCGGAAACTGGCAGATAGTTCAACCTTAGCACTATATTTCTCCCATAGAAACTATGGAAATATATGTTACCGTTTTCAAGTTATAGCCTTTTAAACATTCATACCAAAAAAACTACTTGCCACCCTAAACAGGTGGCTGGGTCAATGTTCTTACTTGTAAACAATCTTTAGACGTCAGGATATTACGTTAATGTGTTGCCATTTGTCCATTCTTAGGTCTGCGTGCAACGCTAAAAAAATCGTTGCAGGATTTGCAGAGGTGATTGTCTCTGGAGTATTTATGTAATTTCTTAGTTAATTAATAATTCTAACCACAACAAATAACTCACATGACATGACATGACATTGACATTCACTCGAATGTACTCAATCGTCATAAACAATTAAAGAAGATAGTAACCTCTTTCATCATAAATAAAATGTCTCTGTTTACCTACCTAAACTGATAAAAAGGTTTTAGTTCGTTAACTCGCTTCATCAAATTATTTTCGAATGAATTGAAATTGTTCCCTGGTTGATCAGCAATTCATACAATAGGCTGTCCTTGTTTTTTATTTTATTTTGGTTATCGTCAAAAAATTTAATACTTAACATATTTGGCGGATATTGCACTAAAGTTGTAGTAATAGGTTGTCATAGGACTCTTCATTCGCCGAGCCGAGATAGAATCAATGCATTTTTTACAACTATCGAAACTCTTTGCATGATTGAAAATCGATCATAAACATATCATAAATATGATGTTTGAAATGAAATTGACATTTAAGTTCATAGATGAGAGTGTGTATACTGCTTCCTATACATGAAAATGCCTTTGTTAGATGCACGTGGATATTTAAATTTGCTCATGTTATACGCGAGCTGCAATTATCATGCGGCTGAAGCTTTACGACGTTACAGGGAAACATATCCACCACCACACCCAACAGGTCGTAGGACAATTTTACGTGCTTTTGATCGTGTCGCCAACAATCAGCCCGTTGTACCAAGAACAGCTCAGAACGATCAACGTGGAGGACCCGTTATTCGTCTTGCGGCTAGACTTGAAGAAAGAATACTGCGGTATTTTGAGCGGAATCCAAGAAAAAGTTCGAGATCAGCTGGTCGACATTTCTAAATAAGTCATACCGCAGTACTAAAAGTTCTTAAACGTGCCCGCCTTCACCCTTACAAAATACAGAGGGTTGAAGCTTTATTGCCGGTGGCTATTGCAAAAAACAGTGGAAGAACGTGATTTTATCAGGCATATTATTTGGAGCGATGAAAGCGGTTTACTAAACGGAATGCAATACTGCGGACGAAATGAAACAAAGGTTGATTGCTGCCTTCGACAATCTTCGTAGACAAAATCGTGAAGAGCAGACATTATCGCATGTGCACCGACCGACATACTCAGGCACGGGCTGCAGCGTGTATTATTAGACACGGAGGAACATTTGAACACCGTATGTAAACATTGTAATAAAGTAACTGATATTCGTATTTTTGCATTTTATTTGATTTATTTGACTTTTATGTGTCATTTTTACATCAGTACGATGACAACAACTCTCGGAAATAAACGAAATATCCCGAGTTTTCCCGACGGCGATTCCTTAATCTAGCCATCTTGCCGTTATGTGCAAATGCAATATAGGGTTATCACCATGGTTAAAATGAGTGAATTTGTTTTTTTTTTTTTTACTTTGTTTAAGTATCTAAACATTATAATCGACTGTGTATCACTCAAACGATGCAATATCTCTGCAAAGGTCCCTCGTCGAAATCCACCCTGTATATATATATACACAGCGTGTATTTTTGATACAACCTCAAACTGTAACCAAACAAAGATTTAAGTGCAGTGAACCGATTACAAAACAAATTGTTAATTTTGAATTAATATCCAAAGCGTAATTCATTTTTGAAATATTTTCGAGCAGCAATGTAATGCGTACAATAATTTGATACGAGAGAGAAGCGTTCTGTGACAGCTGTCACGTAAACAAGTGCGACGTTTTGAATAAAAACAAAGTAGTATCGCGTAGTTATACATTGCGTGCTAATTAATTTTGTAAGGAAAATAATAAGCCTAAATTTTTTACTAAAACATAATAAAATGTGATTACTAGGGCCTTCACTAACTGCCCTTAAAGTTTGAGGTAGTACCAAAAATACACGCTGTATATAACGATAAGATAATTATAATAAGGGTTCAGCCGTTTTTGAGATATTGAACCTTGAAGTGACAAAGTCGGGGCTTTTCCAACTTTTTGTTTGTTAGGTTAGTCTTCTAATCCTTTACATCTTCTTCTTTGGTCTTTTAATCCGTCTGCACAAACCTGCGAAGCAATTCAATGATGTATTTCAAGTTTCCAATCCTCATTGGACCTGCGAGGGAATTACGGCCCAAGCCCTTTCATTCTGACAGCAGGCTGTTGCCCAGCTGTGGGACGCTGGGATGATGTGTGGTTTGGATGACAAATGTATTTTTTTGTCAATCAATACCACGAGTTACAAACGTAACCACATTATTTAAGTAATGCAAGAGGCACTGGTCTATAAATTAACATACCGCCATTCTTCATACACCTCATCTGATTATAGTCTGGCGACTGATTGCAGATTAAAAACAAAAACAAAACAAAAAATATCACAAGTTTAAAACAAGCTTTTTTTTGCTGACTGTACTTGCTTTGTTATACAACATACACGTACTCGTATTCCTACTAAATTGAAGTTAAATTGACTTGAAATTTGATATACTTACTCATACATACGTATATTGGATCAAGAACGCAACAAAAATCAATTTGATGACGAATAACCTAACCGACAGAAAGTTGGAAAACTACAAACAAAGTTGTCACTTCAAAGTTCAATATCTCAAAAACGGCTGAACCGATTTAGATTAAATATTCTGTCTAAGAACCATCGCTAGAAAACCTGCTTTCAAATAAAAAAACGCATTCAAATCGGTACCACAGACAGACACACAGACAGACAGACACACATAGCGGTCAAACTTATAACACCCCTCTTTTTGGGTCAGGGATTAAAAATAGACCGAGGGATTGGACCTTCGCATTGGGTGGCTATGGGCCGAAGAAGAAGAGAAAATTAAAATAGAAAATAAACTGAATCTGGCTACTAAAAATATGGTAAACGAACATAGGCCCAATAATCACTGACGCGTTTCGAACTCAATCACAGTTCATCCTCAGAGCAACACAACCGTTCACCATGTTACCGATAAATTACCTACTTCAAATATGTAATTGCTTTATTTTAGTTCACGATCACAAGTACAGTCGAGTTCATAAACTTGTGAGCAAAAAATTAATCAAAAATATCTGAACAGGACTCTATTGTTAACGGCGTAGAAGCGTGTTCAGATATTTTTGATAAAATTTTCGCTCACAAGTTTATCAACTCGACTGTACAACTCTATCTCACACGGTGTCTCGCGCTGGAGGCCGCTAGTTGGATCTTATCAGCGATAGGGCGGCGTGCGCGGACGTGATAACGGCCGCCCGCCCTCCTATATTTCACGCAGACTTTACCCCGGTTTAATTCACAAGCGCGAGCGATCTTAAAAGCGTTAGCGTTTTTCATTGCTTTTGGCGCCTCGTAATACGACGAACGAATTACTTATTTTATACTGAAGAGGTTAATTTTTTTTTTATACTTAACTTTAATAGTTAATTAATTAATAGTTTTTGTCAACTTAACTCGGATCCAATATATTAGCATTATGGTATTAAGACCAGCTTCATGGAATCTGTTCACCGCTTTTTAGTAATTATATTGTGTCTAGAGGGCGGTAAATAAAGAATTACGAACGAGAGTCTATAAGAAGCTCGAAGTTGAAACTGAGGCCTTTAATGAGATGACGTTCGTTATTAATTTCATTACCCTTGCGACATAGTATTACAATGTTTTTCACATTTGTGGGTAACATCTAATAACTTTAAACGAGCAATTCTTGTATATGCATATTATATTTCGGGGAACTCGGAACCGGCTCCAACGATTTCTATGAAATTTGGTATGTAGGGGTTTTCGGGATGGAAAACCTATCTACCTTATTTATTTCTGGGAAAACGCTTGTTATGGAGTTTAGCCCGAGCAAAGCTCGGTCGCCCAGGTACCAGTATATTTGTAAGACAAAAAAACTATTTTTACCATAATTGCCGATACCGCTGGCGTAACACAGATCCCACACAGCCACATCTCTAAATTTTGATATTATTCTTTTATACATATTTACACGCAGCTTCGCTCGCATTAGAATCAAAATACTGAGGTATTGCAAAATTTGCTTTTACACTTCATTTTTCGCTAGTGACTTGCGCCAGCGCTACTCGCCTGCGACTAATAAAACGATTTAATACCCACTTCCGAAGCTCCCGTAAAGCTCAGGTGATGCATACGAGCTTACTTCATTATCGATAGCCAGCGCCGAAATATTAGCTAGATTTAGGGCCTATTTCACAATTCATTGATAAATTTTACATAAAAAATATCTGCGATGCTGTCTCGGTTTTTTTTGTCTGATTAAACAAAGACAGCATCAAATATATCTGTCACATAAAATTAGTGGTGGTGAATTGTTGGCAAACTTAGGACAACCTGTTGGGCACAGTTTATACACGTTGAAGAAAAGAAGAGGTTGAACAAAACATAAACTAAAATAAAACGTTATGAGTAAACTTCTACAAAAGACGAAAGAACCAGTGCCCCTAGTGTAAGTTTTCGGTTACAAAATACGTCTCGATCGCATTCGCGTTAAAATCTCAACTTGTATGGAAACACGAACATTGCAAACGTTCCGCTAGAGGCGCTGTTCTTTCGTGTTTCCATATAAATTGAGATTTTAACGCGAACGCGATCGAGACGTATTTTGTAACCGAAAATTTACACTAAGGGCACTGGGCGACCGAGTTTTGCTCGTGTTAACTGGATAACACACGTTTTCGCAAAGATAAGACCAAGCTAGATCAATTGCTCATCCCTGAAAACCCCCGAAAATTTCATCGAAATCGTTAGAGCCGTTACCGAGATCTCCATAATTTATAAATATACAAGAATTGCTCGTAACCGTATAACCCCGTACCCCTTGTAATGTGTGTGACATAGATGTCAACTAGATACTGTTTTAGCCGATTTTACTTCACTGGCTCACAGGTACACAGAAAGTACAAAGGTGAACTTCTCCGTAAAGGACAAGCAATTCAATAAGCACTTCTCAAATAACTCCCGACGACATCGAAGCATTTAAATCCACCTAAATACAACCCCCGAAGCCGCCGGCACCGCAATATCATATCAATATCCTTGAGCGCCAGATTTCGTTTTACGACGTTTTTATCGCTGTGAATCATAGTTGCAGCTGCAGCGTTATCATGTCGCCGCCCGCCCAACGTAACACATTGTCTTTTTGCACAAGTTTCGGTTTGCGTTTTCAATGTGCTGTATTTTTATCGCGAGCTTTTGTTTTGGCCCTTTGAAGGTATATACCTTGATCTAAGATGGCAAATAAAAGTACCCATCAATAGTAGATTCATTTTACCCGAGACGTTCATATAGCCACCCGAGCCGGTCAGACACATCGAGGGGAAAATGGGTTTAATGCTCGAGTTTTACAATCTGCTTTTCACTTCGACGGCGAGGAAATGAAATAGCAACAGTGGAAACAATTGTTCAGTTACTATGTACCTTTTATTATTTATGCATTACTATATAATCATAAATTTATAGTTTTATTAATTGATTTTTAGTTTTATATAAAATTATAATTATAAAAAATAAAAACTTCTTTGTTTGTCTGTTTACACCTGATTGACTTGGTCTTAGACGAAGACTTAACTTTTTGCACTAGAGCACAAAAAGTAATTTTATGTTGCCTAGATTTATGGACCTTTATGCGTCAATTGCTATAGGCTAATCGGCAGCTCTTTTAGAAGTACCGAACGAACCACCAAGCCAACCAACTATTCTCCATAATTGACACTGGCCGGAGCGTTTCATTACTTCAAACTGATCAGTGCGAAGTGTACACAGAAACATAATGTTGATTTATTTTTCTGATAACTCATTAAATTATCTTTTTAGTTATTTTTCGCATTTATACTAACGTGTTTAGAACTAAACAGTGGTATAAATTTGGCTAAATTTCGTAACTTCTCCTGAGAATTCACTTCTAGATTCCGAAGTTGTGGCCCGTGGGAGTCGGATCGAGGCAAAGCTATTAACTTGGTCTAGACAATTACGAGTGACAAGCTTACATTATTTAGTAATTAATTATATTTAACTATGTAGCTGTTACTAACTGTCTGCAAAAAGTTAGATTTTCGCTATCTCTGTCGCACTGTGCAATTTTCCAGGAAACTATCATAATGTCCTTCTTAGGGTCCCAAGCCATCTCCAAACCAAATAGGTGTTCCCCCTGCCTTTGTCTGCAAAGAATTCGCTTGTCACGCGCCCGAGGGAACTATGCAATATTCCGGGATAAAAACTATCCTATGTCCTTTTGAGGGTCTCAAACTATCTCCTACTAAATTTGGTCGCGATCGGTTGAGTACTTGAAGGGTGAAAGCATAACAAACAATAAATTTGGCATTTACATATAATATTAGTAGGGCTTTTTAACCTCCCACGCAAAAAGGAGTGTTATAAGTTTAACTCCAATGTGGGTCTGTCTGTTTATGTCATCGTAGCTCGCAAACGGAAAGACCGATTTTGCTTTGTTATTTTTTATGTGAAAGCGAGTTTTCTTGTAGTGGCTCTTAGCTATGTTGAAATGAAATCGGTTTAGCTGTTTTTGAAATATTGAACTTTGTAATGACAATGTCGGGAGCATCTTAACTTTTTATGTTGATTATTTCACATCACATTTGTTTTCTAAAGCCTATTTTAGACTAGCAAGAAAAATCCTGCAAGTTGAATTATATTGAGATTCCATAAAGCGAACAACTTTAAAGTGGTCAATCGAGCGCCGCAATGTAATGCAACTTGCATGATTTTTCTTGCAAGTCTCAACTGGGCTTAAGATTTCTAAGTTATTCCAGTTTTAACTATGTCCTGACAATAAAGGCCGCTATTCACGTTGCCGCAACATCTCCGTTGCCCAATGAGGTGTTAGCTGTTTAAGGCCGTATCACACCAGCCCGCTGCGCGCGCTATCGTAATTGCTAATAACCGCTTTAGTGGCTAGCGGGCCTTACTTCCGACGGAGTTTACTGAGCCAGCCGATAGGTTTAAAGCGTCATATTATACAAGTTAAAAGCTAGGGTAGTATAGTTACCTATGGCTTCTAAAGCAGATGGTTTATTTAAAGGTGTTTTATTTTAATTACAAATATGGTGATTAGGTATATACCTGTTTTGGGGAAAATTTTCATAATTAAGTGTCCTTGTTGCTGACGTTATATTTAAACCAAATTTTAAGTAAATAAATAATAGTAATAATAAATAATGGACACTTACTTGAAAAAACTTGATTAATTGAGTCGTAAAACTTAGTTTTTTTCATGCTGACACTATTAACCAAGCTTAACATTAGGCATTATCAATAACTTGAAAATACAAACTGAAATATAGATGCACAGAAAAACCAGAAAAACCATCAGTGGTGTAGCGGTATAGCACGCGGTACGGAATACTGAGGACCTGGGTTCGATTCCCAGTGTTGGTCTTATTTTTCTGGTTTTTCTGTGCATCTATATTTCAGTTTGTATTTTCAATTTAGGTTTTACGGGATGACCGTAAAAGTAGAAAAATTTGGAATTGAAATAAAAAATACAAAAAGATTCCAAAAAAACAATCTTAATTATCAATAACTTTTTTCAAGCAACTGTCTATAAAGACTACAAAATTGTTGCCCACAATAAAGCCCCCCACTCACGTTGCGATATTAAAACGCAATTCATAAGCCCTCTCGCTAGCCACGACTCGCTTGACGCGAAATATCGCGCGTATCGCGGCGGGCATCGCGCGACGCGGCCACCCCGCGAGCGATGCCGCGATAAACGACGCGCGTCACACCGCACCGAACGAGCGTTCGCGGCGGAAAAACATTCGTGGCAAACGCCGTGGTTACTGCAAAGAAGTACGTGTTGGAGCATCTTATATGAACAGTAGAGAGAAGGAAAAACCTTTATTTGAACGAACGAACGTTCGCGGCGAAAAAACATTCGTGGCAAACGCCGTGGTTACTGCAAAGAAGTACGTGTTGGAGCATCTTATATGAACAGTAGAGAGAAGGAAAAACCTTTATTTGAACCGAACGAAGCGTTCGCGCGAAAAAACATTCGTGGCAAACGCCGTGGTTACTGCAAAGAAGTACGTGTTGGAGCATCTTATATGAACAGTAGAGAGAAGGAAAAACCTTTATTTGAACGCGAACGAGCGTTCACGGCGAAAAACATTCGTGGCAAACGCCGTGGTTACTGCTAAGAAGTACGTGTTGGAGCATCTTATATGAACAGTAGAGAGAAGGAAAAACCTTTATTTGAACCGAACGAGCGTTCGCGGCGGAAAACATTTCGTGGCAAACGCCGTGGTTACTGCAAAGAAGTACGTGTTGGAGCATCTTATATGAACATAGAGAGAAGGAAAAACCTTTATTTGAACCGAACGAGCGTTCGCGGCGGAAAAACATTCGTGGCAAACGCCGTGGTTACTGCAAAGAAGTACGTGTTGGAGCATCTTATATGAACAGTAGAGAGAAGGAAAAACCTTTATTTGAACCGAACGAGCGTTCGCGGCGGAAAAACATTCGTGGCAAACGCCGTGGTTACTGCAAAGAAGTACGTGTTGGAGCATCTTATATGAACAGTAGAGAGAAGGAAAAACCTTTATTTGAGCCATAATAAGGTTTTTAAAAAGGGGAAAGCGAATAGAGACAATTTGTTACAAAATGGTCCCAACTCAGCATGATGTCGGTCCTTTGTCGGTAATTACGTAATTTGATGATTTAAGTACTACGGATGCTTTCTATATAAAAGCTCAAGTTGATGTCGGAGGCGACTTCCAACCTCATTCTACAACAAATAAATTTTTTTCTTATAGCTACTCTATATATATTCATCATTATTATTATTAGCATATCAGCCATAGGACGTCCACTGTTGGACATAGGCCTTCCCCATAGACCTCCGGGTGCTTCGGTCGGAAGCGGCTTGCATCCACTGTCTATATTATGTATGTATTTTAAGTCATGTTCATGTACATTCAAGTGCAAAGATTAGATTATTGTATGTATTATGTGTCATCTTTGCTATTGTATTAATTTGTTATCCCTACTATCTCTACTTAAAATATTATAAATGCGAAAGTAACTCTGTCTGTCTATCTGTCTGACTGTCTGTCTGTTACGCTTCCACGTCGAAACCATTGAACCGATTTTGATGAAATTTGGTACAGAGATAGTTTGAGCCCCAAGGATCAACATAGGATTCCTTTTATTAAAAATCGCGGGCATAAGCTAATTGTCTATATGTTAAACATAAAAGTTAAGATGTTTTCTTGTAAAAATTAAGTAGTTACGTTAATTTATATCGCATTAGGTTCAGTCCGTAAAGATAGAATAGACAACATTTCTAAGTAGTTTCTTTCGCTTACGGTGTGATATTCCGCCATTTTCTGAAACAACATTAACTCTGCGCTCGCTTCGCACCCTTCCACATCAATATAAGGGCCATTTCGCTAAACCCCAGCATATAATTTAACATGGCAAGTATCAGAGGCTCTGAGATTTGTCTTCCTAGAATTGAGGTCTTGGCTCACGACCTCTCAGGCTGACATAATAACTAACATATAAATATATGTATGACACATAGGTATAGTTTTCCGCTTACTTTTAATAATATTGTAAATCTGTTTAAAAAAATATACCTTTTGAGTTTCTTGCCGGATTCCTCTCAACAGAGGTTTTTCCGAGCCGGTGGTAGATTTTTTTTGACATTCATAAGTGCTTCATCATCTCCTCCACAGCCTCCCCCACAGACCTCCAGTTGCTTCGGTTGGCAGCGGCCTGTATCCACCGTGAACCCGCGGCTTTAACCAGATCATCCGTCCATCTTGTTGGTGGACGTCCTACGGAATGGACTACGGAATCAGGTACTCTAACCACTGAGCTTAGTGATTAGAGAACATGGGTATGAAACCTGAGGTCCCGGGTTCGATACCCGTTTCAAGGAAATATTTGCTGATACCGTCACGTCAGTAGCGCAAGCTAAGACCTAGCTAGACCGACTATTTGAACACGAAAACCTTCGTTCTTCATCGAGATTACTGAAATAAACAAATGTACAAGAATTTCTCGTTTCAAGTTATTAGATATCAATCCAAAACCATTTTGTAAGTATTTAGGTCGCAAAGGGCTTTAAAGGGTCATAAATGTCACTTTATTATATTACCAGTGCTTTGTCACGATGAATGCGCCGCAACAACTTAGCACGAAGTAGGTAATTTTTTTTAAATAAAAATTAAATAACACGTAGAGAAATATATAGATAAAAATAAAAATTAGGTGAGCTGGATTCATATAAAGCCCGTTCATGTCCGCAGGCATTCAGACTAACCTAATTATTCCAACTCGACGTAGGCACCTGTTGCCTCTGATACAAGATACAGGCGAAACAGTATACTCATTACTTTGATTCTATTAAGACTGGAAGCTAGGCATTTACACGAAGGTAAACCTACCCTTCCAAGCACGCTACGCTGTTGTACGCTAATTCTGGCGTCAGTTCAGTTCGCCATTCTGGTCAGAATACGTGTCAGGGCAGAAACTTTTCATAATCAATTTCACATTTATTTATTTGACAAATGTATGGAATGTCAAGTCGATATTAGTAGCACAAAGATTCCAGCCTGGTACGCGGACTCTACGCTAATCAGTTTCTTTGACCGTATAGTAGACGGCACGGAAGAAGAGCCTAAAATCCTATTTCCCTCTCGTTTGAGACAAATGTCAACAGGAGAGCAATACGCAGGGTGTTTTTGACCATGAGACTTTAAATTCAAGATTCAATTTTTGTCTTGTAACATTTTCAAATAATATGAATTTAGATCATTAATTGATCCTTAAAGTTTAATCATTAAATCAGTGTATCGAACATGGCGATGTTATCGTTTGTCTCTTGGTCTTTGAAATAATTATTGACATTTATCTGACATCCATTATTGCAATACATTAAATTTTTTATTTCATCTGTATGAACAAAAAAAACTTAAATTAATAGTGTTCATAATATTTTTTTAAAAGTCGCAGAACAAAAGTAGGTCAGTTATGGGAGTAGAATCGTACCTCGAAATTAAAAGCCCCACTTTCGTGCCGTTTACTATAACCAGGCCTTTACGAAGTGCAAAATTCGAACTTCGTAGCATGCTGTCCCGCTAACGCTAATATTATTTAATACGAGAGTGAGAGGGGCGGTACGATACGAACTTCGATTTTCGAATTTCGTAGTAGCCCCCCAGTTCTAGTGTCAAATGCACCTAAGCGTAGTGACGCGATCGTACGATACCCGAGACGGACGGCCGCGATGCGCGCGCGCAGGGTGGCCAGATACGCGGTTTTGATTTACACGATTATGCGCTTTACCGTGATATGAGGCCTGATGTTGTTTTATTAATGGGTCAGAGTTGGGAATTCATATGTTCAATGTTTTAATATAATATGATGATGAGTTGAGTGTATAACGGAGACGTCGTTGGTACAGTCAGCAGCAGAAATAGATGAGCGGTTGTGGTGCTTAAAATAATCTAAACACTCTCTTATTACCCTGGCTGTAGCATGGTGTTAGATTATATGAGCACCGTAGCTGCTCATCTACTTTTGCTGCTGACTGTACTGCTAAGAGCTCCGCTTCGCAAAGGACAAATGAATGAGAATATCCGAAACGTAATTGACGAGGCACGAGAAGAAGTTATTTTGTCGATAAATGTAATGTACTTAAATTATCAAAAGTTTCAGTTTGCAGCAAATATTTTTAATGTTGTTTTAATTTGAAGCTCGTTTATTATAGTTATTTATGTGGTTGATACATAATGACTAATTATGTATAGTCGCATACTTACATTATTTTATCTACATGCATAAATTCAAATTCAAATTCAAAATTGTTTATTGCATGTCACATTACAGGCGTTAGGATTGAAAATTACAAACTAGGTATACCTACAGTGACGCCCTGATAGGGCACGGCAATACAAGTAAACAGAGTATAATAAGTTTTCTACAATATGTACAGATATACCTGCATTTTCGAGTTGCATACTGGTTCTTGGTTGTAGGCATAAAACCTCAGTTTCAATAAATGACTGACAGTTATAGTTTTTTTTTTTCATAAACAATATAGACTTGAGTCGATTTTGATTCTCACATAGATTGTAATATTCGCGATTCAAAAAATGTATCTGGAACAATAGTTTTATTATTGAATGAAATTACAAATCGACTAATTTGATTATCGCAACCAAACATGATTTTTGTTTTTTTTTAAGATGTTCGAAATTTAAATGTACCTAATTAAAGTGTCGCTAACCGGCACTATATCGTCTCTGAAAATATTTAAGGGAAGTTATGATATGGATGTAGATAAACATAATAATGTAAGCGGAAGTAAAAGATAGCATTGAGTGCAGTGAGACTGCGACTAATCCCAAAAGGAGTGTTATGTTTACTGTTAGGTACTTAATCAATGGCGTTCAATATTGAAACATCCCATCGTAAGTATCCAGTGCTTGAAGGAATGAGACAAAAGTACATCCCACTAATATTATAAATTTGACAGTTTGTAAGTCTGTTTGTTTGATACTTCATCACGTCACATCTAAACCGCTGCACCGATTTAGATGAAATTCGGTATACAGATAGTTTCAGTCCCGGGGAAGGACATAGAATAGTTTTATCCCGGAAAATTGCATAGTTGCCGCGGACAGCGATGAACAAAATTATACGCGGACGGAATCGCGGGCAACAGCTAGTTATTTATAATCTATACTATCATACTTTGTCCAAAGTCCCGCATTCTCCAAAAGCGCCATTAAAAATGTCGCGGATCGCTCGCCATAATCATGCAGATACGCATTAATATCGCAAAAAAACCGGCCACCCTATCCAGAACAATGACGCGATAACCGCGCGGCAATATTTTAAAAATCGATGTTTTTATGAATCGATAATTTGTTCGGTCCGTTTTGGCGCGACGTTTCGAGCCAATCGATTCTTATCGCGATGTCACAACGCTTTGTTTCGATTCGGTCCCATCCCTGCATCGGCCATGTTTCTCTTGAAATGTGTTTCTTGCTAACATACGAATTGATGCTATCTTTTACAGCGTTGCAAATTAACTTTTGCGTGTGCTTGGGAATGTGCCGATGGAAAATCGCCTTTATTATTTTAGGGGGAGGTTTATGTGGTTTCGCGCCGGTGTTTTAATCATGTGCCGTTAATTTTGTTTTGGTGTGTCCGTCCTGTTCATATGCATGCCGTGGGTTCGTGCTTCAGGTGTGTTCGATCGTTAATATTTGATACTTTCTTGTCGCCGGGGAATGTTCTACGTTACCACGCGCGTTATTTGACGGTAAGCTTCGTTTGAACGGTGCGGGAAGTATCGTGAGACTCTTTACATTGCGCGGCGTCTAGCCACGTGCTTATAAATGGTCGACCATCGAAGCCAATGTACGTAAATCGCCCGTTATTTCACGCACTGTTTAAATAAGGGATCATCGTGTTAATTGGCGTTTTACGCCACAATGCGAGGTATTGTCGATGGTACAATTACGCTGTGCGTAAAAAATATGTGCGAGTGTCAGGTCAGTATTTACGAATCAATCTCGTGTGATGTTACAATATGAATGTAGAATTATTAACATCGCAAAGGGTAGTCACAAGGGCCACTCACGTAGCTCACGCGGTTATAAAGTGTGTTACCGGTAGGCCAGGGAGGTTAGTACCTAACGTATTTGCCTACATTAGTCTGTTCATATTTATTAATTTCTCAGAAATTGGTTGTCTGGAAGAAATCGCTTTTTAGCGATAAGACCGCCTGTTGTCTACCTGATTTTTTTCTATTTTTGTAATGTCTCTGTACTGCTTTTGGTGATCAATAAAGAATATTTGTATTGTATTGTATTGTGTTGTATTTGTGTAACTTAGCCATGCCATTAATATAATAAATAAACTGAAAATTAGATTTTGTTAACTTTAAAAAAAATGTTAGAAAGTTAGCAGTCTGAATTTTTGTTTTCAGTTATCATGCTCTAAAAGTAGGTCAATATAGCCTTACGAGGCGGAGTAAAGTGAGTACTTTAGTCCCTAGGGAGTAAAAGTAATTATTTTTAATTTACTTCGAGTGACTTAGATAAACTCAAACAGCCAGTACTTGCTTAGTTGTTGGCATAAAATAGGATTGTGTGGATCATTTTCATTACGAAAATGTTACGTTCTTAGTTTACATGGTCTTAGTTCTACGCTTTTTCCGCATAGAAGGTGGCGCCATTCTATTTATTGCAGTTTGTGTATGGACCAATTTGCCGATGCGATTTTGTTATAACTGTGTCTGGTTGGAAAAAAATACTTACCGCGAAAATTGAAATTGTTGTAGAGCGTAAATCATAAACGATTACATAAATTTATTATTCTCACAATGTCGTAAAGTGATAGTGAAAATTATGACGTCGAGCAAAGAGCAACAGACATAATTGATTGACATAATAATTGATTTATTTAAAACCTTTGAAAGTTTTATGGACTGGAGGAATAAGAAACGCATTAATTCATTCACAGAAATGATTATTTTTTTCTCGCAATCGAAGTGAAAAATAGAGTTTTCACCTGGACACTAAAAGTCAATATGAACCCTCGGATAAATAGACACCCTCGCTAAGGCTCGGGTGGCTACCCACCTCGGGCATATATTGGCTTATTTTAGTCCCACGATAAAAAATATACTATTAAATTAATGTCATGATTAAGTTACAGAAATACGTTGCTTTAACCTCCCTTAAAAAAAGACTGGCTGCCGATAATACATTGTATTAGTAAAAAACCAGAAACCTTTAATCGCGTCCCGCGGGAACTGCACTATTTGTCGAGATAAACTATTTTATGTGTTAATCCAAGTTATAAATTATCTGAGCGCCAAATTTCATCCGAATCGATTGTGTAGTTTAAGCGTGAAAGCATAACAAACAAACAAACATATTCACTTTCGCATTTACACAAAAGGATCTAGAAATACATGTATAAATTTCCATTATTAACTTGCCAACCCGTGAATGGAAAAGATATTGTTTCTTTTTTAAAAATTCAACTTAAAAAAACCTAGCTGACCATTTTGTCATAAAGCCACGACTTGCGCTTGCGCGTAGCAAAATATGCAAATGCAAATTCGTAAGTCCGCGTGGGTGAGAAATAAATAACGGTATCTCTATATCTCAGATAGTGAGATACCGGGTAGTTGCTAGATACCGGATATTAGGCCGTAAATAAAAACCCGAGACAGATGCCATCTCGATACCGAATTCGGGTCCGGATTGCGCTGTGTTAATGTTTTATTACTCATTTTTGTATATAAAAGGGTGATTTGGAACAAAAGATCATTTTATATTTACTATGGTAATCTTCTTTGGTCAGCATTTTATCTATTTAAAAAAAAAAAATCTCACGATTGTTATTGAGATGTTTCTAACTAACGTTATTTTGTCGAAAAATACGGTGAAATTTTATGTAGGTACCATAGGGATATAAAGTTTAGAAATCATAAGTGGAGGACATGGGGGGAGGCCTTGGCCCAGCAGTGGGGCACCTCTACAGGCTTCTAAATAATAATAATAAGTACCTACCTATGACGACATTTTTGGAAGTATGTTTTAATGATAAATACGTGTAACTTTTTTGTAATAATCAAAAATATAATTAGAAAGTTATTTCTTCATTATATTAATATTGTATATAGTTATTAATCAAAATTTATCCTTGACATACGAGACAGTCCTTTCGCAAGAAGTGTGCTAGTGTTTGCTTTAGAAGCACACTTTTGTATAAAGTGTTACCCAGTTGCTAAAATAAATTGCTAAAAGTGGCTCCGAAGTGGTAACGTTTCGTGTGCTCTGCCTACCCCATTTGGGAATACAGGCGTGATGTTTGTGTGTGTGTGTGTGTGTGTGTGTTACCAGTTAATTAAATTGAAATAATCACTCAGCATGCCATTTAATTTAAATTAATTATAATTCAGAATGTTAATTAATTCCTTACATTAATGCATGACGTTATATTTATAAATCAAAAAATAGTTTTACAAAGAAACTTTACCATTCCGGCAGCCATTCAACTTGTTTTTTTTTTCATAAAACAACATTACGCACCAAAGTCCAAACTTACCTATGTTTAATTCCGTAAAAGTAAAGTAAAAGAAATCAAGAACTATTTGATTTCTTTTTATACTATTCGATTCGATTTCATTTTTTCGATTTTATTCGATGATAAATTGTAATATTCTTTCCTTTTAATGTATTTTCTCTATGTTGAATATGTGTAGATATGTAAATATTTCTCTCTCTCTCTCTCTCTCTCTCTCTCTGATTAAATAGGTACCGAGAAATATATAAGTAATGAGTGAAAATCCCGAAAGTACACACAAACATCACGCCTGTGTTATCAAGCTGGGGTAGGCAAAGCACACGAAACGTACCACTTCGGAGCCACTTAGCAAGTTCATAGGTAACATTAGAAAATCACATCTACAACAAAACTATGCAAAGGCTAAATTTTAACCTATTGCGATTAGCTCACCTCTTAAATGACATATCTTAACTAGAGTTGAACCGCCAGATGACAAATGCTAGCTATATATCACCCAGGTGCCACGATAAAGTTTTAAAGACTCAACTTCACTTATATCTTGAAAAATTGTATATCAAGGCCCCTGCCTGCGGCGCGTAGATAAAAAAATCGCGGGGGGCTATTTGTAAGACGACGATATTTGTCACCGGGAACTTTGGTAATTGCTCCCGCGGACATGATTCGGGGGCGTTTATCAGCTATCTTTTTATGTTAGGTTAATAAGCCGGGAGTTTGGTGGTTGAGCGATGAAATATAGGTAAGTGTCGTACTTGTAAAGTAGGTATACGGTTATACTTTTTGAAAGTTCAAAAAGTTCGTTTGATATAAAATTACAATATTTTTACAGTTAGTGTTTTTAAATATGGCTCTGTCCATCGCACGACATTATTTGTTAAATGATGTTAGGTACATTTAGATCGTAAACCCTGGCGACAACACAAAATTAAGAAAAAATAAACTACAGAAAAATATTTATGACAGGCAGGAAACAAAACAAAAAGAAAGATCAATATCACTATTCTAAAGCTTATACCTAATAACAATTCCGTTGTATAATAATATTGTATTTATTTACACTAAATTCATCATCAAAAATGTTCTACCAAATAAATATTTAAAACTAGAAGATAAAAACCTACTGTATATCTTGAGACATAATATACCACAGATAACTGTTTAAAAAAGCCATAATACGTTAAGCAGAGTTTAAGCACCCAACTTCAGAAACCGACTTCTTTCTAGCCAGTGATGGACTGACTCTGGTTCCAAGTTGTATTTTTTTGTTCCACGTTTAAAATGTTGCTTTCTTTTAGCAAATGGCTGTTCTTGTAGCTATGGAAAGTTTTCAGCCTGACAAATATGAGTAAAATTAAAAAGAAACAAAGTAACTTACTTTTTACTGTTAACTTATATTTGTTGATGAATGATGATATACCGTGAAGGATATTTCAAAATTAAGCTACCAGTAAAAAAAATACCTACATTACGTTCTTTTTTCTGGAAAGTTTGTAACGTTTTTTTTCTGATATCGAATAATTTGAGTGACAAATTGTGCTGGTAAGTAAGTTATTTGTGTCACAAGGGAGCAAGATGGTGTATTTACAGCGAGGGCGTACATTGAATCCAGAATGTAACGAAGGATTCTACAATAGAATCCTGAGCGTAATGAGGGATTCAAGTGTTAACGCCCAAGATGAAAATAATTTTGCTTCCGAGTGGCTCATACAACTTTACACCGAGAGTTTAAATAGAAACTTGAAAAAAAAAATTAAAGAACAACCAGCATAGAAAATGGAGTGGTTTACAATTATCAACTTCAAAAAATAGCATTTGCAATAAAACACTTAGAAAAGCCTTAAACAGAAAAGTTGCACTTTGCTCCCTCTATTCAGGGAGGAAAGTTACTTTTCTGAAGGAGAGGTGTGAAAAGAATATTGGGTAAATTCTTTAAAAAAAAGTTAATCTCGTAATAAAAGAGCAAATTGATTTTTCAGCAACCAATCAGGATCAACCCTTTGCAATCAAGCGCCCAATAAATTTTCCTTCAACCCTAAAAAAGAAATCCTTTCCTATCTCTAAATATTATAATGCTATGTAAAGCCCGCCATCGATGTGGCGTCTATAAATCGTGCGGCATCGCCGTATCGCGTCATTAGCGCGGTAAGTAATTGTGCAGATTTGTCTCTCGGTCGCCAGCGAGTGGGCGGGTTTATCTTTTTGACAAGATATGTGGGTCCTTTTAGGGCGATAGTTTTTTTTTTAATTTTGCGGTCAAAGGTGAGTGGGATGAATGTTTTTCGCGCCTTTTTGGAAAAAGGGCAGGTCTGTGAGTAAAGTTCGCTAGAAACATTTTTAATAAGGGTAACGTCAAGATTAAAGTAAATGAGGGGTTTAAAATATGACGTGCAGTAGCAGCGTAAGACCAATTTTTAAGGAGAGCAAGATTATTTTGCGAACAGTGTACTTACTGTTTTTCGAGACCTCAGAGATGTCAAGAATGGCAAAGGTGATGTATTTACACTAATAACGAAGTTTGACATCCATAGACACGTCTTACTTGCGTTGTTCTGACTTGACCTTTCTTTAATTATTTAAATTGTAATCTTTCTAATTCTGATTAGTCTAAAACATTGTGCTCTTTCTTAATTAGTTGCTTTTAAGGTAAGTACATATTTTTTTACTGCGTTGCCCACTCAAAAAATTCACCCCTCGCCACTGTTTTGTGAGGAAATTTTGGAAAAAGGATGGATTTTTGATAAAGTAAAATAAGAAAGACACCTTCTTTACTTAATATTAAGTGGCCCCTGTATATGAATCCACTGCACTCACAAGATGACAAAATCACATTCGTCCAATTAATTCGTGCCAGCTCTTTTGAATCGACCTATACGCTTTATCAAAAAAAAAGCTACAAAAAAAAAGTTTGAAGTACAAAGAATTTTTAAAAAAGAACCATCTCAATTAACTGCATTACACGGTCAATCCAAGATGTCGTCCGGCGATTTCACGCTGCTCCTTTAAGACTTCCTAATCTGGCAGGATTAATATCGGTTTAAGAGAGCGATGGGATTTTACGAATCTTTTTTAAGTATATTTTAGTTTAAAATTTTGCTTAATAATGTTAAAAGCACCAAACAAATAATAATCACGTGAAAGGAAAAAATGTTATACAGATGTTACATGACACACATTTTGTAAATTACTAGCAGTTGCGCTATAACTCGCGAAAATGGAAATACTTTTAAGCAGAAATCAAAAAGAAAGCTTTTAAAAGCAAACTCCGTAAACACCTTTAAAATAATTCACCACAGATACGATATCTAGCGGAAGGCAGTCCCACACGAGCCACATTACGAGTATTAATGCGTTTACACACGTTTTGATTTGTTACGGTTAATGTTTCCCCAATACATCTTACCGCGTCTGTGGTTAATGGCAGCTCCTTAATGTTGGCCATACTGATTTCGCTTTAGACTTACCTGAAAAAGAAAATTGTTGTTATTTATTATGTTGTAAATTTATTTGTACACACGGTAATGGATGCTCGTTCATAGAACTTGTCAGTTCGATGCAGTTTAATTTTTTTTTAAGTTTTCAGTTTATGTAAGTAGTTTAGTTTCTCTCTGTAGACAATTACACAAATATTCTTGAATAAATTTACGTAGGGATTAATGGACTCCAAGTATAATATAACTATTAACAGGTATCTCTTTCTATGATGAGAGAACTGAACTAGAAATGAATATAGGTATATTATAATTTGTTTCAGGATAAAATGCCATATGTGCAGCTGTGTTTCTAAGACGATTAGAGTCCGGCATTGTCTGGGTCCTCCTTTCTCAATCGTCCATAACCATAACTGAGTTTTTCCCACTACACACCCCCACCACCTATAAAGCATCTCAAATTAACTAAAAATACGTAAGGAAAACCAAAGACCTAGCGGCTTTGGCCATTCCGGCGACTCATGCCCAAAAAAATAACAGAATCTAATCTAGGACATGATTCTAATCTAGGAATCTAATCTAGGACAGTCAAGCGTCCAGCCCACATCCACAGGGCCACCTTTGTTGCCACCCCGAACCATTTACCAATATTTTTTTACTATAGATAGCCATCTATTTGTCCACAAGAAGTTCCCCACTTCCACCCCTATGACCACGTGGCCCATTCAGGAAGCAATCATGGTCAAGAGCCTCTTAAACAGATGGGTTGCGCACGCGTCGCCTCTCGCTTATTTCCTACTTCAGAAGATACTATCTGAAAAGAGATAGCCATAACAGTAATTATGCGGAATCAGTGTGTAATAGGAATACTTCAGAAGATAATTGGGTTAGTTTGACTTCAGACATCTGTAAATGTTTTTTTTTTTAATGTGGTTTATAGATGTTTCTAGTAACACTGGCGACCGGCTTGGCACGTTTGCAACCTTGAAAAAAAAAGGTGAAAAAAAGATATGAACATTGGCAGCAACTTATTTTTTTTTACCTATGATCCAGAACTTCATCCGTGCGAAGCCGGGCGCGTCGCTAGTTATAAAATAAACCTTCTTTCATAACTTATGTAAATGATGGCGAAACCTAAATTTTTGCTAAATTGAAAAGATCTAGCGCACTTTAGCGTACCTTACCTACCTATGAAAAGGACAGACGACAGAAAGTGATTTTTTGTAGATTTTTTGTAGGTCTGTAGGTCTAACCATGGAGAAAATAAAGAAAGATACACCGATATCGACTGACTCTGAATTAAATGTGCATTTAAAATAGATAAATTGTTTGTAGTCACGCTTTAAATTCTTTCGTCAAGTAATCAACAATGTATCTGTTTGAATAAGAATTAAATAAGTTTCGATAATAATCTAAATAGTAGTATAGGAACGCTTTTTAAAACCACTTATCCCGACCATCGCTTCCTATCATGGATTAACTGCTCTCAAACGAATAACTTCACTAGATAATCTTTCATACACCGATCTTACAGCAAAGTTCACTCTTCGCCTTACATTTTTAAGGTCTAGGGCGGAAAGATACAACTTTAATTCATTACCCCGATTCGATTAAAAAATCGAATAGAATATTTTATTCGCTTATCGATTATTAATAAATAACGACGGTCTCTTTACCACTAACGGGAGTAGATCACAGATTAAACAGTAATTCCAAATTAGAAAATCGATTTTTCCCGATTACACCCAAATTATTTGGGTGGGCCAAACAAAATGGCTGACACAAATTGGTCGTTAGAACGATTTCTAACGGCCAATGGCATATTTAGGAGCTTGGAAAGATGCCATTTGCATTCTAAGGTTGATGTTCGATGACATATCTACTTGTTTATTGTATCGATGGGAATGTTACGCTTCTATAGGTAGAGTCATTCACGATGACGCGTGCCGTGGTTCTTAATACAACGTCATTAATGTCTAATTTTGACAAAATCACGCGTCTTCGTGGATGGCACTAGGTATATCTTAAAAAGCATCTGTGAATTTGGGCCGAACTAGTTTGTGTGAAAAGCTAATTTTAATGTTTCTTATTGAAGTTAAGTTTATTTATGGGATGTATAATTAAAGATGTTCACGATTAATTCATAAATTAACGTAGTATTTATAGTAAATGACGCATTGAAAATTACAATAGAATAAATAGTAATATTATTATGTAATAAATAGTATAACTTTGTGATAATGATAATATTACCTTTGACTAAGTAATAGGCATCATCATATCAGCCATAGGACGTCCACTGCTGGACAAAGGCCTCCCCCATAGACCGCGAGTTGCTTCAGTTAGAAGCGGCCAGTATCCATGGTGAGCTACGGCTTTAACCAGGTTAATATTGTATAAGAAGTTATCTAAAGTCAAATCTTTCTTTCCTAAAAAATATAGAAAGTTACTATAATTCGTCCGGAGAAGGTGTTTAACTGCCAGCCAAAGGCATCCCTTGAGTTCCGATTTGTTCCGATTATGAGTGGTTTCCGGCCAGTAGTCCAAAAACACTTCCAGAACATCCCGCCATTGCACTGGGCCCACCATGTAGCCGCCACCCATATCGTGGAATCTCTTTGGAATCTACGAACTCCATGGCAATTTTAGCTTATCTGTGACGATTGACGGGGTGACACTGTCTCTTTCCCGGCCCGGATAATACCGACATGGAAATACCGACCCTGTTTTTTGTGTACACGCCCGTAGAAACTGACATGAGCTTCTATGGGCGAGTACACGAAAAACAGGGTCGGTACTTCCATGTCAGTATTAACCGGGCCGAGAAAGAGTGTCACCCGATTGACGTGGACTGCATAGAAACTATGCTCCATTTCAGCATAGTTTAAGCAACGCGTACTTCGTGACCATCAGTCAGTAGGTTTCTTTTTTTAGGGTTCCGTACCCAAAGGGTGCCAATGGATATTCCTCAGACTCCGGTGTCTGTCTGTCCGTCCGTCTGTAACAGGGCTCTATCTCTTGAGTCATAATAGTTAGATACTTGAAATTTTCACAGATTATGTATTAGGTACTGTGGCCGCTATAACAACAAAATACTAAAAACAGAATAAAATAAATATTTAGGGGGGGGGGGGGGGTCCCATACAACAAACTTGTTTTTTTGCCGTTTTTTTACTATTGTCTAATGTTCTATGAAGTCCGACTCGCACTTGGCCGTTTTCTTAACTTTCGTTGTTACTTTTGATTTGTGACGATGTAGGTATTTAAATTTATTTATGGATAATTAAATAATGTTGACGCTACCGTGAGAGCAAATAATGAACTTAATCGAATTGGATAAAGGAACAATGAGGGCTATCGTTTTTTGTCTCACTAGATGGCGCACTGTTGCGTGAGGTTTTTAAGTATGGCTTTCAAAGTCTGTTATTACGGGCGTGAAAACAAAGTTTAGATTAAAATCATATTTAATACACCTTAAAACCGTACCATAAAAATATCGAGCATGCCACAGTGTTGCATAGTCCCCGTTTTGTTCGGAAAAAAGGGAGGACAAAGGTTTCCGAAAGACAAAACTGTCTCAAAACACAGACATTCATTGCCCCGGAACGCATTATTTGCCATAATTAATTTCAGATATTACAAAATATTCACAATTTTTTTCTAAATTAAAAAAAAACCCACTCAAAAACTATGAGATTTGACATTTCGGAGACCTCACGCTACACTAGCGCCTCTAGTGGCGAATTCATTCGCGATAGCCCTCATTGGATAAGGAACAATTGAATTTAATCTGTTCTACTGACAGAGAACAGATTAAATTCAAAATAGGAACAATTTTTTTATTCCTTAGCCGACAATAGACAATGAAAGTCGTAACTTGTAATGTCAAGAATTAATGTTCATCTCTATTTCTTACTAAGGTATATGTACGTAAAGAAAGTTATTTAAATTTGAATAATAGAAAAATTTGCGCCACACGCTTACAGCGTAGAATTTTACGATTAAATTAAACTGATCAACAACGTTCGATTCACTAGTAAGTTAATCCAAAGTAATATCAATAAAATTATAATATTAGATTCCTGATCTTATCGCGTCTCGAATGGTTTTACTAGCCGTATAGATGTTATCCGTCAGTTTGTATGTTAATACGTGTGGAATATTGGCGTTTAGAACTATTAATGTGTGGTTAGGTTGTAAATGTGACGCTGAGATCCGTGTGAGCGCAATTGGACGAATGGCCCTGTGCCCTTAGTGTAAGTTTTCGGTTACAAAATACGTCTCGATCGCGTTTGCGTTAAAATCTCAATTTGTATGGACACACAGGCGCTGTTCGTGTTTGCATAAAAATTGAGATTTTAACGCGAACGCGATCGAGACGTATTTTGTAACCGAAACTTACACTAAGGGCACTGGAAATAATGAAGGCACCAATGAGCTGTGGAGACAGATACTTGACCAATCACAGGCCGATGCATATAGATATCGTAGCGGGCTATAGCTCGTAGAAATCTACTAATAAACGTGCTTAGGAGAGGCAGAGATAGCTCATAAAATAATGGGCTTAAATTACGACAAAAATGTACGTTTGGTGAATTTGGGTAAAAACTTTTTCTTTTTTGTTATTCTGTTCAGTTGTCGAAGAGACAACAGTGACAGATTTTCTTAAAAAAATCTGTTAAAATATGTACTACTCATGTATTTAGGATATAGTCTATAAAATAACGGGCTTTTTTTATCAATAGAAAACGTATAGAAAACTATGGTTTAAGAAAATAACCTAACTAACAAAAGTTGGAAAACCCTCGACATTGTCTCTTAGCTTAATATCTCAAAAACGGCTGAACTGACTTTGATAAAACATGTCTAAGAGCCATCGCTAAAAAACCTGCAAATAAAAAAAAACCGTATTCAAATCGGTCCACCCGTTTAAGAGCTACTGTAGCACAGACAGACACACATAGCGATCAAACTTATAACACCCCTCTTTTTGCATCGGGGGTTAATGATACAAGGGAAGGGGACGTAATCATGGCAAAGCGGTAAAGAAAAAGTTGACTGATCCATTTCTACCAAATTTAATTGTTTTTTTACTTCTCATGCTCTGCATATCGGGACTAAAGCTCCTTATTATTCTCTAGGGATTATAGTTTTTTTTTTTAATTTACGTTGGAAACCCCTAAACAGCTAACACGGTGTTTGTGAATGGAGGATTGTTAGGGCGTGGAAATAACCTCAAAATGCCAACTGTGCAAAAATGTTTTAAGAAAACACGATTTAGTTTTGTGAAACACAATTAATGATTACGAATATGTTTGTATCTATTCAATTATATTAAGGATTAATTTATTTTATTATGCAAAGTCCAATTAGTTTTGAAATAGTTTTCAATTTTTAAACGGTTGGCTAAATATGCAAGCATTTAAAACGTCACTTCATAAACAATAAAAGAAAAGAAAAAACCGCGCAATATATATACATATATATATTTTTAATTTTGAACAGATCAGAATAGATAGTCGAGCGTACGTTTTTAAAAAGTAATATTGTAATTTTGAACAGAACATTGTTTTTTTTCCTCGCATTCAAAGTGAAAGTAGAGTGTTTAACGCGAGACTAAACAACCATAATGCCACTCGAACTATATCCAACCTCGCTCTGCTCGGGTGGCTAAACATCTCGCGTCATTATGAATTGTTTTAGTCCCTTGTTGATCAATCTACTATTAATTTACATACGGTTGATTACTTATTTTTAATATTTAGCCCAAGCAAGAACCAGCTATCACTCGATAAACTATTTTACAATTCAAGATTAACTAATTATTTGTATCGAGCACCTAATAATGATGTTGCCACTTTTATTGCGATGCCAATGATAACGTATTATCTCTTATCAATGCTAATTACAATTATTTTTCGTGTAATCGCGTGATTACCTGCGTGATAGTGGGTTTGTAATATATGTAATCAATTGTAGATATCTAGTAGATTTGGAGATTAGGTAAGCGTGCTGGCAAATTTTTGAATTTTATGAAAATTAGATAATTAGTAATGTTTTGTTTTTTTAATCAAAATTATTTAATTTACTTTGTACCTATATGTACACCCGTGCAGTTGCTATAAAATAATTAAAGATGAACATTATGGATAAGATTATGGATAAGTTCGCCTTTGTGCATCTTACTATCCTGTGTTCTGTTATTTTCATGTACAATAAAGAGTTTTAGAATACAATACAATACAATTATTATTCGAAAAAAATAACGATCATGCTCACGATTTTTTTTTTGGCGAATAATTTATCCGAGATTTATTCGATCACTTTTCAAATGAATAATGATTTTTTTTTTCTGAAAAAATTACAAAAAGCATTTAATTTTTTTTGGTTATTCCATACAAATAAATAACACGAATAATATTTTATGTACACACGTAGGCACCTGTCCTAAATTATTTGTTGATATCTAAATTATTTGTGGATAAATTATTTCACGGCTAATTTATTCGAATACATTCGATAATTTTATTCGTCATTCACGAATAATTGGATTATTCTTTTTCGTTATTCGAATACATTTTGCCCATCTCTGAATGACACGAAAATGTACTTACTAACTAACAAATAAATAATAGTAGATTGTGCAACGAAAGAATAAAACGATTTTCACTTCGATTGGGGGGAAATGAAATAGCAACAGTGGAAACAAATTGTTCACTTACTTTTTATTTTTCATGGATTGCTATAATAACCATATAAACCACAAGCTTTGCGGTAAAACATCGTGAGAAAACCTGCACAAACCTGCGAAGCAATTCAATGGTGCGTGTGAAGATCCCAATCCGCACTGGGCCCGCGTGGGAACTATGGCCCAAGCCCTCTTGTTCTGAAAGGAGGCCTGTGCCCAGCAGTGGGACGTATATAGGCTGGGCTGGATGGCTATATAAATTTTTAGTTTTATTGATTTATTTTGATTGATTTGATTGATATTTAGATTTACGTAAAATATTTTCTTTTAAATACATAAACCACCCGATTACCTAGGTCTTAGACGAAGATTTTACTTTATGCACTAGAGCATAAAAAGTAATTTTACGTCGCCTAGATCCAGCATAAATACCAACTTTACGAGCATGAGAAGTGAAAAAGGCTTTATTGTCGTCATATAAACGCACCTTTAAGCTTGCACATCTAACCACAGCAGTCATTGATTGGAAACAAGCCCGTAACCGCTGATAAGCTATCAGTGCAGTCGCAATCGCAAAAATGCATGCGGGCGCTGGCAAACGTTGGCTGACATCGGCGGGGTTTGGCAAACATTGGCCAACATCTTCAAGTGTTTAAAACGTGACTATTTTTAGGCGCTGAATGAAAGATAATTCCTAATATTAAATATGAATGGGTTAGTTAGTTTTTGTGTTTAATTCGGATTAAAAAAAAACTGTTTATTATAAATCAGAATAACATTACAAAATTTTATAATAACTTAGCTAATAATCTTTATTATTTAAGATTTTATAACTAAGGAGGATTTTATAACGCACAAGTTTTTAAACTGTAGGTAATGCTGTAATTTTAATTTGACAGATAAATAAATAAATATAATTATCTAGTGCGGCAATTACATCAAAGCACTTTCTAGGCGGATGTAATTACCACAGAACTGCTGAAGCGAGGCTCACTTTTTGAAATTTGGACGCCTTTCTACATCACGATATGAGTGATTACACGCCAGGAGACGACTCGCTGCTGATTCGCGGGTGTGTTGGCGTGTGGAAGTAATCCATGTAGCCGAAACACAATCCGTCGATGTAACCAAGTTCCAGCCAAGGTCACCTCTATTAGGACGCTGGATTACATCCGTCTAGCCTCCTAAGTCCTGACATTTTTTAAAAACTTAGTGCTTAAGAGCTCGTGATTGACCTACTTTGGTACTTTGGATATTATTTCAAAATTCTTTATTCGATGAACAATTTGTACTTTATAAAGTACAATCCGCACTGGGCCCGCGTGGGAACTATGGCCCAAGCCCTCTTGTTCTGAGAGGAGGCCTGTGCCAGCAGTGGGACATATATAGGCTGAGATGATGATGATGATAAAGTACATTCGGCCGCTATAGTTTTAATTAGTCCTTTATAAAGTGCGCGAGGTCTCAGGAGGATAAAATGCGCATAATCTGAATGATATAATAAGCAGTGACTGCAACAGCATAAATAACAGAAGTTGACCGCATTCGGTAACAAACAACCGCAAGGAATGAGGGCTATCGCGTATGAATTCGCCGCTAGAGGCGCTAGTGTAGCGTGAGGTCTCCGAAATGTCAAATCTCATAGTTTTTGGGTGAGCTACGCGGGTTTATTTAAAATTAGAATAATTTTGTGAAGATTTTGCAATATCTGAAATTAATTATGGCAAATATGCGTTCCGGGGCAATGAATGTCTGTGTTTTGAGACAGTTTTGTCTTTCGGAAACCTTTGTCCTCCCTTTTTTCAAACAAAAAGGGACTATGCAACACTGTGGCATGCTCGATATTTTTCTGGTACGGTTTTAAGGTGTATTAAATATGATTTTAATCTAAACTTTGTTTTCACGCCCGTAATAACAGACTTTGAAAGCCATACTTAAAAACCTCACGCAACAGTTTGCCATCTAGTAAGACAAAAAACTATAGCCCTCATTCAGCCTTAATATGGCCGCCGCAGTAAGCGAACAGACGAATGTGATGACGACGTTTGTTCGCCGAAATAGTAGTGGACCGTAAAGTGAGAGAAGTAGTGTGATCGCTTTCACTATCTCTTTCTATCCTTATCTTATACCATTTAAAAGACAGAAGTAAAAATCTATTATTGTAATAGTGTGTTAGATAATATGGCTTCTGGAACTCTTCTTGAGCCATTTCTCTGAATAAATAACCCAAAATCGACTTGATGAAGAAAAGTGAGGAGATCCGACCTCGAATAATTGAATCAGGAGAAGAGGAAGAAGTTTCAAAGCTTAAGGATGTCTTAATTATTTAACGCATTGATTAAAAATTATTTTTATCACTTAAATTAGATACGGTAAACGGATAATGCAATTAACAAATTAGTGAGACTACTATAATGGAGGAAAAAGTTATGCTTTCATTTATCACAAATTAAATTACCTAACGTGATCTCAAAACCTGAAACATATTATTATGGAGCAAAGAAACTGAACAAATAAAGTCCACCTTTCAATATTGTTAATATTTTGGAAGATCTCTCTACTGTCTTCTGTCTCACTCATTAAAATTTTTATGTTTCATTTTATTGCTTACCATTTTTTTTTAAAACATTTTAAGTAGGTACTTAAATTACAATTTAAACAAAAAATAATCAGTCATATATTCAACTGTCCTGAATTTATGCGCTTGCATATATTATTTAGTACCATTAATTTTTATTTATACGGAAGTTTCTCTTTTAATGTTATTATAATAGATCGAATTTTTTATCACGCTATGAAATCAGGATGTAAAATTAGATAAGTAACACAAAATAATCAGACAACCTTAGCATATCTCAGTAAAAATAACTCAAGATTTAGATATCCTAACACTATGAGATTAGATTTGGCCAATGTTTGACCCAACGTTGGCCAAGTGATAGCCCGTAGAACTATCTGTTGCCACTGAAACGATTTTACGGTGGTGATAACAGTAAATGCAGCAGTAACTAAAATGATAAGAGACTCGTAAATCAAAACTAATCTTTTGTAAAAAAAGAACATAAATTGAAAACGCGAGTTTCGTAAGGAGCTATAGTGTAATAATCGCAAACGGTTAGGTAACTTGACCGTAGACAGGGAGAGTACGTGTTGCGGTGCGGGGCAGAGTCGCTTCTGCCAACGCTAATTTGCTGGAGTCAGTCCGTTCGATCTTCAGTGCGTGCCTTTTTTTCGTGCGGGCCGTTGCTGAGGGCTACTACGAAATTCGAAAATCGAAGTTCGTATAGTACCGTTCCTCTCACTCTCGTATTAAATAATATTAGCTTCAGCGGGACGGCAAGTTATGAAGTTCGAATTTGGCAATTCGTAGTATGTAGGCCCGGATGGCTTTAAATTGAAAATACAAACTGAAATATAGATGCACAGATGCCAGATGAGGCGGGATGACCGTAAAAGTAAAAATTTGGAATTGAAATAAAAAATACAAAAAGATTAAAAAAAAAACAATCTTAATCCGGACGGCTTTGACAATTTGCCGAAGAGCGAGCTGCCAGTTGGGCTGCGCTCAATGGATGCCGGGATTTGGTAATAGGGTAGTTAACAATACCCATCAGTTGAACAAACTTTATGAGCTGTCAAAACAAGATATTCCCATAGATCTTGCATGAAATTTCTGGTCAGGTCTGTGACGTCATTCATTTGTCAACTCAATTGACTATTTACAATACAATACAGTAACTTCTTTATCGAACACCACAATACATATAGTACCTGCGCAGCCGGCATAGTGTTAAAGTATTCAAAATAGTGAATGAGAGTTCTACATTTTCTGCCAACAAATGCTACGCAGTTTGGCAGAGGTTTATAGTTATAAGTATTAATATATTTTATATGTTATAAGTTGAAGGAGAGCACTTTTTGATCTGCTCCAAACTGGACGAGAGTAAGTTTTTACTAACATTGGTCATGAAAACTGTAATTCTGAAGCCATGACTGTCCACTGATTCTGGAAAAGTTTCTAATGCTCTGTCTAGTTTGGGATCTGCTGGTTATTAATTGTTGTATAAATATTTCTGATGTGTGATTTTTACAATAAATTATTATTATTATAAAAGCGACACTAGCGGTTATTGGTCGTATGTTAACTTGCAGTGAAGATTAACATTTTAACACAAACTTTTTGCTGACTGTATGCATTTCCCATCCAACGGACTAAAATATACACTAGTCGATGATCGGATGGTGATATGACAGGTCGATGTATATTTGACTCTGTGGCTGGCTATAGAAATTTATGCTCTCGATTGTACATATCTTTCGTTTTCTTTACATGGTCTTAACTGTCGCAAGTTAATGGCGATATTTTTAGACATAACTTTACATTATTATCTTAAACTATTTATAAACTGATACTGACACGATTTTGCTATGCAAAGAAAAAAACTCAAAACGTGTCATTTTTTTTCTTTCGTATGTAGCAATTTAAGACATAACTAGTCATAAACATTCACGTTAGTTCATAAAAACAAAATAAACATCGTAAAATTAGATTCTTTATCTATCAAACATCGGAACATAGAAACACCCAACACCTACCTCTAAAAATTGAAACCGCGCTTTCCTAATAAAATACCCAACAGCACACCATAACCGGCCAGCACTTGATTCTAAATTCAAATTCAAACAAGCGTTTTCTTCGACGCGCGTCGAGGCACTAACCGCGTTCAGCCGTATCGGTTTCTTATCGAAAAAACCGATAAAGTTTTTAATCAAGTGCGATTTTTACGATTCAATATTATCAGTGGACACGGCGGATTACACAGTCCGATAACGATCTTCGTTGTACTTGTGATATAAACAAGCCACTGGTTTAATGACTTGGGTTTTCCGCTGAAGTGCTGATATTTTTACGATCATTTTAAGGTTTTTCTTACAGGTTTAACAGGACGCTGGGGCTAGTACGAAGTTGGAATTAAATAATATGAAAATATCAACACAGTCGTCGTGTCGTAGTCAACGTGATAACCGAGGAAAATAAACCGTTATACCAAATCAAAAACGAATAAAAAAAACTGTTATGAAAAGTGGCCAGTGTTTAAATGTTACTAGTCCACAAGGAAACGTTTTTAATTTTGTTTTTTATGGCTGTTATTATGTTTAGTTTCATGTTTTTTCCTTCTTTTTCTAGTACGCTGTAGCTGCAATTGACTAAGGAACAGCTAGATACAGGCACCTATCAGTTACTTCCAGCTGCCTGCCTGATACCATACAGTACAATACAATAAATCTTTATTGCACAACAACACATAGTAAGCTGTACAGAAAACACAGGCATATGGAGATTTACCAAGGTAAGCAATGCAAGAAAAGAAATGGCTGAATGGCGGTATAAATATATATTATAAGACCGTGATGTTAACCCGTTCAATGCAAATAAATATAATTTAATTTGAATTTGAATTTGAAGCAATAGGCGGCCTTATCGCTTCAGAGCGAAAAATCACCCAATCGCCTCAGAGTGATAATTTAAATAATAATAATATTTTAGAAAAAAATCTAAGAGTTGAATTGTTGTTAATTGTATATTTTTTTTGTTGTTTTTAATTGATTTAAATGTAATATGTGTTTTATGATGAGACTGTCTGACATTGGATTTAATTGATTGATAAAATTTATTTTCTTTCATTAAACGTTACAATTAGTATTTTCGATAACGAAATCCTTGACGTTGTGATTACGCTAATAAATCCAAAACCTTTTTTTTCCAGGGTTATAATATTAGTACTCACGTAACGCATTTAATAATTTAGTCCACCATTTTTCACATAGCCCTCATCCTTATATATAACCTTGTACCGCACAGTGGTGCGTGGCTTATCTCAAGCGGACAAAAGAATTTTTGACGATTGAGCAAGCATAATACCATCGCGATCGCATCACCGGACAGGTGACGCCGATACATTGGGGAAATGCTAAATCCTTTAGCTTTTTTGATGTGGATCGGTGAGGGTCAACTATTTAGGCTAAGCTTTAGAAATAAACGTCAAATTTTATGTTGAGTTAGGGCTAAACTGATTGTTTTATGCTTAAACGTCAACCTACCTTAAGTTTGGTTTGGTTTATTGATTGGCTGAAAACTTTTTTATGAATAAAATAACCTTATATTTTGTGTAAGATTAAGAAGTTATCCTTACTTTCAATCGACTAAAAATTTTCCTATCCAAACTGGTCCGTTTAGGAACTAAGTCAAATGCCTTCTAAATATGAGTTGGGTCTAAAAGTCCAGCAGTAGAACTTACTCGTGTACCGGCTGAACATGAGGGACTCAAATTTTTATCAATCACTTAAAAAAAAGACATCAAAGTTTAAATTAAATACAACGTGTGACATCCATAAGAACTTAAATTTTAATTAACGATAGCAGCAATGTAATGCAAACATATATTTGACGTTTCAGAGAGGCAGCAAATGTTAGTGTCAGTTGTTAGTTTTGTTACCGGTACATTGTGTGCCGAATTAATTTGTATAAAAAAAGATTTTTATTTTTTAACTAGAAATACTAATTTACGTTCCTCAGGGCTTATGCTTTCAGCCGTTGAAATATATGTTCTTATGGAAGTCACACGTTATATATCAACGCGCTGTTGTTGAAGATTTTATTTTTGCTAATATTCTCTTCACCCCTTATTTACTAAACAAAATGTTTGCTTAACCGCCACCTTTCGAACAAAAACGTTCACATTAAATCTCCCTAAAACCAACAAAAACTCTTGATAAACCGCAAAACACTTTTTCATGAGCGGGTACGAACTCAAGTTTGAATGGCACCGCTATCTCGCGTAACATTCGTGAACTTTTTCAACTACGTACGTCGCCTACTGCGAACGGCTTAGCCTGACGAGTGAGCGACTCTCGGATATACCTTATATATAGTCTATATAGGATATACATCGCCTGCCACCCTCAGATACGTCACTCATGTAAGTTTTCTTCGCATTCCGAATTATCGCATTTTGCATGAGTCGACAAGTTGAAATGAATTTTTGCTGAGCGTTTCTTTTTGACAAGTCGGCGACGCGACGCGCCCCAGTGGGTGTTCGATTTTTGAAATTGCTTCACGTCATAACGGATCCAAAGAGAAAAGATTCTAAAAAACATTAAGCTCTATAAAAGTTGATTTAAATTTCGTTCCATCTTCACTCCTTACAACCGAGTACTTCACTTAATCACGTTCAGCGGTGTGCGCACCTACCATGAATGCGGGGAAACGGATAAATAATCTGAATGCAAAACGAAAGGTCGACAGGCCACCAACAAAACCAATGCGAGAACAACTGAAATTTAATCAACGATTCGTATTACAAGCACATTACCCCGATAATCCTAAATGGGACGGTTAATTTGCTCACTAGCGCAATATAATATGCGATGCGATAATAGAGTCCTCTACTCGATGGACTTTCATTTCCGCGCGCACGTCGCTCGATAACAAAGAAGTGTTGACATATTTAGAACAAGCCTGAAATCGAACTGGCAAGCCGCCGACAGACGTCAGCCATGCAAGCTGGCGGTTTTAATTTTCGAATCCATCTCGCGCTGACGTTACATCGGTATCCCGATTACTTCCATATTTTTCGACTGTGGGCGACATGATTGACGCGGGTTGAACCCGAAGACCTGCCTAAACGCATAACTGCTCGCAATCGCAGTTACTATCTCTTTCTACACTTATTATACACTGTTTTACAGAAAGAAATGGTGATTAAAGTTGTGCGTTAGAAAATATGCCCTCTTCTTATGTAAAGAGACGTCTTTCAATTCAGTTTAAACATATTATAAGTTTGAAGTGGAAAAGAATCAAAGGCCCGGGTAATGCTCCGAGTTTATATGCCATATGTTACTAGTGATGAAGCTATATATAAAATATAGTTTACGTCCCATAAACCTAACAGCTGAAATCCTCTTTATCTCTTTGTCCAGGTGTCAGGGCCTTAAAAGACGTCTAAAATTGGGTAAAAATTCAAAATAGAATAGATTTTCGCGGCAAAGCGGCGTATCGAGTGAGGTCCGCCGTCCGTCACTATCGGCGTTCCACACGAGTGCCCGGACTCGCTTCTCGATACACCTATTCGATTAAAATAAGAAACGTTTAAGGCACAACACTTTTGTAAGGCAGACTACTAAACAGTTTTGAGTTTGCGTTAATAAAAGACTCACAACTCTATGGACAAGCAGATAAGTCTCCGTGACATGGCGAGCTGTATAGATTTCAATCTATAAAATCTGCTAAGATTGAAAATAAACAAAGGATGAATGTACTGATCAAATCTAATAGAAGTTTGAATATTCAATATCCCTCAAATCCCCACTAAAAATATGACTATATTCAATAACTTCCCACTCAAAAACTTATCTCGCCAAACGGAAACAACCCCATTGGGACGTAACAAACCAAAACAAACCTGTCGAGACGCTTAATCGAAATAGAGGCGCAATAATCCAATACGGCGCTGCACTCCACCGCTGTAGATGCAATTGTCACGGGCTGCCGCGCCCGCCCGCTCCTTCTGTTTTTGTCCGATTGCTCGATTACTCGTTTCTCTTTTTCGTCCAACGATACCGGTGTTATACATCGCAACCTGTCATATCGACTCTTTGTTGGGAAAAAAGCTAGCAAAAATGAGATAAAAAGTCTCCCGAGCAAATTGAGCGTCTCTGTTGTAAACAACGGAGGTGGAATGCCACGATAGCGGACAATAAATGTCCGATCCGTTTGTGTGATGCGAATTTGTTGATTGTTTCACCTTGCTGGTGTTTTGTGGCTAGTTTTGGCGCGCTGTCAGTCTGACGTTTGTTTTTTTTTTTCTAAAGGCTCCTTACCGTATCGCCGCAGTCACTTGGCTGGGCCGAACTTTTTGTCAATAACATTAGCCTCGTTTGTATTCGTGGTTGAATCTTTAATAGGTATCTGGACAGCGCACGGCGTTATCTGTTAGAAAGCGGGAGCTTTCGGCTCGTGGGGGTTTTAGGGGGGAGTGTGATATGAATCACGGGGAGTAATGGTTGCAATATCACGTAGTGCACTTTGTCAACTGGTTGTAGCTTCACAGTTGCATAGATAACGAGAGATTGTCTAGGAGCTGTTGTTTGCGAGGCCTCTAATAGTTTGGGTGCAAAAGTGGAGATACTGTGGCTGAACATAAATCTCTATTCTTCTAGATGTACCTACAGAGATAAATTTTACTATAAGTAGTTTTTTTATTAAATTCCGTTCAATAAAAAATAATTTGGATCGTTACTCATATCAAATAAATGCGATTGTGATGATACGAAAGCGATATATCATATTTTACCTTTTTGTAAACTTATCGTAGGTATTATTGATTTGTGGTATTCCTTAAATAATATTTATATTTTATTGTATTATTTGATATCTGTGTTTAATTTTATGAAGAAGGTTAATTTTAAAATCACATTAAATAAACAAAATAAAGAAATAATGGTAAAAACGATTTATTCAAATTCATTAAAATTCTTCGACGTTACAAAATGTCATAAACAAAAAGTATTCAAGAACACCTTCAAACACAGCTCAAAATGTGTAAAGCCCTTGTGCAATAACCGATAGATCGAATCTCGCGCATAATGATCTACGCGCAGACATTAACGCCGGCGCGTACGCGGCGCCACGCCCCCTCACGCTGCGTGAAGTTTATAGTTGAACTACGCTTTTTATATTTATCTAACGTTATGAAATAACAGTTTGTTTAAGACTAAGTGTTGCCCGAAACCTTGTCTGCAAACCGTTGTACTTTTCCGAGATAAAAAGTTGCAGAGGTTATTCGCTACATGAAAAAACTACAGTAAAATTAATGTTAGCATCTTAAGCTGACATTTAATTTTCTTTTGTTTTTGCATACAGTTGCGAAAAACAAAAGAAAATTAAATTTCAGTATTTCTTCTCTAATTTTTTTTTTACTCAATTTTAGTAGCTAAGAACCACTGTGCCAGCAAAAAATAATGCGTTCTAAATTAGCTCCATTTTTTTTTGTTTTGTAAGTAAATCATCTCTGCATACAAATTGATATTACTTGATATCTCTTAGTGCTGCAGTTATAAAGTTAACTGTGAGCGAGAGAGAACACTCATAAAAGACAATTTTCATATGCATAATAATCTATGACATAAGTTAATAAAGTATGTACTTAATTGGCATAGATTTATAGTTTCTAAGTTGCTCAAACGCGCATTTTTTGATATTATAATAATAACGACAGCTACAGGTATGGCGTGGGAATATCCTAGCATTTGCTTCGACACTTAAGTACTCGATACTGCACTAATACATAATCTTATCCGTAAGCGAATTTAATTTTAGTACTATGCGAGGTGTATTAAAATTAGGTGAAGAAGTGATTTGTCAAAATGTACCACTTAAAAGTGTGTTTTTAAATGATGATAAATCCAATCTTTTGTGGAAATGTTGCAGATAAGTAAAAAACTTGTATACATTCCAGTTTGTTGACATTTAAGAATAATAAAATAGATAATACGCATTAAATTAAAAAAAAACTATCCTAGACTTAAAAAACTTACACAAAATTAAAATAAAACCTAAAACTAAAACAAATTACTTATAGAGTACCCCAGGCAAGGTCTCGAAGATGCTGGCAGCGTGTCCTCTTTGAATAGCTAGGCTAATTCTTTGTCCGAGGAAGCGGTCAGCTCTTCGTCACCTGTGACGTCTACTACCCTTTTAGAAGTTTAGTTTTATATAGGTAGGTCCTATGATATATGACGACATGGTAAATATAATACAATATCTATATTATAAACACACAGCATGAACTAATTAGAGGTTTGATATTTGACATTATTCAAAGTTATAGTTATTTTGTTTGCACTTTTACACACATTATACAAAGAAATTAATAAATGAATATATACAGATATAACATAGACCTAATAAATTTATATTAATATCAAGGAAAATAAACACGGTGCATCGACGAAATAAAGAAAAGGTTTCTTCCACTCGGCGCTATATCAATAACCTCTCAAAGGTTGAGTCGTGGCGTGGAAAGAGCAAGCGATACCATCTCGAGTACCATCGGCGAGCGGCGGCGCGCGGGCAATCTGGCTTAGCGCGGCGATCGCTCGCGAGAATGATTATTGGGCAATTGTGGGAATTAGAGAACCAAGTGGAGGGTTTTTAAACGAATAAAAAGATCTCGAACTATACGGGAGTGAGTTCACACGTATCGGTTATATTATGTTTGATCCTGATTTGAAAATAAGGGTGTTGCTCACTGTGTGGCTTGCCTATTGTTTTTTTTTATGACACAGTGTAGCAAATGAGCGAGTAACATCAAAAGATTGACAGCATAAAGTCCCGGTAATTTTACTGACTGTCATACTTACTCTACGCTCTAAAACACTGCAGGGTTGAAATTGAAATGCTGCTTGGCGTCAGGATTAATGAGTAAATAAAATGGTGATGAATGGTGATAGCAATCTGGACGGACCTTGCACAAAGGTCGACCATCCGCAAAACTATTGCTTCAAAAGAAACAAAATCTCTCGCTGTCAATAGATTTGAACTATAAAACTGTTATAACAAAATCACTTCATCATCATCATCATCTCGGCCTATATAGTAGGTCTCACTGCAGGGGGCACAGACATCTTTCCAAAATAAGAGGGCTTGGGCCGTATTTCCCAAGCATTTCAATTTCTTTGCAGGTGCGTGGAGGTTTCAAGCTTGCTTGAACTTTTAAATTATCAAAATCTATGGATTTCAAGCGTGACTAGGTTAAAAAATGATATTATAACGGATAACTCACGTCTTAAACCGAGTTTAGCTCGACATGTTTCGGGTTAGGTGAGTTATCCGTTATAATATCATTTAATATGAGTGAGTCTCACGGTAGTTTCATGTTCAAAAGTGACTAGGTTAAGCTCGCGACTTTGTCTCCGTAGAAGAACGAAAAATAAGTTTGTACCTTTTCCCACTAAAATTGTAGCGCACCTCTAATCGAACCTCTTGTAAAGTTAGACAAAGTATTATGCCTACCAAATTTGAAGTCCTCAGCTCAAATTGCTTAAGTGTGTTGTCAGGCAATCACTCAGCCACTTTTATAGTTATATATTACTAAATCCCAACACAATACATGGAATCACCAGTCCGTGTGCTATCTCTGTCACTCCCAAGCTGAATGAGGAGGACAAAGTGAGCGAGTGGCTAATCTACCATCCGCGTCGATGGTGCTCCGGAGGCTCAAGTTGGCGCTATCTGGTGCCAAGTGGAACGTTACTTTCGAACGCTGCGTGTGAAATAATGTGATAGATGCATAGAAAAGATAGCCAAAGTAGTTTTTTTTAAGCTTTCGCCAGTTCCGTTCATAATTACAACACACTAAGGATTTAATAAATTTATACTGATAATGATAATGATAATGATAATGATAAATTTATTTGTCAAACATAGGTACAAAAACAGATCTTATTTAAATATTTCATAGAATCTATGTTTTGCCGTTAGGCGTACAAATATTTTACAGTTACACATTCGTTTAGTTGTACATCCAAACATTCTCGCGATTTAATCAAACATGCAGCATTGATTAAAACAAAACGTCAAAAATTTGTACAATAATAGCAGTAATAATAGTTCAAAGTTCTGAGCTTATGGGTAAGATAAAATAAAATGATATCACAAAAAAAACATATTATTTGCAACTTTCAACCTTAAAGATACTCGAATTTTATTAACTAATTGAAAAAAATGACATAATTATTTCAGACTTGCACTTTAATTTTGCATTTTGAAATATTATTTTTAAATCGAATCCCCCGAAATCGCCGAAATAAATATACGAAAATTGTGAGAGGAAAGGAAACTTAGCTATGTAATGAAAATAATAGTATATTATTATCATACTATATTATGGTACAGAAGTGTACCCATCCAGTGTAAAGTATAAATTAAAGCACCCGATTGAAGTAGCAAACTTACAACAAATGGCAATGAATCTAAACAATACAATATGATAATCCTGCATCTTGCTCCAACGTTGGTACTAGCGACTAACTTACAGCGGTTTCATAAGCGACGGAGGAGCGTCAAGCGTGCCTTTTCAAAAACTGTATTCTTTCTCTTTTATTGAAAAAAAAGAGGTCCTGCTTGTATTAATATTGAATTGTAAGGAATATGTTGGTTTATATGGAAGTGAGGCGGGTTCTGCATGTCAAGACATATTTTATGTTACGCAGACTGGTATTTGCACATGTGGTCGCAGTATAATGAAGTAAAGGTCATTGATGGTATAGGCAAAAAACTTAAGAAGATGAACTGTTGCATGTTGCAGAGAATCAATATGGGGCGTAAGTCATTTTTCGAATATGGAACGTCGACTTATCTATGCGGACATGTTACCACTATGCTACTACATACAACAGGTCATCTCTTCTTAAGTTTTTTACCTATAACACCGGAATGAATCAATTAGGTGGCCTACATATAAATAGGTGTATGTCAACGTGCCGTCTGTAGCTGCAGTTTCTTCGACTGCACCATGTAAAAATGCTAACATTTTTTTCTAAGCTTCCCATTCACCCAATTTTTAACTGCTTGTTTTAAAAAAATCTAATTTTAAACACGTTATCCACTTTCTTCGACTGAATTACTTTTTTAACAGTTTTAGCTCGTTAGCTTTCACCCAATTTTATGACTGCCAGCACTGATGTATTAAACTGTAGATACACATTGCCAAACAAAATCTCCATCAAAGAATGTCCGAACTATTTATTTGTTTGTGTAACAAATAAAATCATCACCACACAAATTAATTAAAAGAATACGTGACGAAATTTGAACCTAGTCTTTACTAAGTTACAGTTGAATTTCGCTAGCGGCCATATTCCACAATTAATAAAAATATTTACGTGTGCGTAGAAACACTGATCCCACCACACAAACAAATAGAAAGAATACGTGACGAAATTTGAACCTAGTCTTTACTCTATTACAGTTGAATTTCGCTAGCGGCAAAACTCCACAACGCTTGACACTTGACAGCTAACTCCACAATTTCACATACGCATGCTCGAATATGAATGTAAGCCTTATCAGAAAAGGCAGAGGGATTAATTTCACTTGCTACATTGAAGGCGACGTTGCAAGATTGCTTGGATGAGTTTGACGTTTCTTAAGACGGACGAATTTAGGTTGTAGAACAAAGAATGCATTCGGGCTTTCGGAGAGGACTTTCGTAATAAAAAGTTTTTGTCAATTAAACTAAAAAAAAAAAGGTAACTTTTAAGCTAATTTTCTTTAGTCCAAATGTTTACCGTTTTTGAGATAATCTATATACAGCCGGATTAAGACTATTTGATGCCTTAAGCAATGCACGCCTATGCCCCCCTTCCCCCCCCCCTTATCGATATTTTAAATAAGTATTTATTACGACGAAACATTATATTTATGAAATACGATAGAGATTATGGGGAGGCACGAGCAAGCGGATTTTCAAACAGCCTTACCTTTTATGTGCTAACAAAAAAAGTTTTGGTGCTGTTTATGGTGCCCCCAAGACGTGATGCCCTAAGCAATTGCTTAATTTGCTTATGGGCTAATCCGGCACTGTCTATATATATAAAATTAAAATAATAAACTGACTAACTGACTGTTGATATATCAACGCACAGCCCAAAACGCTGCACCTAGAGACCTACTTTATGCCCTGGTTACCGAAGTACTCGTCAAGAAGACAAACGAGTCCAAACTCGATGTGGTCGTGTCGTTTATCACAGAGTTCCTATGGTGACCCCGCTAGCTTTATCATCAGATCAACTCCATGTTATAATAATATTGCATTGTCATCGGATATAAGTACATGCGTGTAAAATTTCAGCTCAATCGGTTGAAGATATCCACTTCAAATTTGAGTTGAAAGATTCCACCCGAGCAAACATAGTTACATTACACTGCAAATAAATATAATGCTTGTAATAAGTTTTTGTTAAAAATTTAATTTTTAATACAAGCTTTTTTGCCGAATGTACTTTTTGTTGACTGTACTTGAATTGTCGTCTAAACTACATATCTGTACCAAATTTCAAGTCGGTACTATTAACTGTTGAGGAGTTCCCTCCTGCAGAGACGATTCTGACAAAACCACCAAGTTGTCACTACCAGATTATTGTATTGTCACCAAATTTACATAAGTATGCCAAATTTCAAATCGATCGGACCACTGGAAGTGGGTCAAATTTAGCTTCCAAGATTTGACCCAAACAAACAATAAATAAATAAATAAGCAAACAGGGCAAGCTACAGAAAAGCTTCTAAAAATATCGCCGAAATGTAAGCACTTGTGCAAGTATTTCGAATAAAAAACAATTTGAATTCTCATCCTCCTTGGTTCTGGCTGTTTGCTTCTAAAACCATTGCCAGCGCACGCCGCGCGCAGCTCAAAAAAAAAATTGCAGGCTGTCTGTCAGCACAGTTCATTCGCGCGAAATTCTTTGGACTTCGTATGTTGTGTAATTAAATAATAAGAAGCTCGACTAGTGTGAATAAATTGTAAACTGTATTATAAACCTTGTAAACAGTGTTAAATACTTATGATTTTTTTAGTGTAAAAAAACAATAGGTAAACATAGTGATTAATACGGTGTAGATTTGGCGAGCGCTTTATCAAAGTTGGCTTCATTGAGGTTTGTGGTTCATAAATTGCTTTATTAATTTTGTACAAAAACGAATAAACCACACAGTCAGACAGTCAGTACATTATATTATCGAAGCTTTTATAAAACATAATTAAAATCGCAAACTTCAAGGTAAATATTCAAACGACATAGGTTGCTAGGCGACTCGGTAAATAAAATAGAGTGACGGCAACTGCACTACACTTTTGTTCCATGTTCTGTTGTTTATCTGTTTCGTTTTACTGATATGCTTTCCTGTGCGTGTGACAAAGACAAGGCATTTGTCAATGTTGTGGAATTCTGGCAACGTTTATCTTTTAATTAGCAATTTAGAAATTGCTTTAAAATTAATTTAAATCAATATTTCTCTCGGATTATTAGAATTTAATAGAAAAAACAACAAATACTCGCTGAAAGTATGATATTCCATCAGATTTGTTCCGTTTTCGCGAGTGATTTTTGCACTTTTTAAAGACGCACGTGGGAATCGTTACGCTTGCACTGACAACAACGTACTGAGAAAAAAGAAGGCCACATTTACCAAAGTGGCGCTCATTTGACTCGGACATATTCGAACGCGCGACTGTGGATCTACAGTTTAATACATCAGTGACTGCCAGCTAAAATCTAATTTTAAACAAATTAACACTGGCCAGCGGTACTGCCAACATAACAAAACCAACCCGCTTTCGCGCTTGTTTCCAGCCAGTGCCGAGTTCGACAAGAGGCGAGCCAGGAAATGAAGCTGCTCCACCGATACCAACACAAAGAACTGCCTTCTTGCGTTATTAACTAGTGACAAATCGACAGCGGGAATTAGTTTTGCTATTATAATTAAGTTATAATATCAATGCTCACCTACTTTCATTTTACATTCAAGCTGTGGGTCATTTAAAATATTTCAACTCGCATTTCACCCACATGTAATAATCTGATTGATTCGAAATTTGAAAGGCATTATCGCTCTCCTAGATCAACTCAAAATATGCCATCATTTTTATTTAGAGTTTCCAGAAATTTAATGAAGTCTAAATCAAAATGGAGTATTATTTTGAGCTAACCCTTGATCTAGGAATGCGATATGTAGTTTATTTAGATCACAAGAAGTAACAGCTAAGAAAAAAAAAAGTATTTTCTATAACTTTAAAAAAATCTTCTCGTTCACTGACTTTAATGCATCGCAACGGACACTGATGTATTGATTGCACCTGCTTTTTATTATCTTATCGCGATCTCAGATAGACAGTCAGATGGTGTAAATTGTAAACCATCGTGTCATTATACACGATCCTAAACGAGGCGTACAAAGAAACGCGACTGCGAATGGTGAGAAATTTAATTGAGCAGGCATTTTTACTAACCTAGTCTAAGGCCAAATTTAGATTAGCAAAAAAAATACGTTATAAAACATTATTAATACACTCTTTTGCTGCCGGCTGTACCATAAGTGCATTGTCATTAAACCTACACAATACCTGTAAGTATAGAAAAATAGCATTTAGGTTATTAGTGATCTAGAAAAAAAATGCGCATGTCACGATATAGTCCCAAATAAGCTAATTGTCGTCCTTGTGGACGTCGGCGTTGATTTTCCATCTGGTTAACCTAACCTAGTGAAAATACATTAAAACAAAGTTAAATCGAAATATTTTTACACAAAAATTAAAACAAACATTGTAATTATTCCCCAAATAGGTACAGGTCAGTCTCCTTTACCTTTTCGGGCTATAATAATTTATTTCAAGTCAATCCGACCACTGGGCGTTAACTTCGACTACCACGATGTGACCCATAGACTAACAAGCAAGTTAAAATAAAGCTAAATAACAATCTTGAACAAAGAATTTCTTTGCTCACTAAGCGCGCTGTGGTCGCGGGTGAGCAAAGGAATTCTTTTACTTCATTGATATGGACCTCCGCAAAGTAACACCTGGTCCCATAAATTAAAATAAAGCTTGTATTTTAATTTTTGTTTCATATATCGTAACTAGAATACATAGTCAAAATACCACAAACGGGACTCATCACGCTATTATTACACAAGTAATATTTACCTCGACGTTTCGGCAACGTTACAGTTGCCGCGACCACGGCAAGGCGAGGCGCGAGCGGCGGCGAGGTAAATATTACTTGTGTAATAATAGCGTGATAAGTCCCGTTTGTGGTATTTTGACTATGAGTGAGAATCACGAAAGTTTAAAACGTTTAGTAGAATACATTGCGTAAAACAGAAAAGATTTAGCTATGTCCAGGAATTGAACACTACATCGAATATTGGTCAATCAAAATATCAATCCAGCCCAGCGTCATAATTTTTTTTTCGATTTTCCTTGCTGATCTGAACCGGGCTTTACGTATCAGTTCCAGACAAAATTAGTTGCAGTAAACAGTGTTTATCACTGGCGTTCTTTATCGAAGATCTTTATCGAGACTGTTCATCAATGATTCGATCTAAGATTGACAGGTGATCATTTCACTTGTCCAATATTTTTGATTACAGATAACATGACCCCTTTGGAAACATTTAATAAAATGCAGAAACAAGTTACGTATACAAGGTGTTTTAAAATCTCAGCAGATGGCTGGGTGTGTTTGTTTGAACACTTGCCTAAGAATTTTTCATCGGGATCTTAGGGCCGTACAGACGGAAAGCATTTGAACTGCAACCTAGCTGCAAAATGGCAGTTCGAGTGCAGTTTTGCTGCAGTTGTAACCGACTGTGCAGTCCGCTTACAGCTGCCGCGTAGTCCTGTCAACCGCACACCGACTGCAAGCTGGCTGCACGGTCGTAATACGGTCGAATTGCAGGTGAGAAGCTGCAATACGACTGCAATAGAAAGCGAGAGTGTACAGTCAACCATTTCTGTACCTTGTCGCTTTCAGTCGTTACAAAATTTCGTATGGCTTTTCAAACATGACGTTAAAGTGACAAGGTACAAAAGTGATCACTTATTTATGACGTTGACTGTACAATGCAGTCGTTCCAACTGCATTCGGTGTGCGGTTGACAGGACTGCACGGCAACTGTAAGCGGGTTGCACAGTTTGGTTGCAGTTTTTGATGCAGTTAAATCAACTGCAGCAAACAAAACTGCACTCGAACTGCCATTTTGCAGCTAGGTTGCAGTTCAAATGCTGTTCGTCTGTACCAGCCGTAAATGTAGTTACTTCTGTCTTTTGACGCTGTACGAGTACACGTTAAACATCGACGTATGGAAAAAGTAAGCTAGTGTTTCAAAAAAATCGAATTAGTCCTTCGGTTAAATTATCAGAAATTACTGGACACATTTATTGCTGTTTAGGGTTCCGTGCCCAAACGGTGCCAACGGAACCCTATTACTGAGACTCCGCTGTCTGTCTGTCTGTCCGTCCGTCTGCCCACAGTAGGCTAGATTTTTGAGTCATAATAGTTACATGAAATTTTCACAGATTATGTATTACTGTAGCCGTTATAAAAACAAGTACTAAAAACAGAATGAAATAAATATTTAAGGGGGGCTCCCATACAACAAACGTGATTATTT
>NC_133474.1:3495112-3541529 GCF_025370935.1 Choristoneura fumiferana
CAATTAAATTTCTTTATTGCACGCCACAAATCAGTATGGCAACCTTTAAAATAGAAAGAGGTAAGGTAAGGAATAGATTTAGCAGATATGTTTTTTTTTTTATTTCAGGCAGGTAATCATTTGTTTCAAAGGATCTAAAATTCGAATTCTGGTTTTTAGGGTTTAAAATAAAATGTTTTTACTAGAGTCGCGACTTGGAATTATTGTTTTATGGCGTATACCACCCTATTGAGGGCAGGTTGCGCCGAGACAAAGGAGAGCACCCACTGGATTACGCTATGATACGAGCACCGTCCAAACACCTATGACGAGAGTAGACAACGCTTTTATTTCCTAAAAACATTACTAACATTGGTCATGAAAACTGTAATTTTTCTGAAGCCATTTTGACTGCTAATCTGGCTAATAAGTCTTAATTAGCATTCTGGATGCCTGTAAAGTTAAAAAGTTCCTAAAGCTCTGTCTAGTTTGGGATCTGCTAGTTATTAATTGTTGTATTAATATTTCTGATGTGTGATTTTTACAATAAATTATTATTATTATAAAAGCGACATTAGCCGTTATTGGTCGTAACGTAAGTTAACTTGCAGTCAAGAATAAGAGTAATTTTTAACACAAACTTTTTGCTGACTGTATGCTTTCCCATCCAACGTACTAAAATATCTATACACCTTTATGCCACTAGCCGATGGTCAGATGATGATGACAGGTCGATGTATATTTGACTCTGTGGCTGGCTATAGAAATTTATGCTCTCGATTGTACATATCTTTCGTTTTCTTTACATGGTCTTAACTGTCGCAAGTTATTGGCGATATTTTTAGACATAACCAGTGTCGGTCTAACTTTCAGAGTAACTATTATTATCTTAAACTATTTATAAACTGATACTTACACGATTTTGCTATGCAAAGAAAAAAACTCAAAACGTGTCAATTTTTTTCTTTCGTATGTAGCAATTTAAGACATAACTAGTCATAAACATTCACGTTAGTTCATAAAAACAAAATAAACATCGTAAAATTAGATTCTTTATCTATCAAACATCGGAACATAGAAACACCCAACACCTACCTCTAAAAATTGAAACCGCGCTTTCCTAATAAAATACCCAACAGCACACCATAACCGGCCAGCACTTGATTCTAAATTCAAATTCAAACAAGCGTTTTCTTCGACGCGCGTCGAGGCACTAACCGCGTTCAGCCGTATCGGTTTCTTATCGAAAAAACCGATAAAGTTTTTAATCAAGTGCGATTTTTACGATTCAATATTATCAGTGGACACGGCGGATTACACAGTCCGATAACGATCTTCGTTGTACTTGTGATATAAACAAGCCACTGGTTTAATGACTCGGGTTTTCCGCTGAAGTGCTGATATTTTTACGATAATTTTAAGGTTTTTCTTACAGGTTTAACAGGACGCTGGGGCTAGTACGAAGTTGGAATTAAATAATATGAAAATATCAACACAGTCGTCGTGTCGTAGTGAACGTGATAACCGAAGGAAATAAACCGTTATACCAAATCAAAAACGAATAAAAAAAACTGTTATGAAAAGTGGCCAGTGTTTAAATGTTACTAGTCCACAAGGAAACTTTTTTAATTTTGTTTTTTATGGCTGTTATTATGTTTAGTTTCATGTTTTTTCCTTCTTTTTCTAGTACGCTGTAGCTGCAATTGACTAAGGAACAGCTAGATACAGGCACCTATCAGTTACTTCCAGCTGCCTGCCTGATACAATACAGTACAATACAATAAATCTTTATTGCACAACAACACATAGTAAGCTGTACAGAAAACACAGGCATATGGAGATTTACCAAGGTAAGCAATGCAAGAAAAGAAATGACTGAATGGCGGTATAAATATATATTATAAGACCGTGATGTTAACCCGTTCAATGCAAATAAATATAATTTAATTTGAATTTGAATTTGAAGCAATAGGCGCCTTATCGCCTCAGAGTGATAATTTAAATAATAATATTTTAGAAAAAATCTAAGAGTTAAATTGTTGTTAATTGTTTATTTTTTTTGTTGTTTTTAATTGATTTAAATGTAATATGTGCTTTATAATGAGACTGTCTGACATTGGATTTAATTGATTAATAAAATTTATTTTCTTTCATTAAACGTTACAATTAGTATTTTCGATAACGAAATCCTTGACGTTGTGATTACGCTAATAAATCCAAAACCTTTTTTTTCCAGGGTTATAATATTAGTACTCACGTAACGCATTTAATAATTTAGTCCCGCATTTTTCACATAGCCCTCATCCTTATATATAACCTTGTACCGCACAGTGGTGCGTGGCTTATCTCAAGCGGACAAAAGAATTTTTGACGATTGAGCAAGCATAATACCATCGCGATCGCATCACCGGACAGGTGACGCCGATACATTGGGGAAATGCTAAATCCTTTAGCTTTTTTGATGTGGATCGGTGAGGGTCAACTATTTAGGCTAAGCTTTAGAAATAAACGTCAAATTTTATGTTGAGTTAGGGCTAAACTGATTGTTTTATGCTTAAACGTCAACCTACCTTAAGTTTGGTTTGGTTTATTGATTGGCTGAAAACTTTTTTATGAATAAAATAACCTTATATTTTGTGTAAGATTAAGAAGTTATCCTTACTTTCAATCGACTAAAAATTTTCCTATCCAAACTGGTCCGTTTAGGAACTAAGTCAAATGCCTTCTAAATCTGAGTTGGGTCTAAGTCCAGCAGTAGAACTTACTCGTGTACCGGCTGAACATGAGGGACTCAAATTTTTATCAATCACTTAAAAAAAGACATCAAAGTTTAAATTAAATACAACGTGTGACATCCATAAGAACTTAAATTTTAATTAACGATAGCAGCAATGTAATGCAAACATATATTTGACGTTTCAGAGAGGCAGCAAATGTTAGTGTCAGTTGTTAGTTTTGTTACCGGTACATTGTGTGCCGAATTAATTTGTATAAAAAAAAATTTTTTTAACTAGAAATACTAATTTACGTTCCTCAGGGCTTATGCTTTCAGCCGTTGAAATATATGTTCTTATGGAAGTCACACGTTATATATCAACGCGCTGTTGTTGAAGATTTTATTTTTGCTAATATTCTCTTCACCCCTTATTTACTAAACAAAATGTTTGCTTAACCGCCACCTTTCGAACAAAAACGTTCACATTAAATCTCCCTAAAACCAACAAAAACTCTTGATAAACCGCAAAACACTTTTTCATGAGCGGGTACGAACTCAAGTTTGAATGGCACCGCTATCTCGCGTAACATTCGTGAACTTTTTCAACTACGTACGTCGCCTACTGCGAACGGCTTAGCCTGACGAGTGAGCGACTCTCGGATATACCTTATATATAGTCTATATAGGATATACATCGCCTGCCACCCTCAGATACGTCACTCATGTAAGTTTTCTTCGCATTCCGAATTATCGCATTTTGCATGAGTCGACAAGTTGAAATGAATTTTTGCTGAGCGTTTCTTTTTGACAAGTCGGCGACGCGACGCGCCCCAGTGGGTTCGATTTTTGAAATTGCTTCACGTCATAACGGATCCAAAGAGAAAAGATTCAAAAAACATTAAGCTCTATAAAAGTTGATTTAAATTTCGTTCCATCTTCACTCCTTACAACCGAGTACTTCACTTAATCACGTTCAGCGGTGTGCGCACCTACTATGAATGCGGGGAAACGGATAAATAATCTGAATGCAAAACGAAAGGTCGACAGGCCACCAACAAAACCCGAGAACAACTGAAATTTAATCAACGATTCGTATTACAAGCACATTACCCCGATAATCCTAAATGGGACGGTTAATTTGCTCACTAGCGCAATATAATATGCGATGCGATAATAGAGTCCTCTACTCGATGGACTTTCATTTCCGCGCGCACGTCGCTCGATAACAAAGAAGTGTTGACATATTTAGAACAAGCCTGAAATCGAACTGGCAAGCCGCCGACAGACGTCAGCCATGCAAGCTGGCGGTTTTAATTTTCGAATCCATCTCGCGCTGACGTTACATCGGTATCCCGATTGCTTCCGAATTTTTCGACTGTGGGCGACATGATTGACGCGGGTTGAACCCGAAGACCTGCCTAAACGCATAACTGCTCGCAATCGCAGTTACTATCTCTTTCTACACTTATTATACACTGTTTTACAGAAAGAAATGGTGATTAAAGTTGTGCGTTAGAAAATATGCCCTCTTCTCATGTAAAGAGACGTCTTTCAATTTAGTTTAAACATATTATAAGTTTGAAGTGGAAAAGAATCAAAGGCCCGGGTAATGCTCCGAGTTTATATGCCATATGTTACTAGTGATGAAACTATATTTAAAATATAGTTTACGTCCCATAAACCTAACAGCTGAAATCCTCTTTATCTCTTTGTCCAGGTGTCAGGGCCTTAAAAGACGTCTAAAATTGGGTAAAAATTCAAAATAGAATAGATTTTCGCGGCAAAGCGGCGTATCGAGTGAGGTCCGCCGTCCGTCACTATCGGCGTTCCACACGAGTGCCCGGACTCGCTTCTCGATACACCTATTCGATTAAAATAAGAAACGTTTAAGGCACAACACTTTTGTAAGGCAGACTACTAAACAGTTTTGAGTTTGCGTTAATAAAAGACTCACAACTCTATGGACAAGCAGATAAGTCTCCGTGACATGGCGAGCTGTATAGATTTCAATCTATAAAATCTGCTAAGATTGAAAATAAACAAAGGATGAATGTACTGATCAAATCTAATAGAAGTTTGAATATTCAATATCCCTCAAATCCCCACTAAAAATATGACTATATTCAATAACTTCCCACTCAAAAACTTATCTCGCCAAACGGAAACAACCCCATTGGGACGTAACAAACCAAAACAAACCTGTCGAGACGCTTAATCGAAATAGAGGCGCAATAATCCAATACGGCGCTGCACTCCACCGCTGTAGATGCAATTGTCACGGGCTGCCGCGCCCGCCCGCTCCTTCTGTTTTTGTCCGATTGCTCGATTACTCGTTTCTCTTTTTCGTCCAACGATACCGGTGTTATACATCGCAACCTGTCATATCGACTCTTTGTTGGGAAAAAAGCTAGCAAAAATGAGATAAAAAGTCTCCCGAGCAAATTGAGCGTCTCTGTTGTAAACAACGGAGGTGGAATGCCACGATAGCGGACAATAAATGTCCGATCCGTTTGTGTGATGCGAATTTGTTGATTGTTTCACCTTGCTGGTGTTTTGTGGCTAGTTTTGGCGCGCTGTCAGTCTGACGTTTGTTTTTTTTTTTCTAAAGGCTCCTTACCGTATCGCCGCAGTCACTTGGCTGGGCCGAACTTTTTGTCAATAACATTAGCCTCGTTTGTATTCGTGGTTGAATCTTTAATAGGTATCTGGACAGCGCACGGCGTTATCTGTTAGAAAGCGGGAGCTTTCGGCTCGTGGGGGTTTTAGGGGGGAGTGTGATATGAATCACGGGGAGTAATGGTTGCAATATCACGTAGTGCACTTTGTCAACTGGTTGTAGCTTCACAGTTGCATAGATAACGAGAGATTGTCTAGGAGCTGTTGTTTGCGAGGCCTCTAATAGTTTGGGTGCAAAAGTGGAGATACTGTGGCTGAACATAAATCTCTACTCTTCTAGATGTACCTACAGAGATAAATTTTACTATAAGTAGTTTTTTTATTAAATTCCGTTCATTAAAAAATAATTTGGATCGTTACTCATATCAAATAAATGCGATTGTGATGATACGAAAGCGATATATCATATTTTACCTTTTTGTAAACTTATCGTAGGTATTATTGATTTGTGGTATTCCTTAAATAATATTTATATTTTATTGTATTATTTGATATCTGTGTTTAATTTTATGAAGAAGGTTAATTTTAAAATCACATTAAATAAACAAAATAAAGAAATAATGGTAAAAACGATTTATTCAAATTCATTAAAATTCTTCGACGTTACAAAATGTCATAAACAAAAAGTATTCAAGAACACCTTCAAACACAGCTCAAAATGTGTAAAGCCCTTGTGCAATAACCGATAGATCGAATCTCGCGCATAATGATCTACGCGCAGACATTAACGCCGGCGCGTACGCGGCGCCACGCCCCCTCACGCTGCGTGAAGTTTATAGTTGAACTACGCTTTTTATATTTATCTAACGTTATGAAATAATAGTTTGTTTAAGACTAAGTGTTGCCCGAAACCTTGTCTGCAAACCGCATGAGCTTTGTACTTTTCCGAGATAAAAAGTTGCAGAGGTTATTCGCTACATGAAAAAACTACAGTAAAATTAATGTTAGCATCTTAAGCTGACATTTAATTTTCTTTTGTTTTTGCATACAGTTGCGAAAAACAAAAGAAAATTAAATTTCAGTATTTCTTCTCTAATTTTTTTTTTACTCAATTTTAGTAGCTAAGAACCACTGTGCCAGCAAAAAATAATGCGTTCTAAATTAGCTCCATTTTTTTTTTGTTTTGTAAGTAAATCATCTCTGCATACAAATTGATATTACTTGATATCTCTTAGTGCTGCAGTTATAAAGTTAAGTGTGAGCGAGAGAGAACACTCATAAAAGACAATTTTCATATGCATAATAATCTATGGCATAAGTTAATAAAGTATGTACTTAATTGGCATAGATTTATAGTTTCGAAGTTGCTCAAACGCGCATTTTTTGATATTATAATAATAACGACAGCTACAGGTATGGCGTGGGAATATCCTAGCATTTGCTTCGACACTTAAGTACTCGATACTGCACTAATACATAATCTTATCCGTAAGCGAATTTAATTTTAGTACTATGCGAGGTGTATTAAAATTAGGTGAAGAAGTGATTTGTCAAAATGTACCACTTAAAAGTGTGTTTTTAAATGATGATAAATCCAATCTTTTGTGAAAATGTTGCAGATAAGTAAAAAAAACTTGTATACATTCCAGTTTGTTGACATTTAAGAATAATAAAATAGATAATACGCATTAAATTAAAAAAAACTATCCTAGACTTAAAAAACTTACACAAAATTAAAATAAAACCTAAAACTAAAACAAATTACTTATAGAGTACCCCAGGCAAGGTCTCGAAGATGCTGGCAGCGTGTCCTCTTTGAATAGCTAGGCTAATTCTTTGTCCGAGGAAGCGGTCAGCTCTTCGTCACCTGTGACGTCTACTACCCTTTTAGAAGTTTAGTTTTATATAGGTAGGTACCTATGATATATGACGACATGGTAAATATAATACAATATCTATATTATAAACACACAGCATGAACTAATTAGAGGTTTGATATTTGACATTATTCAAAGTTATAGTTATTTTGTTTGCACTTTTACACACATTATACAAAGAAATTAATAAATGAATATATACAGATATAACATAGACCTAATAAATTTATATTAATATCAAGGAAAATAAACACGGTGCATCGACGAAATAAAGAAAAGGTTTCTTCCACTCGGCGCTATATCAATAACCTCTCAAAGGTTGAGTCGTGGCGTGGAAAGAGCAAGCGATACCATCTCGAGTACCATCGGCGAGCGGCGGCGCGCGGGCAATCTGGCTTAGCGCGGCGATCGCTCGCGAGAATGATTATTGGGCAATTGTGGGAATTAGAGAACCAAGTGGAGGGTTTTTAAACGAATAAAAAGATCTCGAACTATACGGGAGTGAGTTCACACGTATCGGTTATATTATGTTTGATCCTGATTTGAAAATAAGGGTGTTGCTCACTGTGTGGCTTGCCCATTGTTTTTTTTTTATGATACAGTGTAGCAAATGAGCGAAACATCAAAAGATTGACAGCATAAAGTCCCGGTAATTTTACTGACTGTCATACTTACTCTACGCTCTAAAACACTGCAGGGTTGAAATTGAAATGCTGCTTGGCGGCAGGATTAATGAGTAAATAAAATGGTGATGAATGGTGATAGCAATCTGGACGGACCTTGCACAAAGGTCGACCATCCGCAAAACTATTGCTTCAAAAGAAACAAAATCTCTCGCTGTCAATAGATTTGAACTATAAAACTGCTATAACAAAATCACTTCATCATCATCATCATCTCGGCCTATATAGTAGGTCTCACTGCAGGGGGCACAGACATCTTTCCAAAATAAGAGGGCTTGGGCCGTATTTCCCAAGCATTTCAATTTATTTGCAAGTGCGTGGAAGTTTCAAGCTTGCTTGAACCTTTAAATTATCAAAATCTATGGATTTCAAGCGTGACTAGGTTAAAAAATGATATTATAACGGATAACTCACGTCTTAAACCGAGTTTAGCTCGACATGTTTCGGGTTAGGTGAGTTATCCGTTATAATATCATTTAATATGAGTGAGTCTCACGGTAGTTTCATGTTCAAAAGTGACTAGGTTAAGCTCGCGACTTTGTCTCCGTGGAAGAAAGAAAAATAAGTTAGTACCGTTTCCCACTAAAATTGTAGCGCACCTCTAATCGAACATCTTGTAAAGTTAGACAAAGTATATGCCTACCAAATTTGAAGTCCTCAGCTCAAATTGCTTAAGTGTGTTGTCAGGCAATCACTCAGCCACTTTTATAGTTATGTATTACTAAATCCCAACACAATACATGAAATCACCAGTCCGTGTGCTATCTCTGTCACTCCCAAGCTGAATGAGGAGGACAAAGTGAGCGAGTGGCTAATCTACCATCCGCGTCGATGGTGCTCCGGAGGCTCAAGTTGGCGCTATCTGGTGCCAAGTGGAACGTTACTTTCGAACGCTGCGTGTGAAATAATGTGATAGATGCATAGAAAAGATAGCCCAAGTAGTTTTTTTTAAGCTTTCGCCAGTTCCGTTCATAATTACAACACACTAAGGATTTAATAAATTTATACTGATAATGATAATGATAATGATAATGATAAATTTATTTGTCAAACATAGGTACAAAAACAGATCTTATTTAAATATTTCATAGAACTCTATGTTTTGCCGTTAGGCGTACAAATATTTTGCAGTTACACATTCGTTTAGTTGTACATCCAAACATTCTCGCGATTTAATCAAACATGCAGCATTGATTAAAACAAAACTCAGTCAAAAACAATTTGTACAATTAATAGCAGTAATAATAGTTCAAAGTTCTGAGCTTATGGGTAAGATAAAATAAAATGATATCACAAAAAAAAACATATTATTTGCTAGTAACAAACAACCTTCAACCTTAGTGATACTCGAATTTTATTAACTAATTGAAAAAAATGACATAATTATTTCAGAATTGCACTTTAATTTTGAAATATTATTTTTAAATCGAATTTTCCGAGATCCCCGATATAAATATACGAAAATTGTGAGAGGAAAGGAAACGTAGCTATGTAATGAAAATAATAGTATAATATTATCATACTACATTATGGTACAGAAGTGTACCCATCCAAGTGTAACAGTATAAATTAAAGCACCCGATTGAAGTAGCAAACTTTCAACAAATGGCAATGAATCTAAACAATACAATACGATAATCCTGCATCTTGCTCCAACGTTGGTACTAGCGACTAACTTACAGCGGTTTCATAAGCGGACGGAGGAGCGTCAAGCGTGCCTTTTCGAAAACTGTATTCTTTCTCTTTTATTAAAAAAAAAGAGGTCCTGCTTGTATTAATATTGAATTGTAAGGAATATGTTGGTTTATATGGAAGTGGAGGCGGGTTCTGCATGTCAAGACATATTTTATGTTACGCAGACTGGTATATTGCACATGTGGTCGCAGTATAATGAAGTAAAAGGTCATTGACGGTATAGGCAAAAAACTTAAGAAGATGAACTGTTGCATGTTGCAGAGAATCAATATGGGGCGTAAGTCATTTTTCGAATATGGAACGTCGACTTATCTATACGGACATGTTACTACTATGCTACTACATACAACAGGTCATCTTCTTAAGTTTTTTACCTATAACACCGGAATGAATCAATTAGGTGGCCTACATATAAATAGGTGTATGTCAACGTGCCGTCTGCAGCTGCAGTTTCTTCGACTGCACCATGTAAAAATGCTAACATTTTTTTCCTAAGCTTCCCATTCACCCAATTTTTTAACTGCTTGTTTAAAAAAATCTAATTTTAAACACGTTATCCACTTTCTTCGACTGTATTAATTTTTTAACAGTTTTATCTCGTTAGCTTTTACCCAATTTTATGACTGCCAGCACTGATGTATTAAACTGTAGATACACATTGCCAAACAAAATCTCCATCAAAGAATGTCCGAACTATTTATTTGTTTGTGTAACAAATAAAATCATCACCCACACAAATTAATTAAAAGAATACGTGACGAAATTTGAACCTAGTCTTTACTAAGTTACAGTTGAATTTCGCTAGCGGCCATATTCCACAATTAATAAAAATATTTACGTGTGCGTAGAAACACTGATCCCACCACACAAACAAATAGAAAGAATACGTGACGAAATTTGAACCTAGTCTTTACTCTATTACAGTTGAATTTCGCTAGCGGCAAAACTCCACAACGCTTGACACTTGACAGCTAACTCCACAATTTCACATACGCATGCTCGAATATGAATGTAAGCCTTATCAGAAAAGGCAGAGGGATTAATTTCACTTGCTACATTGAAGGCGACGTTGCAAGATTGCTTGGATGAGTTTGACGTTTCTTAAGACGGACGAATTTAGGTTGTAGAACAAAGAATGCATTCGGGCTTTCGGAGAGGACTTTCGTAATAAAAAGTTTTTGTCAATTAAACTAAAAAAAAAAGGTAACTTTTAACTCTTTTAAGCTAATTTTCTTTAGTCCAAATGTTTACCGTTTTTGAGATAATCTATATACAGCCGGATTAAGACTATTTGATGCCTTAAGCAATGCACGCCTATGCCCCCCTTCCCCCCCCCCTTATCGATATTTTAAATAAGTATTTATTACGACGAAACATTATATTTATGAAATACGATAGAGATTATGGGGAGGCACGAGCAAGCGGATTTTCAAACAGCCTTACCTTTTATGTGCTAACAAAAAAAGTTTTGGTGCTGTTTATGGTGCCCCCAAGACGTGATGCCCTAAGCAATTGCTTAATTTGCTTATGGGCTAATCCGGCACTGTCTATATATATAAAATTAAAATAATAAACTGACTAACTGACTGTTGATATATCAACGCACAGCCCAAAACGCTGCACCTAGAGACCTACTTTATGCCCCTGGTTACCGAAGTACTCGTCAAGAAGACAAACGAGTCCAAACTCGATGTGGTCGTGTCGTTTATCACAGAGTTCCTATGGTGACCCGCTAGCTTTATCATCAGATCAACTCCATGTTATAATAATATTGCATTGTCATCGGATATAAGTACATGCGTGTAAAATTTCAGCTCAATCGGTTGAAGATATCCACTTCAAATTTGAGTTGAAAGATTCCACCCGAGCAAACATAGTTACATTACACTGCAAATAAATATAATGCTTGTAATAAGTTTTTGTTAAAAATTTAATTTTTAATACAAGCTTTTTTTCCGAATGTACTTTTTGTTGACTGTACTTGAATTGTCGTCTAAACTACATATCTGTACCAAATTTCAAGTCGGTACTATTAACTGTTGAGGAGTTCCCTCCTGCAGAGACGATTCTGACAAAACCACCAAGTTGTCACTACCAGATTATTGTATTGTCACCAAATTTACATAAGTATGCCAAATTTCAAATCGATCGGACCACTGGAAGTGGGTCAAATTTAGCTTCCAAGATTTGACCCAAACAAACAATAAATAAATAAATAAGCAAACAGGGCAAGCTACAGAAAAGCTTCTAAAAATATCGCCGAAATGTAAGCACTTGTGCAAGTATTTCGAATAAAAAACAATTTGAATTCTCATCCTCCTTGGTTCTGGCTGTTTGCTTCTAAAACCATTGCCAGCGCACGCCGCGCGCAGCTCAAAAAAAAAATTGCAGGCTGTCTGTCAGCACAGTTCATTCGCGGGAAATTCGGCGGACTTCGTATGTTGTGTAATTAAATAATAAGAAGCTCGACTAGTGTGAATAAATTGTAAACTGTATTATAAACCTTGTAAACAGTGTTAAATACTTATGATTTTTTTAGTGTAAAAAAACAATAGGTAAACATAGTGATTAATACGGTGTAGATTTGGCGAGCGCTTTATCAAAGTTGGCTTCATTGAGGTTTGTGGTTCATAAATTGCTTTATTAATTTTGTACAAAAACGAATAAACCACACAGTCAGACAGTCAGTACATTATATTATCGAAGCTTTTATAAAACATAATTAAAATCGCAAACTTCAAGGTAAATATTCAAACGACATAGGTTGCTAGGCGACTCGGTAAATAAAATAGAGTGACGGCAACTGCACTACACTTTTGTTCCATGTTCTGTTGTTTATCTGTTTCGTTTTACTGATATGCTTTCCTGTGCGTGTGACAAAGACAAGGCATTTGTCAATGTTGTGGAATTCTGGCAACGTTTATCTTTTAATTAGCAATTTAGAAATTGCTTTAAAATTAATTTAAATCAATATTTCTCTCGGATTATTAGAATTTAATAGAAAAAACAACAAATACTCGCTGAAAGTATGATATTCCATCAGATTTGTTCCGTTTTCGCGAGTGATTTTTGCACTTTTTAAAGACGCACGTGGGAATCGTTACGCTTGCACTGACAACAACGTACTGAGAAAAAAGAAGGCCACATTTACCAAAGTGGCGCTCATTTGACTCGGACATATTCGAACGCGCGACTGTGGATCTACAGTTTAATACATCAGTGACTGCCAGCTAAAATCTAATTTTAAACAAATTAACACTGGCCAGCGGTACTGCCAACATAACAAAACCAACCCGCTTTCGCGCTTGTTTCCAGCCAGTGCCGAGTTCGACAAGAGGCGAGCCAGGAAATGAAGCTGCTCCACCGATACCAACACAAAGAACTGCCTTCTTGCGTTATTAACTAGTGACAAATCGACAGCGGGAATTAGTTTTGCTATTATAATTAAGTTATAATATCAATGCTCACCTACTTTCATTTTACATTCAAGCTGTGGGTCATTTAAAATATTTCAACTCGCATTTCACCCACATGTAATAATCTGATTGATTCGAAATTTGAAAGGCATTATCGCTCTCCTAGATCAACTCAAAATATGCCATCATTTTTATTTAGAGTTTCCAGAAATTTAATGAAGTCTAAATCAAAATAGAGTATTATTTTGAGCTAACCCTTGATCTAGGAATGCGATATGTAGTTTATTTAGATCACAAGAAGTAACAGCTAAGAAAAAAAAAAAATATTTTCTATAACTTTAAAAAAATTCTTCTCGTTCACTAACTTTAATGCATCGCAACGGACACTGATGTATTGATTGCACCTGCTTTTTATTATCTTATCGCGATCTCAGATAGACAGTCAGATGGTGTAAATTGTAAACCATCGTGTCATTATACACGATCCTAAACGAGGCGTACAAAGAAACGCGACTGCGAATGGTGAGAAATTTAATTGAGCAGGCATTTTTACTAACCTAGTCTAAGGCCAAATTTAGATTAGCAAAAAAATACGTTATAAAACATTATTAATACACTCTTTTGCTGCCGGCTGTACCATAAGTGCATTGTCATTAAACCTACACAATACCTGTAAGTATAGAAAAATAGCATTTAGGTTATTAGTGATCTAGAAAAAAAATGCGCATGTCACGATATAGTCCCAAATAAGCTAATTGTCGTCCTTGTGGACGTCGGCGTTGATTTTCCATCTGGTTAACCTAACCTAGTGAAAATACATTAAAACAAAGTTAAATCGAAATATTTTTTACACAAAAAATTAAAACAAACATTGTAATTATTCCCCAAATAGGTACAGGTCAGTCTCCTTTACCTTTTCGGGCTATAATAATTTATTTCAAGTCAATCCGACCACTGGGCGTTAACTTCGACTACCACGATGTGACCCTTAAACTAACAAGCAAGTTAAAATAAAGCTAAATAACAATCTTGAACAAAGAATTTCTTTGCTCACTAAGCGCGCTGTGGTCGCGGGTGAGCAAAGGAATTCTTTTACTTCATTGATATGGACCTCCGCAAAGTAACACCTGGTCCCATAAATTAAAATAAAGCTTGTATTTTAATTTTTGTTTCATATATCGTAACTAGAATACATAGTCAAAATACCACAAACGGGACTCATCACGCTATTATTACACAAGTAATATTTACCTCGACGTTTCGGCAACGTTACAGTTGCCGCGACCACGGCAAGGCGAGGCCGCGAGCGGCGGCGAGGTAAATATTACTTGTGTAATAATAGCGTGATAAGTCCCGTTTGTGGTATTTTGACTATGAGTAAGAATCACGAAAGTTTAAAACGTTTAGTAGAATACATTGCGTAAAACAGAAAAGATTTAGCTATGCCCCAGGAATTGAACACTACATCGAATATTGGTCAATCAAAATAATCAATCCAGCCCAGCGTCGTAATTTTTTTTTCGATTTTCCTTGCTGATCTGAACCGGGCTTTACGTATCAGTTCCAGACAAAATTAGTTGCAGTAAACAGTGTTTATCACTGGCGTTCTTTATCGAAGATCTTTATCGAGACTGTTCATCAATGATTCGATCTAAGATTGACAGGTGATCATTTCACTTGTCCAATATTTTTGATTACAGATAACATGACCCCTTTGGAAACATTTAATAAAATGCAGAAACAAGTTACGTATACAAGGTGTTTTAAAATCTCAGCAGATGGCTGGGTGTGTTTGTTTGAACACTTGCCTAAGAATTTTTCATCGGGATCTTAGGGCCGGTACAGACGGAAAGCATTTGAACTGCAACCTAGCTGCAAAATGGCAGTTCGAGTGCAGTTTTGCTGCAGTTGTAACCGACTGTGCAGTCCGCTTACAGCTGCCGCGTAGCCCTGTCAACCGCACACCGACTGCAAGCTGGCTGCACGGTCGTAATACGGTCAAATTGCAGTTGAGAAGCTGCAATACGACTGCAATAGAACTGCGAGAGGGGACATTGCAGTTACAATGCAGTTGTACAGTCAACCATTTCTGTACCTTGTCGCTTTCAGTCGTTACAAAATTTCGTATGGCTTTTCAAACATGACGTTAAAGTGACAAGGTACAAAAGTGATCACTTATTTATGACGTTGACTGTACAATGCAGTCGTTCCAACTGCATTCGGTGTGCGGTTGACAGGACTGCACGGCAACTGTAAGCGGGTTGCACAGTTTGGTTGCAGTTTTGATGCAGTTAAATCAACTGCAGCAAACAAAACTGCACTCGAACTGCCATTTTGCAGCTAGGTTGCAGTTCAAAATGCTGTTCGTCTGTACCAGCCGTAAATGTAGTTACTTCTGTCTTTTGACGCTGTACGAGTACACGTTAAACATCGACGTATGGAAAAAGTAAGCTAGTGTTTCAAAAAAATCGAATTAGTCCTTCGGTTAAATTATCAGAAATTACTGGACACATTTATTGCTGTTTAGGGTTCCGTGCCCAAACGGTGCCAACGGAACCCTATTACTGAGACTCCGCTGTCTGTCTGTCTGTCTGTCCGTCCGTCTGCCACAGTAGGGCTAGATCTTTTGAGTCATAATAGTTACATGAAATTTTCACAGATTATGTATTACTGTAGCCGTTATAACAACAAGTACTAAAAACAGAATGAAATAAATATTTAAGGGGGGCTCCCATACAACAAACGTGATTATTTCGCCGTTTTTTTGCTTGATATTAATAACGGCAACAGGTAAACGCTTGAAATATTCACAGAATCTTTAGTTGTTTAATCACCTAAAAAATAATTAATTAAATTAAAATCAAACAATTATTTAAGGATGGCTTCCATACAACAAACTTGTTTTTTTCCCGTTTTTATTGCTAATGTTTAATTTTGTTCTTATAGATAATCGTACGGAACCCTTCGTGCATGAGTCCGACTCGCATTAGGCCGGTTTTTTCAATGAAACAAAAAAAATGAACTTTGAAGCGTTTTATCTTTGTAATTTTTTATTTAATTATCAAAAGAAAAAATATATATCCGATAATTCTGATTATCTAACTGATGGACTAAATAGATATTTTTTTTCCTTTACCCAGAAAATACTACTTTAAGTATATTATAACTGTCTCGCTTCACAAGGTTAAATTTTAATCAAAACAAAAGCCAGTCAACTAAATCAGTTTATTCCGCCGTTTCCTTATTAGCGCGATAAACGCACGCGATGAAGCGCACAGCGCCATCTCTGAATTGAATAAAACAATAAGTAACGTGACTTGTCGGCGCGTAACCTATGCGAGGCGATTTACAATGTCCGATGCTTAAGTATTTCATTTGAATCAAACAAATGTATACAAACTTTCTTATTACTTTGTACTAAGTAAAGGTAGGAACGACTTGGACGCATATCAACTAGAGTGGCAGGAGCATGCTCTCAGCAGAGGGCCTAAACTCCGAAATTCGAAGTTCGTATAGCCCCATCCCTCTCGCTCTCGTATTGAATAGTAAAAGTGTAAGACGGGCGGAACGACACGAACTTCGATTTTTGCAGGACGAAAGGCGGAAAAAAGGCGAGGCCTTTGCCCCGCTGTAGCACACTAACTTTAAAGGGGAAAAAGTAAAGCTACATGTAGTAAGAAGGCTTGTTTGAGTCAATCAATATCATTTTAGTTCTCTAAATCTTATTTATTACTAAGTAGCTGTTGCACGCGACATTGTTTACTAAGAACTCGCTTATAAACTATCAGTGTGTCAAATTTTATCCAAATCCACTATATTGTTATTGTGTGATGGAATAACAGAGACATCCAAGTTTGATGTCTCTGGTATTCGTGAAAATCTTTTTCGTTTCGTTTTCATTTTAAATATACCTACATGTAGCGGCAGAGTAGTAGGTAAGCTTTGAGTTTATTTAGAGACATATTTGGTTAATGAGAGTGTTATTATATTTAATGCTACTTTTCAAATGTCAAAGTCATAAGGAAAATGTTCGTACTTGATCTTTCAAACAAAGGATTTTTACTTGTGTTAATTAATCCATTTTATGCGTAACTAAACGACGGCATAATTTTCTGCGAATGTAATGACGTCCGTCCGTACTAGGTTGAAGATTGTCATTAAAAACATAAGATACAGCTTACTTAGAATTAGCAGTAAACAGGTAATAAACCTTACAAATCATTAAATTGTATAATTGTAGTAATCCATGTTATTATGATTCCCACCGTTCATGTTTATATTTAGTCATTGAAATGTTTTTAATTTTAAAGAACGAAAAAAGAAATTGACTTTTTTTTTGAGATTTTTTATTCTTTAAATATAATATGGATTTTTTAAATATAATACCTGCCTATAAAAATAATTGACATTTTATAGTATATTTTTTCCATATTTGCCGTAGGTTCGATGGAAGATGGGGCAAAAAGTTGTTGGAGTGGAGACCACGAAAGGGGTTCAGGAATGTGGTGGACTGCCCACTCCGCCTAGCCAGCAAGATGGACAGACGACGATTTGGTGCGAGCGACTCTGGGAAGGACTGGATGCGGAATACTCAGAACCGCACAGAATGTTCTGTGAAGTGGAAGAGACCTTTACTCAGCATTGGGTAGATCAAGGTTGAAGAAGAAGAAAAAGAAGAAGAAGTATGTTTTTTAATGTCCTATTAATAAAATTGTGCAGGTACTCTGTGAATTATAGGACATATAATTACCTACTTTAAGGACGTATGACGCGAAATGCAATACAATTTTCTCACTGAACGTCCATTTAACTCTATTGGAAACTGTATATGACCGTAAACGTACGACTTAACTCCCAGTCGGACCAATCGTTAGGTGTAAAAAGGGGCCATAAAACGTCGAACGGTAAACGCCCCGTCCCATCTCTTTCAGGAAATTAGCAGAGCTTCCCTAGCGGGATTATTGCGAAATAAGATATTGTTTACTCAATCCATTCGTTCGTTCATTCGTTCTTCAGTGAATGATGCTCCTTTGTTTTCCCGGCGCTCGATTAGATAGTTGTTTTGAATTTAAATTAGATAGCGATGAATTTTAGAATGAACATGAATTGGAAATAGGTGCGTCGTAAATGTGTTAATTTTGTAAACAAATGATGCTCGATTTTGCGTCGGTGCCGGTTGATAAGTTTTTGTTAGGTTGTGCTTCATAATTGAATGCTATTGTCTCTGAGTTACGGACTATCATGGAGTTATATTAGGTATACTTGTTTGTAATATACCCAACCTCATCATTGACTTATAGTTAATTAAATCTCTTTCCCGCATTCCAAACAAAATAATGTGAACAAAAATAAAAACTAGCCTCGCAGCGCGATACTCGTGTTCAAACATCTTGATACAGATCTATCTAGTCTGTGGAAAGTAAAAAAGCGGGAAGAATGAAATAAGCATTGGTGCCAACATGACGGACGGAGTAGGAAATTGCGCGGGACCGCCGCCCGCCATCTTGTCATAACGTGTCACGATGCCAGTTCCATTTTTAGTCATTTACATGTTCAATTTACTTGTTTTAGTGATGTTTCTGGCAGTAAAATACTAGCGTGATGGGAAAATAATAAATTTAAAATAAACTACCCACAATAAATATTTTACTGTTAGTTGGTTTACCTATTAATGAGTGTGGTTAAACAAACTTATAAACTAGTTTAAACTGCAGAATAGGACAACGTAAGCATTTCAGTGAATTTTAGAATTAAAATTGTTGACAACTTCACTCGCTACCAGTAAATTTTAGCCTTGCCAATGTGTAAAAACATTTTCTGAAATAAAATACGCTAAATTTGTCTCTGATTTTTTTTTATTTAAAATATGTAATGTGTGTCTCATGACTATAAAATAAGTTAAAACTGTCAAACATATATCTATTTGATGCTGTTTTCCTTTTGTATTATTTCAAATATATAAGTATTGTAATTTACTGATAATTGTAACTACTCATATATTTTGTTTTGAAAAAGTTACTTACTGCCATATTTCTTGCGGCTTATTCTTAGCAATGAATCATTGCCAATGATAATATTTCAGAAAGCGCTAGGAGGTAAAAAATAAAATAAAAAAAATAAACTTAAAAGAGCTCTTTGCCCACCCTTAGAATGAACGTTTTTTTATTATCATATAACTTCATTTATTTCTTAATACAAAAACTCCACAGCCTATAAACCACAGAATGGCAACATCGGCATTCGCGCCTCGTCCCACAGATGGCGACTCGCAAGTAGGGTATCGGTGCCGTGAATCAATGTTGACTCACCACACGTTATCTGTGAACATTAACCTTTAGATAACTGGAAAACTGCATCTAATAATCGGTGGGTTATGCATGACCACGTTTTGGAACGTGCCTTTTGTAAGCATCTAGAAGCAACTAGCCTAATGCCCGGTTCACATTATTCCAGTAAAATCGTGCCCGTAGCAATACATTGCGGGGTCACAATCCAAACGAGTTACACAAGGTCGATCGAGCACCGCAGTATCATGCTACTGGAATGGTTTTACTGGAATAATGTGAACAGGGCATTACCCGCGGTTTTGCTTCAATCATTTGGTCTAGGAATCCAATAGAAATTCCCATTTTAATTCCCAATAAAACGGCAAAAAGATACCGTGGAACTAAGCCTTGCATCATGCATACAGTAGTACACACACAAGCGCAACCAAAACTCTGCTAAACAGACTTGGTAGTTGAGCTACACACACGCACACAAGGCGCAAAGTTTTACCCAGCCACACTCCGTCGCAGGATTCTTTCTTTAAGTAAGTACTCTAAAGGTTTTATTTATATAAATTTGCAACTAACGTCAAGTCACAATCGATAGCGGGCATAGGTGTTGTTGCGGGCTGAAAGAGGCTCAGGCAGTGGTCCTGTCCCTCTCTAAATGTCCCATTGCTTCTGGTTATATCTAATCAAAATCTATCAATTGAAAAAAAAATGCAACGTGTTTTTGTTTGGGTTGTTCATTCTTCTAGTGAGCAGATTGACTTAAAAGTTATGAATATTAAGTTGAGATGACCAAAACAAGCTCTTAAAGTTTGTATTACGAAAACAACTGACACATCCTAATACTCTAGACTTCGCTGTACTCGTGACCATGGCCGCTGCGATGTGGCTGATACTTCGAAGTAATTTTGGCAATAAAAAATCGTGATATAGTCTCAATTGTAAAATTAGTTCAGGACTAATCAATTGCTCTGCCAAACAAATTAAATGAATCCAATGCCGCCAACTCACCGACACATCTAACTTCGTCCCTAAAATTCATACCACATTAAATACGAGTCATAAAAATCAACACCCTCCGTAATAGAAAGATCCTTATCCTCATCCCATATGACGTATGTAAATAGGTTTAAATAGGCTATCATAGGCCCCCAGAGGTCAGATATTTCAATCGTCGGTCGGATATTGGGGGCTACGTGACGACGCATGTGAGATCGACCGCCATGTGATGGCCAGTTATCTTAATATTGAAATCTCCACTGAGTTATGTTTGCCGATATTGTGTTTTGGTGCCTTGGGTTAGGAGATATACGCACTTATACTTATATAGCTATGGAGTCTTAGTGCATTTGCGGTGGGTTGTGAAACTAAAGCGTACATAAAGCGCCTAGAAAATTGTCCAAGCACCAAAATTACAAGATTATAATTTTCACCAAAACTTTTCTTTGTTTGTCAGTTACGTTTTCTCGCATATAGTTCTCAATCAATCGTGATGCAATGGGAATGAGCATAGAGATAGTTTGAGACCTGAGAAGGACAAGATGGTTTCATCCCGTAAAGTTTAATACCACTCAGACATTTTGATACACTTTTTATAAGTATTTATGAGTAACCATGAGTAAGAACTGCAATTTTGATATTCGTAAGTAGTTCATTCACATAAATCAATTCAATCAATAGTCTCTGTTTTTTCCACAGTCTACACTGCATCTGTCAAATAAGGCTCGACTGCATTCCCGAGCCGCGCGCACGTACTGTCTGGTGCAACGTCTAGCCGGCTATCGGCGCGTACGCAGCCTTCCGTGCCAATGCCAATTAAAAACAAAAAGACTCAACTGACGCACACAAATAAAGCCAACTAGCATTCTATGTCAATGCCGTTACGTCAAATTTGAATGTGACGTTGACATTTGATTTAGCGCGCCCGTTCGAAATTTAAATTTAAATTTCGAACGCATTAGAAAAGAAAATCGGTTGGCAGTTTGAATTTGTATTTCACTGCTTGCATTTTAGACGCTGCCAGTTAGTTTTAAGGTTTGATTTGGTTTTATTACTTGGTAGTTGTTACTCTATGGTTGTGATAGGGTGGTTTCTGCAAAAGGCATAGTGTACGCGTGCGTTGACTGGCAGATTGCAAATGATTCGATCAAAGATTGCTAACGGACAACCATGTGTGACAGGCTTTAGGGAAAAGGTTCGATTTTCTCTTTTTAAATATGTATCAGGGTATCTGTTCGTTTCGCGATTCAACACACAAGATCGTATGTAGAATTATATTCATTCATAGTGAATTTAGTAATAATGATTCTGTAGAATCAGAAATAGTAGAGTTAATGCAGTGCACGTGGTTTAATCTGTTTAATTTACGAAACAATAATTATTTAATTGCTAAAAGCACGTTAATTATTTGCTTCTTCAATAGCTTTGATCCTTAATATAAATGCACACAGATATAGTGAACGGCGAAACGTTTTTTGCCAAATTTCGTGCCGCCGAGTGTACTTTGTTCTGTCCCATCAAATAAACAGACAGTCACAGTTATTTTTTCCGATTTTTCATGATTACCTTCGCATATTTATTTCCGTATACAAGTGTCTGTCTGAAAGAGATCTCTTTTAAGCTATAAAACCGCCTGTTATCTACCCTGCTTTATTTTTTTTATTGTATCGTAATAATTACAACGACAATTATTTTGCGCGATACATAAACATCACTCCTGTATTCCAAAATGCGGTGTACACGAAACGTCACACACTTCGGAGCCACTTTTAGTAATTTTAAAATACATAAATATAACTTTTACTCCATTACAACATATTAAATATATGTAGGTTAGGTATTAACTTCATATTAATTTATACTTACATCAACATTTTGACAACTCAGACATAACATAACCAAATCACCGTATATCGTAAATTGAAGCGAACTCCGTTCAACATAGAGTCGATTATCCAAATTTCGCGCAAATTCAACAAAAACATTGATATTTGTCTATCAGTAGCACAACAATCCAGCTACCAATGTGCCGTTATCGCTCCGTTATCGCTCCGTTATCGCCAGTTATCGCTTGTTATCGTTATCGCTGCAGTCATTAGCCGTGCAGCGTAAAATCGAACTATAGATTAGTACTGTGGGGTAATGCTTGGTTTTAAAATGTGTTGTGAAGTGATCTGTCATAAGAATTATCGTTCATTGTATAACTATAACGTCTAAATGGAAATCCCGATGTATCATTATCTATTTATTGCTTGGTCGTAAATTATTTATTATTTTTCGTAACGTGGCGATCCCTGAGTCAACACAAACAGTAAATTCCTTTGTTTTTTTTTGGACATCTGTCGTTGTTTTGAAGAATACGGCAGTATTTTTAACCCCCGGCGCAAAAAGCCGGTGTTATATGTCTTGTGCGTCTGTCTGTGGCACCGTAGCTCTTAAACGGGTGAACTTATTTGAACACCGTTTTTTTTAAAGCAGTTTTTCTATAGCGATGGTTCTTAGACATGTTTTATCAAAATCGGTTCAGCCGTTTTTGAGATATTAAACTTTAAAGTGACAATGTCGGGGGTTTTCCAACTTTTTGTTGATTAGGTTATCTGTATATTGATAATCATACAGATGATGAGTCCATTCTTTACTAATATTAACTACAAAATAATGCGCAAGTAACTTTATCTGTCTGTGAAATCGATTTAGATGGAATTTAGTATGAAAATAGTTCGAGACCGTGGGAAGGACATAAGGATAGTTTTTATTCAGGAAATTGCACAGTTACTTGGGGACACGTCCAACAAATTCTTCGCAGATGGAGCTGTAGGCAACAGTTAGTTATATTCAAGCTTTTAAATTTTAAAATTCTACTATGGTTCAAAAGATGCATCCTCGTGACGGACGGACAGATAAACGGCGAAAACTTAGTAATCGGATCCCGTCGGGAACTCTTTGGACACAGAACCCCAAAAAGCAAGCAAACGTATCTACTAAAAAAACATAAAATCGCTTTTGTGGACTATACTTGCATTGACATCCAAACTACATCCGTACCAATTTTTAAGTCAACCAGTATTATGCTGGCGCCAGATATAGCTTTACTTTTTTGAACACTTTTGATTGCTATCAAACAAGTGTTCAAACTTATGCTATGCGTTCAAATATGTTTTCAAAGTCTTCGAAGAAGTGTGCAAATTTTTGAAGCTATGTCTGGCGCCGGCATTAGAAGGAGATGAAATTTGATTATAATCTTGACAAGTCCGTATGTGGCACTCGGTGGAACGCTGCCGCAGGGACCTTCTGCTACCTTCATCTAGATTTTTTAGATAAGTGCGGCAAATGCGGACTGCGACAGGGTTCTACCAAGTGTGACGCACAAGCTTGTCAAGGTATAGCGAGATATGACCCAAAGTAACCAACATTGCTAGTTAAATATAGCTTATGGTTGCGTGTACACCAGAGATGTGCGAGAATAAGTTGTTAGGATCGGTTTTTCATGAACCAATAGAAATACTTCATTACCTATCCTAGCACAGCACCGCTCTGGTGGAAACAGCTGAGCGGAGCGAGGCGAGGTGAATGAAGCGCTCCTATTGGTAACTGTTAAGAGAAGTTTCCTTGCCGGCCGCTCGGCCGCGTTAGGTATTCGTTTGGTATATTGCTGTCTTTATCGCTCGTGACATAAGCGCTCGCAGCCGTCCCCCCCATGCCTTCCGCAACGACGTCCGTAATTTATATCGAGATAGCTGTAGGCTTTTCAAGATTTGGGCGGTTGAATTTTGGGTTTTGTTGTCCTCATATTATACGAAAAGTATAGCACAGAAATAAATGATATTTTACAATCAAGATATTCATTATATTTTCTATGCCCGTGGTTTTTTCGATGTTTGTAAAAATGCTTTATTAGTCTGTAATTCTCGTGCAAAGTTGACATCTTTTTTTGTCGACTTTTGAGCTCCTGTTATTCTGATATTACACATTTATATGAAAATCTGAAAAAACCACAGGCATAGATAATTACGTCTAGTCCATACTTACAAAATTTCATCTATTTCTGTTGCCTAGTTTTCAAATGAGACCGGGACTACGTTTGTATGGAGAATGGAACGAAGAGACTTCTCTTAATGAAAAACACATTCCTCGCAAAACATCCTCGCACATCTCTGGTAGAAACGTAGCCTTAGTAAAAACACGATATCGCAAAACTATAACATTGTTCTTTATACACCCACCTTTAAACTGCGAACAATTCAATAAATACCTATGATTTCTCTTCACTACGCAACACATACTCGCTATGCGTACACAACGCAATAAACCTAAGCGTCCTAGTTATAGAGTTCATCTTACATTGTATTCAAACAACAAACAAAGTTGGCGAAGCTAGCACAATCAATAAGGAAGGGAGTGAATTTAATTGGCACACAATAAAATATGTGAGTTGTCTGTATCGGTTACAGCCACACGATTTTGTATAATTAGAGATGGGATAGTGTCGATATTTGTTAGCCGGCGACGAGTATTTGTCTATTGAGACAGTTCCAATAGGAATTATGATATCAACAATGAACTGAAGCATTTTAAATGAGCTATCAAACACTAATGAGAAATGAGGAGATACGTAGATGAACAAGGGTCACCGACAGCCAAGCGAATTAGCTCGTTGAAGTGGCATGGAATTTGACGCCGTTGGGGCCGAAAAGTACTCGGATCGAGACCGCGGATTGGAAAGCTCAGCTTAGGACGTCCACCAATGAGATGGATGGCTGACCAAACGAAGCAACTAGAGGTCTATGGGCGAGGCCTATGTCCAACAGTGGAAGTCCTATATACGGCTGATATATGATGATGATCACAACAAGTTTTGTCGCAGATTTTTTGTATGGCAATAGCTATTTATGACGTGACTTATTTGTCAACTCAATAGATCCGGACACAATAAATGTAACAGTTAAAAATACTTTTAAAAATACTTTAGTATTTGTTTATTCTTGGATTCTTTATCTTTTTTTAAAGTATTTTTTCTCTTTTTGTCATGATCATGATGTGTTGGCTGAAAAAACGTATTTCTATTCTATTCTAATACACTTTAATAAGTGGTTAATTGACTAATTATTATCTGATTTCCAATCCCAATCCCTTGTCTTTAGTGTTCGGAGCGTACGTTTCTGCAGGATTTGCAGTTATCCTGACGTTTGACATGTCCAGGATTAAAGCATTATGTCGCTGGAGCAAATTAATCGATGTCGATAATACTGTGAGCCCATGCCTATAAGTTTATGTTTGTGTTATATTTCCTGTATTAAAGATGAGTTTATTAAGTAAATGTGTTTACAGTGTGGGTACTTGCTCGGAAGTGCTTTATTCCGTGGGTCAACATATCTGTTGAAAGTTTGTCATTTCCGCAAATGTTGCTGGTGTACAGAAAAGTACTATTTATAATTTGCCAAATATCCGAAATTTGTGTCCAAAGCGGGCACGAGATAAACGAATTCTTCATCGACAACGTCGCAAGTAACAGCTATTTGGTATGAACATAGTTTTGAGACCTTGAGAAGGACATAGGAAATAGGAATACTTAAGTAGTTTTATATTCCAGAAAGTTGTATAGTTCCCGCGGGCGTACAATAAACGAATCCTATACAGACCCCTTATATCATTAAAAAAAAGTTACAATATTTAATAATATCGAGCATGCTAATAGACTCCAATTCCATACAAACTGGGAGGACACTTCAATCTTACAAGAAAAGCACTTTAAAACTTAATATTTTGCAAATAGATTCCAAAATCGAAAATTGATTTAATTCAAACTCCAATGTTTTTGAAGCATCTTACCAACCATAGGTACCCCATAATATGAACTTAAACGCGAAAAAAATCATCTCCACTTAAGGTGTAGACGTAGATTAAAACAATACTTTTGCAAAGTTTTTTTTCGACCACTAAGGTCCGCGTAATTTATATAAATACCCACGCGGAATCACAGCTTTCTAGTTACAACAGTCTCTGAGCTAAATAGCGGACAAACAGACGGACAGACACGGCGAAACTATAAGGGTTCCTTTCCTTATTAGGACTACGGAATGAAACAGTAAGTAATGCGATCAGTTCAAAATTGCTTCAATTAAGCAAAACCCTGTGCAAAAAGAAGTCTAGAAGTGGCGTGCGCGCAAACGATCGCACCACGATTGCGCCTGCGCGACCGATCGCCACGTTCGTGACAATATAATTGTGGAATAACCTCTCAATACATCTTATTCCCATTCAAATACAGCGAGTAACCATGGACTTTGTGCCATAGACTTTCTGGTTGAAAATTAAACGGAAGTCGATAGCTTTTGTACGACGTTTTGTAAATTTAACACAGTGGCGCATACCTCATTGCCTGACCCTTAATTTATACTTAATAGCAAGATAATCAGCACTTTTTCGCGCGTCTCATTTGCATGGTGAGCCTTTATCAGCTGTGATATTGCGATAGACCGAACGTTTATATTTTCTGAGACTTTAATTGGTAAGGCTTAAGAAATTGCAGGGTATCTTTCATCGTTTTGCTTTGTTGGCGAGTGGAATATGGTCTGTTTGCTTTGGGATCTTTGGCGTAGAAAACTTGCCTTATGTTCACGAGTGTAAAGTAAGTAGTTGCTCAAAATGAGCCTTTTTCAAATTGTATTGACTCCAAATGATTTTGTTTCGGTCGTTCGGCTTTGTCCCGTTGGTGTTCCTGTCCCTTGAAAATCTTGAATTTCCGCCCTTATTTCATATCTACATAAATTTAATCTTTAAACAACTGGACAAATGGGCAGGACAATTTTTGAGGAGGCAGTCTGTGAGGATTTTTCTTCTTATGTTATTTATTAGAAAACCAGTTAGGTACATGAATCTTTAAACATGGTCTTTTTACCAACCATTAAAATCCGTTGTTTCAAAATTAATCTGAAATACATATTTGAACGAATGATTGTACTCGTATTAGTTTTACGAAAATTATTTGGTGTCCAGTGTAAATGTTTTTGAGGTTTTTAAATTGCGCCTAGCAAATTTTCCAATATACAATGTATACATATCGATGTTCAAAGTATATCGTGTCAAAAGTGTGAGGGACCACAATTATGAATCAAAATATTCGACAAAAAACAAAACAGATGCACAGGTCTAACTAACCCAATCTTTTAGTGAAATATTGCGAATTTTTAAGACCCAATGTATTCTTAGATAAGTAGCGTGATCTTTTATATGTATAGCTACGTCTTCTCACTAACCGTATAGATGCAATTTTCCGCGACCAGCACGATTCCAAAGCATCTCAAACCTCATGCGCCTAACACTGTCACCGGCAAACCTATGCACCTATCCACGATCAGCCATAAATCCTGCGCGGGCGCGCGTACAAATTGGCGCGCGCATCGCGATCCGATCGCGCTTGTTAGTTCGTGAGCGATGCGCGATTCGCGTTCGCTCGCTGTCCGCGCGAGACGCGGGTGGGTGTGAAATATGCGCGTGAGTGCAATTGTTAGGAACAAACGCCGTGACTTCGTTTGTGAAATGTTCAGTGCAGAATTGTTTCATTTTCAAAGATACGGCAGCATTAATAAATCTAATTAATAAATAACTTGTGCCCTAAAATAATACTTTTAACGAGATTTTTCAAGAATCCTCAAGCAATCCTACTTCCTACTTTATATTACAAATATGAAAGTTTAAGTGTGAGTGTGTGTTTGTTACTCCTTCACGCTAAAACGGCTGGACGGATTTGGATGAAATTTGGTACGAGGTAGCTGGACATCTGGAATAACAAATAGGCTACTTTTTATCCCGATATTCCCACGGGATAGGGATAAAATCTCGAAATAACAACCGCTGGGCTTAGAGTCATGGAATTAGGTATGTAGGTAGCTGGACGTCTGGAATAACACATAACTAGGCCACTTTTTATCGGGATAGGGATAAAATCTTGAAATTTCAACCGCTGGGTTTAGAGCCTTGAAATTTTATACAGTTGTTCTTAACACAACCTCAACAAAGAACCAGGATATAAATTTTGGGATTTCCCAGCGGAATTTTGTAAAATCCCGGAATTTCAATTGTAACTAGATCGAATATATAGTTTAGATAAAAACGAATTGGCACTATTGTAATTAGGCTGCATTTCCAACAGCGTGCGAGGATGTGTTGCGGGGAATGTGGTTTTCATGAACGAATAAAAACGCCTTATTTACCTATCTTTGCTTCGCTCAGCCGTTTTCACTAGAGCTGTGCTGCGTGAGAATAGGTAAATGAAGCGTTTCTATTGATTCATGAAAGACTGGTGGAAACGTAGCTTTAGGCAGTTTCTTTCCTGAAAAAAAGCCCATTTCTTACCATGTCAAGAAAACTAGAATAGTACGATGCATGCTTATTTAGGACTCGCTTCTCGACGAGACTAATCGAATGATAAAAGTTGAACAAAACTACGAGAGTTACCTCAAATCCGAAACCTCTATTATCTGAGCATTACCTACTAATATTAATTAATTTAATAACTGGCCTATCACAGAAAACCTTATTGACCAAGTCCCAAATTAAGCGAAGCTTTTACTTTGGTTAAGGAAGGGGTAAATACATTTATGAAGGTAAAATTTACATAAATACATGATTAAAATCAATAAAAACTTATATCGAAAATACAAACTGAAATATAGATGCACAGAAAAACCAGAAAAATAAGACCAGCGCTGGGAATCGAACCCAGGTCCTCGGCATTTCGTGCCGTGTGCTATACCGCTACACCACCGCTGGACAAATTAAAAAAATACTAATAAAAATACAAAAAGATTCCAAAAAAAACAATCTCAATTTTTCCAAATAAAGCGCTTAAAAATACTCAAGGATGACGTTACACTTTTAAAATTGTATCTTAGGATGGCAATTGTAAATGGGGTGAAAGCGATATCAGCCATCTGATAACGCCCCCATGCGCTGTTTAGATAAAGCCGCGTTTAGTTCGCTTCGCAGACTGGAGCGTTCAGTTCACGCTTGACGATTAACTGATGGGGTAGCTTAGCCAGAGGCGTTTGGTGGAAACAATTTTTTTTTATTCGACTGGGTGGAAAACGAGCAAGTGGGTCTCCTGATGGTAAGAGATCACCACCGCCCATAAACATCTGCAACACCAGGGGTATTGCAGATGCGTTGCCAACCTAGAGGCCTAAGATGGGATACCTCAAGTGCCAGTAATTTCACCGGCTGTCTTACTCTCCACGTCGAAACACAACAGTGCAAGCACTGCTGCTTCACGGCAGGATTAGCGAGCAAGATGGTGGTAGCAATCCGGGCGGACCTTGCACAAACTTGCTGCAAACTTGATTTGGTCCGTTTCATTATTCAGGAGAGTATTTTTAGCAATGTCACCGGAAATTATAGAAAGATCAAAGGCCGTACTGCCTGCCTATTATATATATCGTGTGATTGAAAGAAATCGTGAAAACGGCTGTGATTCCAGTGTGGTGAACAATAATCATGGAACTGGGTCTTCCGTTGGCTAAATATTTTACGTGATGGCAACCATGGCATGGCAAAGTTTGTGGATAACTGCATCCTAAGATCTAACTATTACGCTTCTCCCGCTGCCTACCAATAAAAAACTACTTGCCGGAAACAAATCTACTTAGATATTTTGACATTGATAAACTTAAGTTAACACTAAAACAAGATTTCTTTACTTTGTAGAAAATGGTCATAATTAAGTTCTTCCTTTACCCAGTCCCAATTCCGGAAAAAGCCATAAAGACAGTATTATCACTATTACCACTCACTATTACTCTTAAATTCTGTTTAGATTATGCGATTATGTATATTCGTGAGTTGACTACCCTATGACTACCTCTCAAGGAACATAATCATAACTTTTGCTGTTTTCTTAAGTGACAACAAGTCAAGTATTACATTTGCGTAACATCGTTCGCAAATATAACATAGTTTTATCTTTTTTCAGCTAAATAGTACCAAACTAACGCAATTTCCATGAAGTTTTCAACGCTGCCTACATCCTTGCACCCCCGCCTCCCCGTCCTATCAGCTCTTTATCATAAGACGTAAATCTAAAGCCGTCAGGACGTCCCGTATCTGCTACCATCGTGCTATCGGTCGCCATAGATCGCTGAATCGCGCTGATCGCGAGACATAAACGTCCCTTGGATGCGAGGTGAGTTTGGGCACAGATTAATCGTCATCATCAGCCGGAAGATGTCCACTGAACAAAAAGAGGCCTTAGGACGCCATGATGAACGATTTGTCACCTGCATTGCATGCCTGCAACTCTCGTGCCTATATCTTCGGTCCGTCTAGAGTCTAGTCGGAGGCTTGCCAACGTTGCGATCTCTAGTTCGTGTTCGCCATTCGAGAACCTTCCTCCCCCAATAATTAGCGTATTGGTTGTCACTCGCAAATGTACTGTCTGTAATTGCTGCCAACACTGTTGATGGTGAGTGAACCAGCTAGAAGGTCAATTAGCGGCTGTCAAAGACCGAAAGTACACTTGTGTCGTATCTGGCCCTATACTACGAAGTGCAAAATTCGATTTTCGTATCTTGCCGTCCCGCTGTCGCTTATATTATTTGATACGAGAGTGAGAGGGACTGTACGATAAGAACTTCGATTTTTTAATTTCGTAGTAGCCCCCCTGTTACGCTGCCAGCTTCATCATTGTTCTATTAATGTTTCACAATATGGATAACGATAGATGAGGCGAATTATGAGCGCTCACACATTGTAAATTAAGCTTCGATCTAAATAGAACCTCGTCAAAATCCAGAGGCAAGCATCCCTAAAGCCTCCCCGCACACCACCCGCTATCGCGATCCCCTTATCGTCCCCATCTGATAAGGAGGGAATAAATGGCTGCACGGCCGTGACGGTCTGATACGCGGACGGAAGCGGAGCCGAGATGGATGGGTTAGTACGAGACTTTGTTAGAGTAAATGTGGGTATGATGTTTCTGTCGAATGAGGACTTAATGTTCTCGTACTGCTGCTTGTTCCAAATAAAATGTAGAAGTCGCACAAACGCTTCATGACTCTTTTCAGAAAAATCAATGGGAGAAAAGCTCGAAACATTGTTGCTTTGTCTGTCTGTCTATTAATAATATGTACCTACTTATTGTTGATCAAGTGCTTTGTATCATTTTTGTGATATATCTCATCAGAAAAAATGGTAGGTATCCACAAATGTATCATTTGGCCAAAAGCATTTTATTCTGAAATTGTAAAGTATTCAGGATTAAGTAAGGCTGTGTATCCACCATAAATGTGCGAGGATAAATTGCGACGAATGTTTTTCATGAACCAATAGAAGCGCTTCATTTACCTATCTTCGCACAGCACATCTCTGCATGTTAACAGCTGAGTAGAGCGAGGCGAGGTAAATGCAACATTTCTACTGGTTCATGAAAACACATTCCTTGCAACATATTCCCGCACATATCTAGTGAAAACAGAGCCTTATTTCAAGACCATTGTGTAGAAGGTTAGGTTAAGTTGGTTTTATAAAAATCCTGAAGCATTTACAGTTTGAGAATAAAATGCATTTGGCCAAATAAAACATTTATGGAAGGAATCGTTGGTAAAAAATGTTTTGGTCACACTTAGACTAAAAAGCAATAATCTATGTAGCATTTATCTAAAAAGCAGCAAAGATCTATACATTCTTAGCAACTATAACAATGTTAGTATAATATTGGACGAGTGAAGCTGTTCTATTAAAACGCAAATTTAAGTCGCATTCTAAAAATACAACTCATCTATAACGCTATCGTCTTCAAACGCTTCTCGTCTAAAATGCACCTGGTCTAAAACGTTTTTAGTCTAAATCTCATCTAGTAAAAATGCAAGTATCTAAACACATATCGTCTCACTACCATACGTACGAAGAACCGTGGCAGCCCTAACAGCGCTCTGAAGGCGTATTATACTGGACGCGCAGGGTGCTGACGGAGCGCTGCGTGCAGCTCGCCCACAGGGCACCCGAGAACAAATGCTGGGCATTTGGTCAACTATGTATTTAACTATCGGGCAATTTTACAGTTCTACAATTGTTAATACTTATTTAAAATCTACTTTACTTCTCAGCTGCATGGAAATACGAGTGAAAGTCAACAATTTGAGTGATTCTGAAAATGAAAATGGTGGTTGTTTTATTGGATTTAATATTAAATTAGCTTTTGATGTTCGCAAAATGGATAGATACTCACCCCCTTATTCATAAAACTTAACAAGCCTATGTTAACTAACAAATGCTTTGTCCCTTTCTAACAAATACAAATGTCGATAAGGACAAACGAATTTTAGCGGCATTTTAACTAAAATAGGTTTGATTGTCGTTTATGAATAAGGGGGTTAGTATTTAATTAAGTATTAAGGTTTAAGGTACTGTAAATATTGAAATTATTTCCTGAAGTAAAAGTCAGAATAGTCAGAATTATTTTCCTTGATTTATTCGTAGAACAGATAAAAACTTATATGTAAAATTAGTAATTTGTGAATATTTCACCGAAAAGACCAATAACCGATATAGAGATGTGGTATTGTTTAAATTTAATTAAATGTGTGTGTGGTAGATGGGCGTTTTAATAAAAAAAGTGTACTTACCCTTTCTTTTTTTTAAATTTTGGAATGAATTGGGTTTTTCCTACTAAAAATCAAGAGCACAATGGATTCCGATCGTTTAAAAAAATGTCCCCATACAAAATTTTATGAATCAGTTTTGTCACGCCCATACTGAAAAAAACGTCGCAAAACTGACATTTTTGGGGACATTTTTTTAATCGATTGTGCTCTTGATTCTGAGTAGGAAAAACCATATTTTTCCCAAAATTAAAAAAAAGAAAGGGTGGGTACACTTTTTTTTAAACGCTCAGATATCCAAGACACGAAAACGTGAGGCATCATCGATGGTGTTGATACATGAATACTTTATCAATCAATAGTCGAGATCTAGTAGGACGCGTTTCGGTCGCGACCTTTCGCCGCCCCGCCCGGCCGGGAATCAATTGCTGCGCGTGAGTGGCCCGGCCCACTGCGTAGATGCCTGCGATTGAAGATCGAGGTTTATAGTGCGTTCCATCTATAATAGGACGAGGTTGATAGGAAAACAATCACTAATTTTTAAATTTATATTTATTCAACCTCCAAAGTAAAAACAGGGGTGTTTCAATTTGACGAAAATGTCTGTCTGTAGCATCGGATTGACCGATTTAGATGCGGTTTTTTTATGCAAAAGGGAGTTTTCTTTCGGTCATTTTGAGCTACTTTGCATTAGAATTAACTCAGTCATTCATATTGAAGTTTGAAATTACAAAGTCAGAGGTTTTTAAATTTTTGTCTGTGACTCATCCTAACAGATTGATAAATGAGATAATAGGTAAGTGTCCTATGAAATATAATTAGGTACTACGTCAGTTAGATTATTGGAATACAGGGTGGCTCATTTAGATCGGTCAGTATGGGAAAGTCTAAAACTATAAGACGTACGAAGATCTGTTTTTAGGAACCATGTCGTTGATTTTAATAACAAGAAAAACTGCATTTATACATTAAAAAAACTGTACTCAGCTTGGGAATCGAACCAAAAAATAAAACTTACATTATTAAAGAATGCATTTAATTAATTCTAGATACCGTTTTTCATAGTAACATTTATTGCTTATGATCTACACTACCGATACCCAAACAGAAATAATTTACGTTTTATTTTTCAAAACGACCGGGTTCGATTCTCGAACTGAGTACCAGTGTTTTTAAATGTATGAATGCAGTTTTTTATATTACTAAAATCGATGACTGGTTCCTAAGAACAGATCTTCGTATGTCTTATAGTTTCAGACTTTCCCATACTGACCGATCTAAATGGGCCACCCTGTATACGTTTAGGGTGAGTGGTTGTTTGTTTATTTGTGTTCGTACAAACGAATCTTTAGGATAGATTTACTAACCTAACCGACTTAGAAATGATGGAAAACACCAGACATTGTCAAGGTTCAATATCTCGAAAATCGCTAAAGTGATTTTGATCAAATATGTATAGCTAAAATTACCACAAGAGCATACAACACTTTGAGCATTGAACAATTTGAACATTGAGCTGCGATGGCACAGACAGACTAACTTATAAAACCCCTCTTCTTGCATCGGAGGGCAATAGATCTAGATTAGATCAATAGCAGGCCTGGCTATGGGTGTTGAGTCTGTGGCTCATCCTAACAGATATCGCTTTAGCTGATGTTGTTCCAACATGTAGTATGGCAATTAAAACCAGCAACAAAGCCACACCATCTTCGGCCGAACGCAGCGAGGCTATCAGATGTCGGATAAGAAGTAGGTCTCGTTTCGACACTGGAGCGGATACAGTCTCGGATGACGCACAGTCTGTACCACTACCATGAGTTTACAGTGACCGTACTCGATAGCGACGGCGTAAATTATTTGTATGGAGAATTGTACAGCGCCTCTACAAATGATATACGCCGTCGCTATCGAGTACGGTCACTGTAAACTCATGGTAGTGCACTGTAGAATTGTGTTAAACCACACACTATACAAAATAAAACAAAGAGTAAGTGTATGAGAAATACAATATTCAAGAGGGTCAAACATTTAACATTTTTTTACTTCTCATAGTTTCATAACCATAATTATCTAGCCATCATTATCCTATCTTACATACTTCCTACTGCGGGACACAGGCTTCCTCGCGAGCCCAGTGTGGATTGAACACTCCAGTGTGTGAAAACAAGACGCTTTTTTTAGGGTTTCGTAACCAAAGGGTGCCAACGGAACCCTATTACTGAGACTGTCTGTCTGTCCGTCCGTCTGTCACAGGGCTCATTCTCTTGAGTCGTAATAGTAAGACACTTGAAATTTTCACAGACTATGTATTACTGTGGCCGCTATAACAACAAATACTAAAAACATAATAAAATAAATATTAAAGGGGGGCTCCCATACAACAAACGTGATTGTTTTGCCGTTTTTTGCTTGATATTAATAACGGCAACAGGTAGACGCTTGAAATACATATTCACAGAATCTTTAGTTGTATCATCACTTGAAAAGTAAGTAATTAAATTAAAATGAAATAAATATTTAAGGGGGGCTCCCATACAACGAACTTGATTTTTTGCCGTTTTTTTGCTTATGTGTTAATTTTATTTTTTCATGGTATAGGGGGCAAACGAGCAAACAGATCGCCTGATGGTAAGTGATTACCGTCGCGCATGGACACCTGCAACACCAGAAGAGTCACAAGTGCGTTGCCGGCCTTTTAGGTAGGAGTATGTTGTATAGATAATGGTACGGAACCCTTCGTGCACGAAGATGGATTTGGGTGCTGGATTTTTTCAAGAAAAAAATATTTCTGAATTTGGTGATAGGTTTTTTATCTATTTATAAAAAAAAAACTTTCACTAAGAAAATATTGAAGAGGATATTTTTAAAAAATTAGCCTGCAACGAGGACCAGAGAAATGTACATACATACCCACATACATACATACGCTCGAAAAACATAACCCTCCTTGGGCAGCCGGGTAACAAGTTAAGGTTATAAACAAGTCAAACATACAAAACGGTTCCTCAAAAGCCTTGAATGTTCAACCGTATCTCCCATCTCAGAATACCCAATAAATCACTAGCATTTTAACACAAAAATAAAGTAAATATAGCGCAATATACAATTTCGAGCATTCTTTATGGAAACCCCGAGATCTAACGATACGAGATTCTAACTACAGATAGTGGGTTCGATTCCCAACTGATGCAACCAAAGATAATTTTGTATTTTGTGAAAAAACTTTGGAAACAATAGCGCTGTCATAATTGGAGGGGAGTGGGTCTACGATAATAATAATTAATAATAAAAGCGTAGTACTATTTTTTTAAGTGGTCAGAATATGCTAAAAGGATATAGTATTGGTCATTTTGTTCAGTCTCATAAGTAGGTATTTGACATTTTAACGCTTAGTCATGACAAAAACACGCTCTGGCCTTGCATAATTATACTATCAAGTTCGAAATTCGAACTTCAAAATCTTGCCATCCTGCTCGCGCTAATAGGATATAGTGAAAGGGAAGGAACGGAATAGCAGTCCCCTAGGTTATGTTTTTCGAGCGTATGTAAGTATGTTATGTATGTCCATTTCTTTGATCCTCGCTGCAGCCTTAACGGCTGGACGGATTTTTACATATCAGGTATCATTGGGTTCGTCATAGCTGTCGGAGTGACATAGGGTATATAATATTTCAATATGGCCTCTGCGATATGGCAGAGGAATATATTTTTTTAACTATATGGGTATCAAATGAAAGCTAATAATTCATCATCATCATCCCAGCCTATATACGTCCCACTGCTGGGCACAGGCCTCCTCTCAGAACAAGAGAGCTTGGGCCATAGTTCCCACGCGGGCCCAGCGCGGATTGGGAACTTCACACGCACCATTGAATTGCTTCGCAGGTTTGTGCAGGTTTCCTCACGATGTTTTCCTTCACCGCATAGCTCGTGGTAAATTTCAAATGTAATTCCGCACGTGAATTTCGAAAAACTCAGAGGTGCGAGCCGGGGTTTGAACCCGCGACCCTCTGCTTGAGAGGCGATAGGTCAAACCACTAGGCCACCACGGCATCACGGCCACATCGGCAATAATTAGCCCGTTCTTAATATATAAAAGTTATAATACTTATAATCTATCATTTGCACAGAAATATCAAAAAAGTATAAAATAAAAATTTAAAAAATCAATATACCCGACTTCCTTAAAAACTAAAAGGAAGAAAATAAGTATAGTGGTCTGGAACTCTGTCAAGTAGCTTATTTAGCCTTAAAAACTAAAAGATTTTCAGACAGAACAAGAGAAAGAGAACGAGAAGAAAGGTTTGTGTTTTTTTTATTCGTATGAGAAATTTAATAAATATGTCGATTTCTCGAACTGTAGCACTTGTAACATTTGGTCCAGGGGCCAGAGGCATTATTGTATAACTAATACACTTGGAATCGCAATCGTTTTCACCACTTTTTTCTGTCACACGGTATAAGACGAGGCCAGAAAGAGATGGTGACAGACAATGGCGTGCTATCGTAGGGCCAGGTGGTGCAGTGCACCAGGGCCCCGGAGCTAAAGGGGCCCTCTAACCTAAGCTTTGTAAAGAGAGGAGCATAAAAGAAAATGAGAAGAAAGAAAAATCTTGTGAGCAGGCTCAGGCCTCGAGCCTGCAGAGATAAGTTCAACTCACTGTATCCTATTCTTATTTCTATCTATAATTTTGAAGGCCAATATAAGTTCAAGCTACGTGGAAAGAGGGAGTGAGGGCCCAATGAGGGCTATCGTTTTTTGTCTCACTAGATGGCGCACTGTTGCGTGAGGTTTTTAAGTGTGGCTTTCAGAGTCTGTTATTACGGGCGTTAAAACAAAGTTTAGATTAAAATTATATTTAATACACCTAAAACCGTACCATAAAAATATCCAGCAACCACAGTGTTGCTTAGTCCCGTTTTGTTCGGAAAAAAAGGGAGGACAAAAGTTTCCAAAAGACAAAACTGTCTCAAAACACAGACATTCATTGCCCCGGAACGCATATTTGCCATAATTAATTTCAGATATTGCAAAATATTCACAAAATTATTCTAATTATAAATAAACCCGCGTAACTCACCCAAAAACTATAAGATTTGACATTTCGGAGACCTCAGGCTACACTAGCGCCTCTAGCGGCGATTCATACGCGATAGCCCTCATTGTTTCTCTATGCACCGGGGCCCTTGTCTAACCAGCTACGAGTACGCCACTGGATGGTGAATGCGATCGCGAACGTAAGCGCGTCAGACAATACGACCACAGGTCTGCCTGAGCTTACTTGAGGATTTGTTTGTCATGTAACCTTCATTCGCTCAACATCAGGGTGCTTATCCTGCGCGTTCGATAAAATAACGAATGCCACTTCGTAGCTAATTAGCTAACAAAGCTTGCTGCTCCGTTATCGACCGTTATCTCGGAGGAAACTAACTTCCACCAGAATTACTGATAGCCATATACCTACTGCGAATTGATAAGTCAAACTTACTATGTAAAAGCGTTGGACGGAACCTTAGTAAAGATCCACATGCTGTCGATAAAGTCTCCCGTTTCAACTTACCGATAGAACTTTTTACAAAAAGTACCTAGTTTCGTTCCTTATTTTATTCAAACATTGACCTTTCATTATTTTGATTAGAACAACGTATAAAATAAATACTAATTAATTAATTAATTTCAAACAAATTACAACACTACGCAAATTAAAAATAAATACTGTCAAATTAATGCTGGCTGGCTCCTTGTTTAGGCATTTAAAAAAAAACAGCGCGTATCTATGACCGTTGCGAACAGCCTAACTTTTTTTAGCCCGCTGCCATCCTGACCAATCTAACTGTCAAAATAGTTTTAAAGCAAAATGAGTACAGACGCCATCATAAAAAGCGACTGGAGTGAATGGAAGCGTGCGGCGGAGCGCGTCCATCTGATAACAGGGGGGGAGGCTGTTATCTTCGTAGAGATTTCACGTTCATTATCAGCGGGTGCTTGTGAATTCGGGGCGTATGTTTGGGCAAATGTTTGGCGACAGTGTTTTGTTTGCGAGGTGTTCGTAGTTCGCCGCTTGAGAAGTTCAGGTTATGACAGTTTCGCTCTGTTTTCAATGTTAACTTAAACAAAGAGAGCACTTTTAAAGTTGCTTATCCTCTAGATGAGATAGCAGAAATATCACCGTGTTGTTAGCTTCCTGTGAGCCATTTTTTAAAAGTTATTTGTGAAAATATTGTACAACAGCAGTTGAAATAAAATTATAGACTACCTAGTTGATAACGTTAATTAGAGTTGGAATTTTCATCTATTTTACTCGTATTTCCCCAAAATTATAATTAAATACCTAAGTATTTTTTTATTATTAAGGTTTCTTTAATTAGCATTGGGTGCACATTTTATATTTAAATAACTATATTTAAATCATTCTGCGTATGTCCTTAACTGTGATTTTCCTGTTTTAACTAAATAAGTTACTTGTATAGGGAAACAGGAATACAATTATTTAGTGATAGATAATTTGTACGGGTCATTCCCAATGATAAAGAAAGAAAGAAAGGTTTATTTTGGCTCCATAAGTACCACCTAAAACTAAGACTAGAACTAGCACTAAAACTATGTTACTTGGTGACACGGCAGGATACCAAAAAGGGTCTCCACTCAGCATGTGTTGCCGCACATTATGTGCAGTAACGCTGGTTTTCTGTGGAGCCCAAACGTAGCTATAAATAGGCTTAGTGGTAAACCCTCTGTATAATTTTGGAAACTCGGACTCTTATTAAAAACATAGAAATTATCACACTAACCCTGTCATGTTTGACAGGGCGGAGCCACCGTTGTGGGCACGATGGGCATGCCCACAACCCTATAGACTTGCCACAATACACTTTCATGGTCTATCGAGATTCTTGGATGACCAATGTCAATGTATGTCTTGATGCGCGGAAAAAGGATAATAACCAAATTCAAAAGTTGTTCATGCATGAGTCATGTCATGGGCGAGTTCTTGCTCCAATTCGCACTTGACCCGCGATTTTCGGGTGTCTGTGACCACAACCTTTTTTGAGGGCTGGATCCGCGCCTGCTGTCAAATTTTCTTAGAGGAACCCAATCAAACCCAAGTCTAAAAATCCTGGCTGATCTACTATACCAAAGCCTAGTTAAAACACTTATATAAATAGGTATTCCGAAGTTTTAAAAACTTCCAACCAAGTCAACCTGTTGATTAAGCAACCTTATAATGATTAAAATACTTAGAAACTACAGTATATTTTAAACAAGATAAAAGGCTTGAGTTTCAACAGACCACATGTCTAATATTTATTTTTTGTCCCTTTCATACCCATAAGATATCCGTAAGATAGTATCGCGCGTGAAGGAAAGCAGGTGGTCTTAATAATCTCACTTCTTAGTAAAAAAACTTAGTTTAAAAAAAGAAATGCTCATAGTCATTTTTAAAGATACTCTTGTTGCAGGATTCCATAGGTAATCTATTCCTCTACTGGTATTAAAATAAAGAAGTAGGTAAATTTTCTTTGTCCGTTTGTACACAAGCATTTTTGATCGATTAAAAAAATCATTCGCTGTACTGCACTACTTAGATATGCCCTAATTAGCATGATTTACTTGTGCCCTATTCGAATAGGTACAAAGTTTCGGCATGTCAAGGATATACATAGCATACATATATATTTATGTAAAAAATACTACTTTAAGTACGCGGCAAAAGGATGAGCAGCATATTAGTAAATGTCTTGTTTATCATTCTACTTAGCAACAAGCCATTTTGTTTATCTGAACAATAACTTATGTATCTATACGTGTATGGTATAATATGAAGAGAAATAGAAATGCCACGCGAGCCGCGTATATGGCTAAAAAGCTATAACATTTATTTTCTTCGTTCATTCTGTAAACTGAGTTAGAAGTAAGAGTTTTTGTAGCAGCAGGCTACTATGAAATTCGAAAATCGAAGTTCATATCGCACCGTCTCGCCGACGCTTATATTACGTATTTAATACGACAGTGAGAGGGACTGCAAAATATTCACAAAATTATTCTAATTATAAATAAACCCGCGTAGCTCACCCAAAAACTATGAGATTTGACATTTCGGAGACCTCACGCTACACTAGCGCCTCTAGTGGCGAATTCATACGCGATAGCCCTCATTGAATGAGCCAATCGCAACTTCGCAAGCAAGACTGTAGATAACGTCAAACGGACCTCACGATACTAACGCCATCTATGATACCGGTAGAAAAACTTTACTGCTCAATGAGTTATGGCACAGATTATGATCCAAAAGGATTGAGTGCTATAATTTACTAAAAAAACAAATAATTTGAACGTATTACTAGCAAGAATAGCGAAAAAGTCATTGTCAAGCGAAAAAAACATCGATTCTGGAAGAAATGTACATTCGACAACACTTCTATCTTACAGTTATAGTTTTGTTCGGGTAACTAATCTAACAATCAGAATGTTGTTGATCCTCGTTCGTTGCAGTAGTTATTCTTTAGATTGTAATGCGATTGCACGGAAAGAGACTCAGACTGATAGAGCCATGGTAGAGCGAATAAACAATAAAATAGTTATTCTTACTACGTTTTTTAAACTCTTTAATAATTAACACAAAACAATTAACTAAGACGCGAATGAAACCGAAGTAAAACTTTTGACATTGACAGTGACAGACGCCTGTCAAAATATAGACACGCCGCACAAGTGGGAATGTATAGTGCGCTTGAAACAATATTCATCCTTAATTGTAATGCAATACGTGATATAATTAGAATTTTTTGAAAGTGGTGCTCGTATGGTCACGAATTGGATGTCAGTTGGGATATCTAGCTGATTGATAAGCAAGAGATGTCTGTAGAGTGGTAAGGAGAGCTTAAAACTAAAAATAAAGTAAGTAAAGTGCTCAAAATGATCTACATACCGACTCTACTGTCAAGTTAATAAGAAGGTGAATAAGTTATTTTGAGAACTACAACTTCTGTCATAATTCCGATATACGGCGTAAATGTACGCGAATTTTGACAGCAGTTATTGTTTGACAATCATTCGTATTTTAACCTGTTAGAATGACACATGTCAGAAAACTGCTTCACCAAGACATTCAGTCTAAATGAGTTTGTCCATGAAATTAGTTGAAAATATTATTTATTATAACTTACCTACGTGTAGCAGTAACAAACAGTCGTCATTATGTAAATTAAGACGGATTCTAATTAGCCCAAAAACAATGACAACATTATTATTTTGTTCCAAATCTGTTTCCGTCCGGTAATTTTGAAAGCAGATAAAAATATTTATTACCATCGTCAAAGATAATTTGGAAAGAAATAAAAATCCCCGTATTTACCGTACCACTGTTACGGCTATCAGACAGATAAACAAGATAAAAAACACAAACAATCTTAACGACATTTTTTATCGCGATTCCGGTGAAATCTTCTTAAGGATTTCAACTCAAAATATAACGTGGAATATGCAATAAAATAAACGCACCATTTTTTTATTTTTGTATTAAAAAGCGTCGTAATAACAGAAAGCGGTCTTTATAAAAAAACTTTTTAAAATCGGATGTATTCTTTATTCAAATGTATCGACTGAAAAGTTTACTTTTGACATAACTATTTGTTGTCAACCTTAAACAACAATTTCATGAAACTTCAAGCAAGGAGGTAAACAAGGAAACTTCACTTACACATTGTTTTGACGTCCACAGCGCCCCCTGGCGGGGCACCGGCGCAGGCCAGTTCCAGCTGTTTCAGATACCGCAGCCACAATAACATCACAGTAGCTGCAGAAACACTTTTAAACACTAAAATTGTCTTGAACAGACCGAAAATTCGTTGGTGCCGTCATGCTTTTCCCGCGTAAAGTGACTGACTGGCTGGCGGTCGGCGCCCCTCCACGCCACACAAAGGTAGAGCGGGGCTGTGTGTACGGGTGCACTCACACGGGCCCGCGCGATTCCTTATCAGTTCGGTTTAACTAGCAATGGCTGGCCCCAGATGCTATCACACCCGAGCTCGCGGTAACGCTGCATAGAGAGATAACGTCTGTGATCCTATCGTTATGTTTGAATAAACTTGTATAAAATGTCAAATAAAAAAGCTGCGCGCCATAAATGTCGTGTCTATGGGTGATTTTTGAACGATAGCGCAGAGACAATGGGGTTCTTTTTAGAACGACTCAAAGGTTAGTTTTGTCGAAGTTATTACGTATGAATATTCATATACGACGTGCATTAAGTATTAATGATTTCGAGTTTTAAAAAAATGTTGGATAATTTTCGAGTACCTACTTACTTGATAAAAATTAAATTTTCTTTGTTTTTTTCATTTCATTTTTCGATAATATTACAAGTTTTATTTCATCGTACCTATGTACATAATTTTATTGACTTACTACTTACTCTATAAGACTGGCTAAGTGTTAAGTTTGTATTATTCGACGTCATCTTAAGGCAATATAACCTCTATTTTTTACGAGTAGTTGTGATTGAGTATTCGTGATCAGTTTTACAACAAGTGAAACCAGTGTCTATTTCTGTTTATCTGCGAGATTGATATCTATGATTGAGGATTGATTAGTTCTAGACACGATATCTCGTGTAGATTATCTATTGTCTACGAATTTCAAGTAGAGTCGCTTAAAATAACCTTGGTTTCTACCTTTATCTAATAATTTCTAAAATGTATTTTAGACTTTGTCCCATTCGTGTCGAGTCCCTTGTCCGTGGAGTCCTAGCGCTTTAAAAACTTTTTAAAGAAATTTGGAAAGGCAAGTAGACGTCATATGTGACCAAAGAGTTGGCAGCTTCCTCGGACAAAGAATTAGCTAAGCTATTCAAAGAGGACACGCTGCCAGCATCTTCGGGACCTTGCCTAAGAGGTACTCCTTAAGTAATTTATTTTAGATTTATTTTTATTTAATGTAAGTTTTTTTAAGTCTAGGATAGTTTTTTTTTAATTTAATGTTTATTATCCATTTTATTCGAAACAAATAAAATCGAGTTTAGCTCGACATATCTCGGGCTAGTTCGTAGACCTTCCTTCCGGAGCCTACGTCACGGCGAAACTCGAAGTTCGTATCATACCGTTCCTCTCGCTCTCGTATTAAACAGTATAAGTGTCAGAGAGACAGCACAAACACGAACTTCGAGACTGCTGCAAACGCGCACTGGAAGGGTGGAAGAGCTACGAACTAGCTCCAAATATGTGTGGTAAATTCGATTTAAGATGTAATTTTCATTATACGGGCTTTATTTCACCACGGGCGACGTTGGGCCTCACCCATAGTAGTTTCACGTTAAAAATTTTCGTACTTTGATTATTTCCTAGATTGCTATAACCTTTAAGTCTTGGTCTGTTAAATAATTCCTGATGTTCCTTATTTAAAATAAGGATTTGTAGACTGGCCAAGTACTTACCTGAAAAAGAAAAACAAATGTTAAAAAAAAATCCAAAATATCAGTCCGCAAAATATCAAGCCATAGGGCACAAATTTATCAAGAATTTGTTTACAGGTTAAGGTATTTTGGTATACCTAATACACACACTTTATTTTAGAAGTAAATTGAAAATGAATACATAGAAAACTTACAAAATAATTTACAAATTGAATTAAAAAAACAACTTATGTAGAAGAAGACATGAAAATTACATGTTGGTATTTTTTACTGAGTAATACAGTTATTTATCTCTTTCACACATTTTCACTCTTTGACTTCTCACCAGTATTATATAAAATCTTTACACAGGCTAGACTACATAAAGCTTTTGTTTCCTTACTACGAGTACAGTCTAGCTGGCAAACATAATCTATTGAGATAATAACTCCAGTTCGTGCTAAGCTAAATTTCATCTTTTTCACGGACGGACGTGATCGAGATATCCGCGTGAGATGCAAGATAAGGTAGATCTGATACTGCGCAGGTGCTTTAACTTGGGCTAGCAAGGCCGTTAGGATACTTTTTCCATATCTGTCTACATCTATACTAAGTATCTGTACTTTGATACAAATATAATACAGAAGTAAACGAAAGGTTTATCTCTTTAGCCCTTCCCCCTTCCAACGCGCGTTTTGCAGGCAGCCGCGTGGTGTAGGCTCCGGGAGGAAGGTCTACGAACTAGCCCAAAATATATCGAGCTAAACACGATTTAATGTTTTTGAATTTTAAATCCCAGTCCCAAAGTAAGCTTATAGCAAAGCTTGTGTTATGGGTACTAAGCAACGGATAAATATAATTATTTAGATAGATACATACTTAAATACATATTAAACACCCAAGACCCGAGAACAAACATTCGTATTTTTCATACAAATATCTGCCACGACACGGAATCGAACCCGGGACCTCAAGCTTCGTAGTCAGGTTCTCTAACCACTAGGCCATCTGGTCGTCAAAATTACATTTAGAAATAGTGTACTCAGAGTAGCGTGTGCTCAGTCGTTTCCGTCCCTCTGACGTTTATACTATTTAATACAGAGAAGGATAGGACGGTTACGATACTTAACTTCGATTTTCGAATTTCGGAGTAGGCCTTTAGGGAGGAAGGGCTACCAATTAGCCCCAAACATGTCGAGTTAAACTCAATTTATGAACGTGAGTTATTCTATACCTGTCTACATCTACTATTAATACTTTGGGACTAGGTCAATTGGTGTCAATTGTCCCGTGATATATATATATATATATATATATATATATTATATTATATATATATTATATATATATATTAATATATATATTATTTATTTTATACAAAAAACATATCGTCGCTCGGCAGGCAAAAGTACTAAAGCGACACTTCGTCAACTTTACAGGAGAGCGATTTAAAGTTCTTTTTTCACGAAAAAAAATCATAACTTGAAACCAGACAACCAATTTTGAAATTTCCAGGAATATATGACACATAATTTAATAGACTATAATAAGTTTTAATAATTCATAGCAAAATCCACTGGTTTAGGAGATAAGTGTCGCTTTAGTAAGTTGTCCCCTAGTCATCGAGCAAAATGCAATCAGGCAAAAAGACTAAACGTAAAATTTACCTCAAACGTCATATTTCAATTAACTAATGTGATTTTACGTCTCAATAAATGTAGTATGTTTTTACTAACTACACACATTTTTTTTCTTATCAAACTGTTTCGTAATGCTGATTACCAAATCGCAAGGAATATATTCCAAAGTACATACTGAACAGAAATTATATAAATAATGTTTCATTAATTATAAATAAATATTAATCATCTATGCTAAAATTTCAATAAACTTAACGTTAACTGTTTACTAACACTAGACTTTTGTTAATGTTATAAGAGTACTAGCTTTTACCCGCGGCTTCGCACCGTAAACTATTCGGGTGTTGGTAGCTGCAATTGAAATTTTCGGGATTTTTACAAAATCCCCTCTGGAAATTTCCAATATTTATATCGTGGTCTTCATTGAGGTTGTGTTGTGAATAACTGTACAAAATCCAAGACTCTAACCCAGTGCTGAAGTTTCAAATTTTTTCCCTATCCATATTCAAATGCAAAATTCAAATTCAAATCATTTATT
>NC_133474.1:3541629-3564217 GCF_025370935.1 Choristoneura fumiferana
CGGGACTTCCAACTACCTCCATAATGAATTTCGGCTAAATCAGTTCAGCGGTTAAAGCATGAAAAAGTTAACAATCAGACAGACAGAGTTCCTTTCACGTTTATAATATTAAATATAAGTAAGGATTTATATAATAATTTGATCTTTTTTTCAGTGGATGTAAACACATGTTGGTGTTTTTATTTTGGTTGCAAAAAAAGCCAGTGAAGGAGCATAACCTGGTTTTTCCAAGGACATGCATTTTTCCATAAAAAGAGGCATAGAAGTAGTATCACGGAACTCCTCAATGGTAATGAAAGAGAATAGAATAGACCTTAGATTTAGCACGGAAATGTAATTTTGAACATGATGATATCTTAATACAGAAATGTATTTTTTTGACAATGCAATACAGTCGAGAAAAAGTACAGTCAGCAAAATTTTTTTCTTAAAAAATATAATTTTTGTTTTTTATTTGTGTAAGTTTTTATTTTTCCTCACAATACTTTTTGTTGACTATACTTGTCTTGCATTGTCATCTAATCTGTAATCAGTATAAGTACTGCTGTGATAGGCTAACGCGTACTTTAAATTTGTATTCTCATTTTGGTTTATAACATAATACATACATACTCATACATTGCAAGTCGAATAAAATCTTGTAAAATATGTTTCTTTTCACTTATTGATTCACATCATCAAAAATAACGAAAAAAATGTGCAGAATTTGTAACCTTGCTTACAGAGATTCTTTATCAGGTTCGATTCCCAATCATGTATGTATTAGAGTCAGACAAAATAAAACAGTGAATACCATATATCCATACTAATATATAAATGCGAAAGTGTGTGTGTTAGTATGTTTCTCCGTCTTTCACGTCGCAACGGAGCAACAGGATCGACGTGATTTTGGCATAGAGATTGTTTATGGGCACAGAGTGACATAGGCTACCTTTTATCCCGGAAAAATAAACAGTTCCCGAGATAACAAGCGCGCAATAACCCGAATTCCACGCGGGCGAAGCCGCAGGCAAAAGATAGTATATATACACACATCCAGTTCAACTGGTAGAACAAACGATACAATCTAGGGTCACTGTCACATTAATGTTAATCACACATGTTAATCTTCAAACTTTAATCTATTTTAAAAAATTCAACAGTGTTCGACGGTGGGGAAAAAAATTTGCTTGGACATCACATACAGCTATGTTCTCCAAAATGTGCTAGGGATGACTCCTAAAATTTTCAATAAGCTACCAATACTGTAACAGAGAAGAAAGTTATTACCTAAGTTTCAAAAAAGCATTAAAAGATTTTTTTTAACCGACAAGGCATATTATTCAGTTTAACGAGTATCTACTAGATAATATAGACTAGATATTGTTTTCAAAATGTTCCACTGACCTTATCTTATCTTATCTACAAAATGATTTATATAACATTAATGTATATTGATTGCAATTTAATTATTTCCTATTTTTTTTTATTGTATAATTATTTAAATTCATAACTTAAAAATTTGGTATGCTGAAAGGCAAGACATGAAGGACAGGACATCAAATTATTGTACATCTATATATTCAATTTAATAATTGTATATAGGAACTCATGTTTGACAAATAAATTATCTTTATCTTTATCTTTATCTTTATCAAATCACGCATTTCACATGTATCCTCCAAGCTCGCTATGACTTTAGATTGAATCACCCCCTTTTTAGTAGCCACATTAAAGCCACTTCATTCTGTAAATGATTTAGCAGAAACTCTTCCTTCAATACACTGAAATAAAGAATATAAACCCATTTGTGCAACATGCAATTAAATATTGTCTCTTACTGAGACCATGTCCTTTTTATTGTTTGGCTAAAAAACACGATTATCTCTTCCTGTCTGTTATCGTTCTCCTTTGCTGTGCTTTGATGTTGAAGGCTAGAGAGTTCGTATAATGATGTTGTTGATGAGCAACTTGCAGTGGAAGATGGAAGCTGACTTGCACCAAGTCGCTTGTAAAGACTAGGATGCATAAATACGCCGAATTCGGAAATCTCGTCTGTATTTCGTAAACGAAAGTACAAAGCATTGGAGAACATTTATGTAATGCTCCCATTTCAACTCGAATACTATCTAGGGCGTGCAAAACCGGTTTCCGGTTTTGCTGAAAACCGGAAACCGGACAATATTTACCGATTTTTCAAAACCGGTTTTGAATTACAAAACCGGAGTTACCTCCGGTTTTTCTGTAATTGATTGACGTACATTTTGATTTTTCGAACGCTCTAAGAAATATATAATTTTGAGTCATCGAATAATATCCGAAATCCGAACGCAACTATCTATACTACTTGCACTCCTACCTCCGCCCGTAACCCTCGCATGCACCCGCAAACCACAGGATGGCCAGGCCACGCCGTACAAAATACGCGTTCTTGAATCTACATAGGCACGACGACGTCTGTACACGCGACAATGTGTGCGTAATATACACAGGGCTGACTATTGCAAAACCCTATCGATACAATATTATCAATGCGAAAGAGTTTTTGTATGTTTGTGTGTTTTGTCCGTCTTTCACCGGTAACGGAGCGATGGATCGATGTGATTTTTGGCATAGGGATAGTTTATGGGCCTGAGAGTGACTGACATAAACAAAAAATGCACAGTTCCCGAGGGAACAGCGCGCGATAACCGAATACCACGCGGGCGGAGCCGCGGGCAAAAGCTAGTAGTACTATAAGTGCTACCATTTTTATTATTGTTATTATTGTTAGCCTATTCTGTCCCACTGCTGAGCAAAGGCCTCCCCCCAATACTTCCACTGCTCTCTGTCCCCTGCATACAAGGGCCAGTCCTTCAAGAAGAAGTCCAGTTCATCCCGCCATCGCCGCCTAGGTCTGCCAGGTCGCCTTTTCGAGTTGGTGGGCATCCACTCGGTGGTTATCTTGGCCCAAAGCTCGTCTGGCATGCGGCAAACATGGCCAGCCCAGTCCCACTTCAGCTTAGACGCCGATCGACCTACATCAGTGATTTGGGTCATGGAGCGCAGGGCGGTGTTCCGGCATCCGATCGACGAGTTTTAAAACCTAGCATGCTGCGCTCCATGGCTAGCTGGCAAACCCCGATTGAACTTTAGAGCTTCTGTCAAGGACCAAGTTTGCGCACCGTAGGTGAGAGTTGGTAGTACGCACATATCCATGAGTTTCCTTTTTAAGGAAATTGGAAGTTACCCTTCATAAGGTGTTTCATTGACCAATAGCTCCTCCAGGCGTTTTCTGTCCGTCTTTCGACTTCTTTTTCTTGCCTCGCCTGGAAGGAGACTAATTGGCCCAAGTAAATATACTCATGGACATATGCGATTTGTTCACCGCTTATCTCAATCCTACGTTGGGTGCTATTTGTCATTAACTTGGTCTTCGACATGTCATCCTTAGTCCAACCTCGAGGCTTGCTTTGCTTAGATCACTAAGCATAACTTGGAGGTCGGTAGCTGATGAAGAGAAGAGGACTATATCGTCAGCGAATCGAAGATTAGTTAATCTTCTATCACCGACGACCAGCCCCTTGTCCTCCCCAGCGCGGCGCTAGCTTCCGAAAGACCTCTTCAAGTGTGCTGGTAAAAAGTTTGGGCGATAGCGGGTCTCCTTGTTTGACCCCTCTTTGTATAGGGAAGGACGGTCCTGTTGAATCCAGTCTTATAGCAGCTGTACTATTGGTGTATATGGTTTCGAGGAGGTTAATATAGGCTTGTTCAATGTTTTGGTTGTGCAAAGCTTCGAAAATGGAAGAATGGGTAAGGCTGTCAAAGGCTTTAGAGTAATCGACAAAGGCAAGATAAAGGGGTAGTTGTGTTCCTGATTTTTCCAGTATTTGGTTCAAGGCTTGAAGGTGATCAGTGGTCGAGAGTCCAGGACGAAACCCTGCCTGCTCAGGTGGCTGGTGGTAGTCAAGCTTTCCTGATATGCGCCTTTCGATAACTTTTATGAAGACTTTGTACAGATGAGAGATGGAGACAAGTGCTACCAATGACATTAAAAAGTACTTATATGTGGTATGATTTAGATATGTGCAAATAAATGTAATCGATAATCTTACCTATTTCGAGGGTATTCTGGAAAAACAGAATAAGTGCAATTTTTTAAAGTTACATAATAGACATACTCAATGTTTTCTGCTTTATTTATCTAGCAAAACCGATATACCAAATTAATATTGTGCACTTATCCGGTTCTGCCAGAATATCCTCGATTTATTTAAACCTACTTAAAATGTGTCCGTCTGCGTATTTTAAGCATTATTATTTTCAATTAAAATAGATATACGTCTACAAACTTAAACGAATTATTCGGTAGGTAGTTATTCATTTTAGATTTTAATCTAAAATGAAATAACTACTTTCTTTACTTTAGTAAAGAAAGTAATTGAAAATAATAATGCTTAACGTAACTGTCTTTTTTTTTTTAATGCAGTTGTAATGTTCTGATTATAATATATATTGAAAGATGTAATAATCCAAACTAATACTGTAATTATAATAAATATTTTTATTGTGGGTATATAAACTATCTAAGTATATGATTTAATTGTTCAAATTCTACCATTACTACCATAATAAAAAAATATTAAAAACATTGCCAAAACCGGGGAAAAACCGGTTTCCGGTTTTGGGCTCTCAAAACCGCAATTCCAAAACCGGTTTTGAAAACCTTCCGGTTTTGCACGCCCTAATACTATCGGAGTCGTCTGAATCCATTGTAGGGATACTGTGATTCGAATTTACTCATAAGGCAGTCCAAATGTCAAGCCAAGGGTGGCGAGAATGCAAGATAACGTTGTCTAAGAAACAGAGCCAAAATAGTCGTTGAAAATATCCAATCGTGGTCAAATTATCGTACAAAGGTCGTGGAGAGATGTGGCAAATTCAAAAGTCCAGAGTGGGCTGAGGTCGTAAAAAATTATCCAAACAAAAACACACACTGATCGCACCAAATCGCAAAGCAAATAAAATGGTCAACTTCAACTTCAACTTTTTTGTTAAGTGGCAATCGGTCGCTTTTGGTTAGCGTCCATTACTGCCAATGACACCTGACAGCAGCAAAGTGTATATTGTGTCAGACCGGTTGAATAAGATATCTAAACGGGAGTTGTCGAAGCGAGTTTGTTGCGTACCTGCAATAGACATACACAAAACATAGGGACAGCACAAAACATAGAAGACAGTACAAAACATTTAGACATTACAGATCGGATCAAAGGGAGAGACAAAAGCGAAAAAGCACCTAAAGTTTTATTTTTTCTTTAGTTATATATTTAATTAGGAGGTTAAGGATTTTTTTGTTAGAGGAGGCATGGAGTAGGAGGGTTTTAAGGTTGGTGGGTTTAGGAATACAAGGCGGGAGGATGTTGTATAGGGAAGTAGTTCTCATCGGGCAGTTTAAAAGGATATGATCTGCAGTACCCTCCTCCAGGCCGCATGAACAGAGGGGGGATTGGACAATGCCCCATCTATACAAGCGGGAGGGAGAACAAGTATGTCCTATACGTAGTCTGCAGATGACTGAGGTGGTCTGTTTGTTCGCTTGGCGAAACCGGTAAAACCAAGGCTTGGGGGAATGTTTGGCTGGATATCCCCGTAATGGCGGCCTTTGACCAATAAAGAGCTCTCATAATGACGGAGCCACGTAGAGGAAAGATCGGATTTGGCGGCAGAGAAGAGGTCATAGAAGTAGCAGTGGGGGTGGTCCAAACTGCCGATTTCCACGGCCTCTTTAGCATGGGCGTCAGCGGCCTCGTTGCCTTCGATCCCAGAATGACTGGGGATCCAGGATAATGAGATCTCAATGTTGCGGAGATGAGCTTCGAATAGGGTTTGCCTAATGAGTAACACTAAAGGAAAGTTAATTTTAGCAGAGAACGGGTTGGCCTTAATTGATTGTAAACCGCTAAGAGAATCCGTAAAAATTATCGATCGACTAATCCCATGGGCATTGATATACTTAACGGCTTCCAAGATAGCAACTAGCTCTCCGGTAAAGACCGACGTGCGAGGCGGGCATTTAAAGCTCAATATAACTGAGTCACTCGGGATCCAGACTGCCGAACCCACCGCCCCGCCAAGTACGAGCCTGGAGGAATCCGTGAATAATAGCGTCCAGCCTTGCCAGAAGTTTTCGATATTGCGCAAAAAGGAATTGTTCGCACCGGGTTGACTTTTTGATATTCCAAAGTCCAGGATTATGTTCGGTTGAAAAATAAGAGCATCGTAACTATGAGCGAAGAGGGGGAGTCGGGAGCATGTGAAAGAGGGGTCCGGGAGGCTACTGAATTTACGGAAACTATTTATCAGGCATGGCGGATTTTTGTTAAACCAGAATCCGCTGTCAGTAATTAAACGCGATAGTTCTTGAAGCTTAGGTAAAAGGGGGTGGTCGTCCAGAAGGGAAAGTCTAAGGAAGAAACGGTCAGCCAGATACTGCCGTCGGAGGAAAAGGGGGGGTCAGATGCTTCTACTTGCAGGGCATTGGTCGGGGAGGATTTCATGGCCCCCAGGATCACCCGGAGGGATTGGAACTGGATTTTATCTAGTTTACCTAAGGCCACCTTGCTGCAAGGTTCTAAAGCAAAAGAGCCATAATCAAGGACGCTGCGCACTATCGCATTGTACAGGAGTTTCTGGGAGAAGGGGTGAGCACCCCACCACACACCCGAAAGACAACGTAAAATGTTGATGCTCGATTGGCATTTTTTAACTGTCAAATCAATATGGGGGCAACCGGAAAGACGAGAGTCAAGCGTAACGCCTAAAAACTTAACTTGTTTACTAACAGGGATCAGTTGATTATTGAAAGCGGAGACGATCTTTTTCTGGTAAAGGGGACCACGCTACATTTGGGAACTGAAAGGGAAAGACCATGAACAGCAAGCCATTCTCCCAGATAGAATAGGGCTTGGTTCAAGTTACACGTAGCTACCTCGACGGAGTGGGACGATGAATACAATGCTATATCATCTGCGTATTGTAGAATGTTGCAGAACGGTGAAACAGCCTCGTCTAGGTCATGGGTGTACAAACTGTAGAGTAGGGGACTTAATACAGATCCTTGTGGGAGACCTTGCCAGATTAGTCTCGGAGTGGAATGGGAACCATTATGTCTCACCTCGATGGAACGTTCCATAAGGAAGTTACATATGAAATGCGTCAGCTTCTGCGGCAAACTCAGCTTAGATAGCTTATCTCTGAGTAAGGAGAGTATGACATTATCATATGCGGATGATATGTCCAAGAATACACCAACAAGGAACTCGTTCCTTGAAAAGGCGATTCTGATGTCGGTTGTTAAAATCGAGAGACTATCCATGGTGCCCATTCCCCTCCGAAAACCAAATTGGCTTTTGGACAGGATTTTTTTAGATTCTACGAACCACTCTAGACGCTTCTTAATCATGTGCTCCAGGATTTTGAGTAGGCAGGATGATAAAGCGATGGGACGGTGGGATGAAGGAAGGAGAGGATCTTTTCCTTGTTTATGTAAAGGGATGATAATTTGATTTTTCCAAGCCTCTGGAACGAAACCCAGATCAAAAAAATGATTTAGAAGGTCTAGGAAGTATTTTTTTGTAACCTGACCAGATTTGACAAGAAAGGCGTAAGGGATACTATCTGGACCAGGAGCAGAGTTCTTAAGGTGGTCAAGCGATGCCAGAAGTTCTGCCCAGGAAAACGGTTGGTCAAAACTGTTCTGGGGGCAATTCAGAGGATAGCGGGAAGGGAGAGAGTTAATATGAGGGACAGAAGGGGGAGATAATGTGTCGATAAATGCCGTGAGCCAAGCTGAGGAGTCGTTACTTGGCGCATCGCGGGCTATGAATGACCCTCGGAAGCGTTTTATGGCTTTCCATAGTACAGTTGAGGGAGTGCGAGGAGAGATATTTTGGCAGAAGTTTAACCATCCCGATTTCTTTTTTTTCTGAACATACGTTTCGCCAGGGCTGCCGTCTTTTTGAATGCGAGAAAGTTATCCAGGGACATATTTCCACAATACGCTCTCTCGGCCTCGTTCCTTTGGCGAATCATGTCCGAACATTCAGAATCCCACCAAGGTGGAGAGGACCTAGCCTTATAGCGTTTTTTAGGGGGAATATTTGTGTTAGCTGCAACTGTGAAGGCGTCGATTAGATTGTCATGACAAATAGGAGCATTTTCAGGTAAGACAGTGGGCATCTTGCTTACTGCTGCGTCCAAGTCCGCCGCGAACTGATCCCAATCTGCCTTGGACAAGAGGTACCTACTAGTATTTAGGGGAGAACTGGGTTGGGAAAAGGATGTAGGGAAGGATATTAAGATGGGTAGGTGGTCACTACCATAGGAGTCCTGGAGAACAGACCACGAGAGAAGGGTGCCAAATTGTGGAGAGCACAAGGAAAGATCCACGGCGCTAGGATTCAGGCCTGGAGCCGTTCTGCGCGTCGGCGAACCATCGTTGAGAAGACAGATGTTTTTGTCCTCCATCAGGTCAACGAGATCACAGGCTAAAGCGTCGTAATCGGCACTACCCCACATGAGATGGTGACAGTTAAAGTCACCTAAGATGAGGAACGGGCCCGGGAGGGCAGAAAATATGTGCTCGAGGTCTGATATATTAATAGAGTGAGGATCATGAATATAGATCGAAAGAACGGAAAAGTCCATAATCTTGGCGGCGACGGCATTAATACCACGAGCGATAGGGGGAAGAGTTATACGAGTATACGTAATAGAAGATTTAATGAGAAGAGCGGCTCCTGCGTAGCCGTCATCTCTGTCATGTCGGAGGCACGAGAAGCCAGGCACCCGAAACCGGGATCCTGGAATCAACCAGGTCTCCGATATGGCAAAGACAGCAGGGTCATACGAGGATACCATTTGCAGAATTTCGTGTTTCTTAGGGCGGAGACTGTGACTGTTCCACTGGATGAGATGGAATTTTGACAACTGAAAGAAACTGGGAAAGTTTATTGGCGACGTTGGGCGGTAGTGGGAATTCATCCATTTTGCTGAACATATTGATCAACAAGGATAGCAACATATCCAGCAGGTTATCGTTGTGTGGGGAATGACAGGAGGGTGAGAGCGGGGAGTTAGGGGACTGGAGCGCAGCACCAGTCCTCGGAGGCGGAGGGTTCCGATCACTAATTAAGGCGTTGTGCGCGGCGCGGTCATATCCTTGTGTTAGGGGGCGACGTGGGGACCTTGGGATGAAAACGGTTTTCCTATAGCTTTGGGACTGACTGAAGGTGGGGGGGAGGGAGGAGTTGTTTTGCGATTGAGACAAAATATGGTCTGTTTGGGAAGGGGGAGCATCTGAGCCGCATCAGCGTACGTTCTCTTCACGGGGGGGAACCTCTCGCATGCCTGAGAGTAAGAAATATTGTCTTCAGACATTGTATCCTTAATAGCCTGTTGGCGAGTGTGTTCTGGGCAGGTCTTGTTAGTAGCGAAGTGCCTGCCTGAGCAGAACAAGCAAAACGCTAAGTCTTCCTGCACAACACATGTCTTCCCTGTATGTTCTTGACCGCATTTGAAACACTTTGGTTTTGATCGGCACTGCTCTGATATGTGTCCGAATTTGCAGCAACTGTGGCACTGTATTGTGGGCAAACGGTACTTTTCAACCACCAAAGATGTGTAGCAGCAGAAAATTCTGGACGGAAGAACTTGGCCGCTGAAAGTAACTACAACAGTTCCTGTAGGGATCCATTCAACTCCATCAGGTTTGTGGACTTTGCGGTTTAGTCGTCTGGCTTTGAGGATTACCCCACAGCCAGAAGGAAGCTCTACTTCACTGACGAATGCATCCAGAGCAAGGTCCGTTGGCACTCCTCTGACAATACCCATGCGAGTGACATTAAATGTTGGTATGGTTGCTTCAAAGTTTTTAGACGCAAGTAAAGGGTCCACTAAGAAGGCATTTGCTGCCTCTGCCGTGTTAAACTCAACGCTAATGCGGTTTCTACCTACTTTTTTTATACCGTCTCGCGTTATATTCTGTACACGAGAGTTAACCATCACTTGGCCAAACTTAATGGGGTTTAGGGTGGTACCGGAGGAGGGATCGGATTCAGGTTTGGAAACATGGACTAGGAAAGGTCCTCCGTCGTTGGAAGTGTATTTTCGTCCATTTTTATAATCCGGGTGTTCATAAAGATGAGCTATGGAGTCGGAAGGAGCCCTGCCCCCCAACTTAGTGGGAGGTTGGGATCCACCCTGCACCGTAGCCCTCCTTTTTGTCCCCAGTAAGGATATCTCGGCTTCCATCGGCCCCTCCGATTGACTGTCTTGCGACAAATCCACCGGTGGGCCGGCGGAAACCGGGTCCCCAACAACTGAGGTTATGTCTGGAGGTTTTGGCGGGAAATGAGACATAGCGGGGTTAACAGCGTACAAGAATTGGTTAAAACACTTACTGAGCGCCGATTCCGATGGGTAACACAAAAAACACGAAAAAAAATAGCACTAGGCCACAAAATTTCGCAGGTCCGACACAAACACGTGCTGACACCAAGGAAGTCAAGCGGTCAGTCAATAATAAAATGGTTTTAGGTTAGATTATACTTGACAGTGACAGCAGTGACAGTTGACTTCGTTTTTTTTTAATGTTTCTACTAAGTACTGAGCCTCAACGGGTCTGCCATTTCAATCTCAAAACGTCATATCGACCACTTAAAAAAAGATTTCTAATTAATAAGAGGAAATAAAAATAAAAGAGCTGCAGTTCCTCGATATTAGACGTCGACTACCGAAGAAAAATATATTTAGCACTTCTTCAAAAAACTTTACTTAGCCAATTATAGTAACTTTATTAAGTCTCCGTAATTTTTTCCTCACCAAGAATATGGTTCCACACCGGCCCGAAAGGCGCCCGGTCCTTCATGAAGATGTCACAGAAGTCCTCAAATGTCCCTTTGAGGCCGTGCACCAGTGTGAAGTAATGATAGTATGACACCACCAGATCCTTAGGGTTGCGCGACGTGTAGATCACCTGCAGACATATGGAACGTGATACAAAATAATAAAACTAAGGTAGTCAAAATACCATATACGGGACTTATCACGCTATTTTTACACAAGTAATATTTACCTCAACGTTTCGGCAACTGTAACGTTGCCAAAACGTCGAGGTAAATATTACTTGTGTAAAAATAGCGTGATAAGTCCCGTATATGGTATTTTGACTATGAGTGAGAATCACGAAAGTTTAAAACGTTATAAAACTAAGGTAGGTAAAGAACCTATTCACTCATGAAGGAGCGCCCCTCCACAGCTAATTATCAATGTACCGCTACACGAGTCAACCTCGTACTTACACGTTGTCTTAGTCTTAGTGTGCGTGACTGGCGGTACGCCTTGCGACTGGTGACAAATTCGAGCTACGCACACATAGACCTGTCGTACGGATACGTTTACAACTACAATTATAAAATGTGGAGGGGCGCGCATTCGTAAGTGAACAGATCTGTATAAGTATATACTTAGACAAATTACCGAGAGGGGTTTGAACCCACGATCTGTGTGAGAGGCGCTATAGGTCAAACCACTAGGCCACCGCAGCTACCGAAACTATAGAACACATAATAGTAGATTGTTCAACATGAACTAAAACAAGCCATAATGACAAGAGATATTATATGGCTATAGTGCGAGTGGCATTCTAGTTTGTTTAGTCGCGCGTTAAGCACTCTACTTTTCACTTTGAATGCGAGGAAAAAACAATGCAATTTTCTGTTCAAAATTACAATACCTATTACTTTTTAAAAAACGTACGTTCAAGATTGGACAGGCCATCTGTTCATAATTAAAAAAAAATGTTGCGGGGATTTTTCTTTTCTTTATTGTTTATGAAGTGACGTTTTAAATGCTTGCATATTTAACCAACAGTTTAAAAATTTAAAACTATTTTAAAACTAATTGGACTATGCATAATAAAATGAAATTAATCCTTAATGGAATTGAATAGATTCATATTCGTAATTATTAGTTATGTTTCACGAAACTAAATCGTGTTTTTTTTAATATTTTTGCACAGTTGGCATTTTGAGGTTATTTCCACACCCTTAAAATCCTCCATTCACAAACACCGTGTTGACTGCTTTGGAGTTTCTAATGTAAATTTAAAAAAAAAATTTGAATCCCTAGACAATAAAAGGGAGCTTTAGTCCCGATATGCAAAGACTAAAGTAACATTTTAAGAGCATGAGAAGTAAAAAAAAAAACCTACTTACAAGTAGCGGTGGAACTAGAACTCAGTTCCTTATAAATCCGTGATATGTGCTTTACGATATAAATATTATTACCTATTATACTCATAACACACACACTAACCAGAGCAGTTACACTCGTCAAAATTCTTCAATGTGTTAATAGCGATTCAAAGCGCTAACCGTTACGCAAAAATGTTAACAGCTAGTTAAACAGCGGTTTAATACATTAGGAAGAGGAAGACACGCTTCACGCTTAGCACTCTTCGTGCACTATGAGTATAGCGATGTAAAAATTGTAAAATACTGTTGAGCAATACTGGCATTAACGTTTAATTATTAATAAACGTCAATTTCGTTTTTTTTCTGCTTTTTTTAAATGGTAGGCAGACCGCCGCCGGCCAGTTGGTCAGATCTGGCATTCGGTTGGTAAACTATCAATATTATCATATCGCAAAACGTGTCTAGTCAAATGATAAAACGAGTCGGTCGAGTTTGCGTGTTCGTTTCGTCAACTCACTGACGCGTAATAGGGATTTTATCAAATCGCTAAACAAATCAAATCTAGTATTTTTATCTGATTTTGTCATATTAAATGATATTATAACGGATAACTCACGTCTTAAACCGAGTTTAGTTCGACATGTTTCGGGCTATTTCGTAGCCCTTCCTCACAGGAGCACGCGACTCGGCGGCTGCCGCAACACGCACACTCCAAGAAGAGGAGTGAGGAGTGAGGAAGGGCTACGAAATAGCCCGAAACATGTCGAGCTAAACTCGGTTTAAGACGTGAGTTATATCCGTTATAATATTATTTAATATGAGTGAGTCTCACGGTAGTTTCATGTTCAAAATTGATTTTGTCATTTCACGAAACAGGTTTAGGTTTTTGATCAAATGACTGATTTTTTCTCGGGAAATGATAAAATGATTTAACCCATTTTATTTCATCCAAATGATTTGATCATGTCCTTACAGATTTGTTCCAATTTCTGATTTGGCCATTTCCCTGTCACATATACTTACACCTATTGATTCTCCTCTCGATACTAAACAAATTACTTTCAACACCTTGTATAGTCAAAATGTCGCGAGTGATATTTAAAATTAGTCTCAATCACGACACTGCGCCACGATATATCTTGGCCCATATGGCAACATTAATACTTATCAGGATTGTAAAACAATTTCAAGGATAACTTGAAAAAATACGACGTAATGATTGATTGTTTTGTAAACCCCCGTAAGAACCCAGGCCATTTGTAAAATGTAGTTTGGATGATTGATGCATCCAAATATTATATTCTTACCAATTTTCAAGTCCCTGCCATTATATCTAATATCCCATTGAAGAGTTCCGTCCGGCGGAGACGACCAACAAAATTTCATTACCGGCAGACGGTCGGACTGTCGGACTCCGCTAATGTCACGTTTTAGTTATGAAGCTACAAGTACCTACCCGGCGGCGGCGTCTAGAATACCCTAGACTAGAAGGACTAATTCTAGAGGGCTGCCGCGCTCCGTCGGGTCGCACCAAATTTTTAAGCAACCAAACCAACTAAAATTTATAAGCAACTAAACCAGCGCAAATTAAATGAAAGTTTAAAATAACCTTAGTTTTAGCACTGCCATCTTCACGCTGTATATCGACGGGCAGAAGCTCCCAGGGCAGATGGCTCCGGATGTAGCGTGGTCGAGCCAGGCGGTACTTCACCAGGTCCACGGAAGTACCCTTGACAGACTCGTTGTGCCACTCATTGTGACTGTCCACCATTATGCTGGACAGTTCCACTAGGGGGCAACGGATCTGTGCGTAAGTGATATATTTGTATGACTCGGATATTATGAAAACTTGCTGTGGGCGCTGACGTTACAATGTTGCCAACCCCGCTCCTCCCTCAGTAGAAACCGGCTAAGGGTTAATACCAGAACATGGGCAGCAGCGTCTTCTTGGCAACCTTACATCTATACTACGCTACCCAAGCGTGGCGAAGTATTGGCAAAAATTGATAATGATGATGATTAGATTTTAAGCCTTTTAATATAATCTAAATACTTTACATTACTTTAGATTAAGGTAGTTAAGTAGGTATAAATAATACAAACCTGTTGCAGAGATTTTGCCCCTTCATAATCCAGATTGTGGCCTATGAGCCAAACCATTTCTTGGCACCATGTGGAACCTTAAAAAAACTTTTTTACAGCAAACACGTTTTGGCAAGAATATGGCGAGTAAGTAGGTGTAGGGACTTTTGATTAGGACAATAAGTTATTGGTAAAAAAATCATTTTTAATACAATCTTTTTTTTGCTGGCTGTAATTTTTGTTGACTGTAACTAGGTACTTGTATTGTCACCCAAAATAAATTTGCATACCAAATTTCAAGACGATGCCATTAACCGTTGAAGAATTTCGTCCTGTGGAGATGATCCTGGTCGGACTAGCCGGATGTCACAACCAGATTATTGTATTGTCTAACTAAATTAAAATAAGTATACCAAAGAAGTCAATCCAACTACTGGAAGTTGGTCGAATTTAACTTGCAAGATTTGATCACAGACAGACAGACAGACAGACGGACAACGGGACAGGTGAAACTAAATAAAAGCTTGAAATAACCCTTTGTGATGTCCTATGTGAAACTATAGGTAGTTCGAACTAGGTAACTAGCTATGCCGCGACTTCGTCGATAGGTTATCGATCTAACCGGAATAAAGTATCTATGTTGATCCTTGGATATCTCGATACAAATTTCATCAAAATTGGTTCAGCGGTTTCGACGTGAAAGCGTACAGACAGACAGACAGACAGACAGAGTTACTTTCGCATTTATAATGTAGGGATAATAAAAACAAATGACACTCACCAGTTCTCGGATACGAGCACATCCAGACATCTGTATCCAGCACTTCCATATTCAAAATATCCTCGCCTATAGTCATGTAATCGGCCGGCAGAACCACTCGTCCAGGGTTAATCTCCACCATGCAATCCTTCTTGTTAAACATTTTATCTAACTGGCCACCTGTCTCCTCGTCCAATTTCGAAAAGGTCAAATCCGGCTTGACCCTCATATTTGAATTTAAATTTTTTATTCGACGTTCGATGTACGTCCGTTACGAACGTTTTACGGAAGTGTTGTGGCGTGCGCGCTGGTGTTTCCAGTCTCGCTCGAAACTTTCCAGTTCGCATAATGCCTTAGGTGTATAATTGGTAAAGGCTTGGTTGCACTAGAACTAAATTATGGTCAATTTCTGAACTAAAATCAATAGAGGATGGAGGAAATTACTGCAATGTTCTTCTGTCAGAATACAGCACTAGCACAAACCGTATTTTTTTTTTAGTGTCTTAAATGTCCGTAGGATTCCATCATTTAAAATTGTGTCTATTAAATTCTTGGAAATATAGCTCTATCGTTACAATCGAAGTAAATATCATGTTATTTGTTACTGATAAAATTAAATATGTCGTGCGTGACAAACTATAAACAGGGGCCGTATTGCTTAACGTTTCTGTCGCCCGCGATCACAATTAAGTGACAGTTTTTGTATGCGAAATCTGTCATTTGATTGCGATCGCGAGTCTCAGAAACGTAAGGCAATACGGCCTCAGAACTCCAGAGAACTGTCGTCGTCATGGCGGTTTGTGCTAGTGTAGGTAGTAGTGTAGTGCAGTGTCGCCCCCTGCGCAGAGCTTTGCCTAATATTCCATCGATACAGCTGTGCCTCCAGTGAAAATTAAAACGACTCGAAAAGTGCTAATTTTCAGGATAGCAATCTTAAGTTTGTAAGTCCACCAGGTGGACTGACGACATCGTGACAGTTTTGCGGGCAACCAGTGGATGCAAGTGGCTAGTTCTGAGGGGGAGGCCTTTGTTCAGCAATGGACGTTTTCCGGCTGATGATGATGATCTTAAGTTTAAAAGAATTCAGTTTTAGCGTAGAAGGCATTCCTAATTCCTATTGAGTTCCTATTAAGAAAATTAAGCTTTCTATTCATATCATATAACTTCAATAAAGAAATATGGAGCAATTTTTTAAATAATCAAATCTAAGATTCAAGGTACCGTTAACCAGGTCAGTAATAACTTACGTCGATTTTGGTACACACAAGCGCAGCACAAATAGCACCATCTATGTGTTGATACTTTAATCAGAGGAATGTTGTTAGTACATTCTATCATTTAGCAATTCAACTTTGCCCTCTGGCCCCAACATTGCCTGATTCCATTTAGAGTCGATAACTTAGCACCCTTTAGGTTTTAAACTTTTAGAGATAAGAGATGTTATCGACTTTAATCAACTCAGGCAATGTTGGGGCCAGAGGGCAAAGTTGAAGCATTTTAGGGTAATTGTTATGAATATAAAACTTTCTTTAAAGTTAATAATAAGCAAAATTAAACAAAAAAACTTTTTTGAAATCAATCTTTTGAAAAGCAAAGAAGTGAACTATTATGAAAATAATAATTTAGTTAAATAATATTTGTCATATCCCACTAATATTATGAACTGGCTGTTGCCCGCGGCTTCGCCCCGTTTCTTTTTTATTTTGTTAGCCCCCGCTTTCACGGTGGATACAGGCCGCTTCCAATCGAAGCAACTTGAGGTAGGTATATGGGGAGGCCTACGAGTATGTACAGTCAACGTCATAAATAAGTGATCATTTCTGTACTTTGTCGCTTTCAGTCGTTACACAATTTCGTATGGCTTTTCAAACATGACGTTAAAATAACAAGGTACAAAAGTGATCACTTATTTATGACGTTGGCTGTACAACAGTGGCCGTCTTATGGCTGTATGGCTGGTATGATGATGATGAAGTAGGTACCATCAGCCAAATATGTGGTCTACCACCCTAAAGTTGATAATCGTTTTAATGTCCTACCCTACAACAATACTGCCAATAGACGTGTCTGTCAACTTGAAAATTCGACTTTAAGTGGCATACATGACATTTAAGTGAACACATTTTGTTGTTTTTTTACTGGTGTAATTTTTAAAACCCTAACATTTACCAAGTCCCGGCGTAATCCTGGCAAAGGGTCAAAAATCCTGACATGTCAGCCAGAGGCGTCTTTACCTATAGTGCAGGGCGTGCGTTGCACACGGGCGCAGCGGTATTAGGGGCGCCGGCCGCGGCACTTTGTCACACTTTGTACTTTTGTTTGTACCTATTCCATTTTGATCGTGCGCTTCCTAGATGGCGCTAAAATAATAATTGCACACGGGCGCTACATGGGCTAAAGACGCCTCTGTGTCAGGCATGATAAATCCTAACGTATGGCAACCCTACGGAGATGGTCGTCCGTGGTCGTGGCCCATAACCCTAGCGTTATGTGTAACCCGGGCTATTCACGATTCCGTAATGAATAACGTAACTTTCCTACTGCTCCACTTTCGATTATATTGCTATGGGTAGGCCGCACTGTTAGCGGTTCTCAATAACATAGTGGTTCTTGATTCTTAATGCCTTTGATAGTAGCCGTGTTCTGAATAACAAACTACAGAAGCTACATCAAGCATTAGTACTCCTGTATCACTGCTGGCAAAAGCCTTCTTGACCTCCACATCTCGTCTCTGACGCAATGTCAGGTCCTTGCGTACGTGTCATGCCATTCTTCTCGGTCTGCCTCGATGTCGCTGTTCAACCAAGTAACTGTGCGATTTGTGGGTGCATGCACAGACGTACAGTATTTTAGCTTAGCCGTAAACGTCTTATGCGTGTTTTGAACGCATCAAGCATGCTCTGTCCAATTTCTCGCTCTCATTCCCTATTGGATACCTTGTGGTTCATAATTATTTGAATTGAAACAGGGCAACTTTCAAAAGCATTGAAAAACTAGAAACATTACCGACTTTTACTTTACGGAGCGGCAAAAAATTTGGCCCTCAAAATGTATGCATTAATATGTAATTTTTGTATGAAGAGTGGGCCAAATTTTGTGCCGCTGAGTATACTTTAACGTTGTAGCAAAACTTCACCTCTGCCTCAGAATCCGGCTCCATAATTGTTTTGGCGGAGTTCAAACGAAATTTATGAATCCCAAGAATCATTCATATAGATGATAGATGACCAAGCCGCATAAGTCGCATAACTGTTGCTTGTAGAGTATCATGTAGAGATAATTTTAATTATTATTATTGATTAGGTACAAAAGTACGTTTATGTGTATGTGAGACATCACATGCAAGTAGCGCCTACCTACCTGCTGCATAGAGAAAATCATTTTAGAAAGGCACAGTTAAACAGATTTTTGGAAAAAAAACTATAAATTTTCCACCAAATTAGTTTTTCTCTTCGGTAAACATTGTCTGTACGAGTATACCCATATATTTTTATAATAATGTAGAGGAATACATGAAATCCAGGAGTTGCCAAATACCGTATTACCGGTTCTGCTAACACTGACGCTCCAACCACAGTGTGTCGCAGCCTTAAACGTTATGCAGTAGGTAATTGTGCATCAGCGCATCTCTACGCACCGCGGCGTGACGAAATGCAATGAGAAATTGCGCATTGCGATACACAAAAGAAATCGTAATAAGAGAAATAGAAATGTTGCCCAAGCTATAACGGAGACTCTTCGCTCGGTCAATGATTTCTATGAACCTTTAATAAAAATAAGTAAGTTAAAGAAATGTTTCATGATCGACTAAATCGTCAAAATGGTGGAGGTGCTGGTCTGGGCGGTTATGCTTACATGTCACTGTGTGTACATTGGGTGGCACACAAACAGGTTGTCAATCTTTCTCGTCCCTAGCGCCACCTAGTCATCGAACTGATGAACTGCTACGACAAGCGACGCTGGTAACGCCACCCTTATTTTCACTTTGCACTATCCAAATCCAAGTTTATCAACATAAACGGACACATAAATACTCCTACTCTCTTCCTACGAACTTCGGTCCTATAATAATAAAAAAAATAATTTTGTTCCTCATAGACATAGACATACAGTTGCCTCTGGATAACAGTTGCCTGGAGGAGTTTCCCTCAATGTGAATGTACAATGTAAATTATAGAATTTCTCATTTATGACTGTAGTAATATCACTATTAATACAGCAAATAAAGGCCCTACATTACACTTTTCAAAAATGGACTTATTTATTGGTAGAGTAACGCATATTTTCTGTTTATTAAATTCGTGTAATACGAAAGTGTGCAGACTATCTTGAAATGGAATCGTATCTGTATTGACGGTGATTAGAACCTCCAAAATCAATAAACCATAAAGAATTATAAGTGAAGACACGGTAAACCGGTAAACCCACGCGTCATGGGGCGTATTGACTGTGACACACCAATTTCTCTGTACTGTTCACCGTGGCGCTGTTTGTCAAGGCAACCTACATTTTCAGTACGCGAAAAAAATAGTTCCTGTTTTTGCCACCGATTATGGAGAGTTTGTAATCCTTGACACCCTCTCCCTTCGTTCGTTCTAGGTTCGTTCACTCTTCTGCTTTACATTGAACGAACAAAAACAAATGTCATGTTGAATTGAAATATTTTATTTATTTGTGAAGTAAACATAGAAGTCTAACCAAAGCCTAACTTAGTAAGAATGTCGAAAATGACTAACGTGAACTCTAGTTTGGCGTACGAAATACTATTGTATTTGAACAATTTTTATTTAGGCATGTTTTTTGTTTGTGAAGTGGCTATCGGTATATTAAAGGCGATTAACGTGTCGTATCCAGAAAATGCCCTACTAACGGAAACGGGAATTTTCAGCGCCTTGTGTTTGGTAGAAGCTTTCCGTATATTTTTGGGGCAGAGAGGAACTTGTCTAGTAAAAGTGAGTAGGCGCTTTATTTATTTATTTTAAGGTTGGTCGGCATGATAAAACAGCTTTAGCCCGCGACTTTACTGTCTTGGAAGAAAATATGCTACTTTTTAATATTACTTTACCTCAATTATTTATTACGGTATGTACCTTTTGTTTAGATTCATCCCATTTAATCCCTATCGTGAGATAATTTTCTACAAATCCTGACCAAGTGGACCTCTTTCCTGGCTTTAGGTATACATCTTTGTCACGAATAAATATTATCTTTTTCTTTTTGCAGAAGTTCCTGTCTTTTTTTCGGTGCTCTTGACTATACCTTCGGCAGTGGGGTCTGCTACTTCCTTATTTACCAAACTTATATTATAAGGCTGGAGTACATCTGGTGCGCTGTCATGCTGATGTTCCACGCGCTAGAAATGACTTTCGCCATCCTTTTCATTTTCACTGTGTGTAAGAACCAACAGTATGACTAGAATAAGTTTAAAAGTATGTCTGTGCCAAAGAGATACTAATGCCAAAACGTGATTGACCAAAATTGCATTTACCTACTTTTTAATGTAATTTTTCCGTTTTTTCGGTTGAGGCGCCTTAAGAGCAATAATACATGGTCTTTGCTTTTAGTTTTAAAATTTTGATGTGGTACTTTATAAGGAGTTGGCGGCGTGCAGTAGGGAAAATCCATTATGCACGATTGGTATTTTTCGTTAAAACCCGTCAATTTTTTATGCAAGCAAAGTCTTGCCAGTTAAAAAAATAGTATATTGTACGACAAGAGCATAAAACGAGCCATTTTACCCAAGACATTCATATAGCCCCCGAGCCGATACGGCGAGGGTGGATAGACACGTCGAGGGAAAATGAGTTTAATGATCGAGTTTTACACACTGCTTTTCGCTTAGATTGCGAGGAAATGAAATAGCAACAGTGGAAACAATAATTCACTTTCTATGGACTTTTATTTTTTATGCATTATTATAATAATTCTATTTTTTAATTTAAATCATTTATTATGATTGGTTTGATTGATTTTTAGTTTAATATAAATTAAAAATTATTTAAAAAAATATGAAGAGACTTTTTTGTATGTGGCTGTCGACGCCTGGTCTTAAGTTGGTCTTAGACGAAGATTTTATTTTATGCACTAGAGCATAAAAAGTCATTTTATGTCGCCTAGATACAGCATAAACACGAATTTTACGAACATGAGAAGTGAAAAGTTTTTTTTTGTATTTTAATGAGGCCTATAAATGTCAGCCTCTAAAGGAAAATCGTAAAGGGAATACTAAGTTAGGTGCTACTTAAAGCATTATTACTAGGTATTTTAAACGCCTAAAGTATTATATAGTTTAGAAAGCATGGGTTATAGTTATAGTAATCCATTGATTGTTGTGCGATGCTTAGATTTAGGTCCTTTTAACTATAATACTCTATAATATTTCGTGTACCAAATGGATTTCTGACCTTTGTGAGCTATATATTAAACATACTCAGCGGCACAAAATTTGGCCCATTCTATACCCAAAATTACCTATTACTGCATACATATATTATGAGGGCCACATTTTTGCCTCTCAGTATATTATGTAACCAGAACACATTGAAAAAACCAGAGCTAGATTACGCTGCTGATTTAGGCGTGTAGAGGCTGTACGTACCTCATAAAATACAGGTACTAAAAAGTGGTGAAACCGGGTCTTAGCCTACTTAACCTGTCCTCTCCCAGAGGCACAAATTTGTGCCCAAATTCCTTTGATCCTGTTATCCTGGGAGATGACAGATTAAGCAGAAGAAATTATTATTGTACCATAACTACGCCAAATTTATTCCTAGATAGACTTGTGTGTTTGAGACACTGTTTTGTAGCTAAGCAATTAAGTACACAGGTATTTTTAAGTGTTACCTTGCTAAAAGCTTTTTATACCATAAATTCAGCATGTTTTTATATGATAAGGAAACTTCAATGTATACCTACAGTGAACTAAAAAAAAATTGTCACTATTTTTTAAATTTAGTGTTGTTTACTGGTTCCAAAAAAATCTTATGTACCTATAACAGTGTTTAATTTAAAACCATGATTATTTAGACTTCATGAGCTCCCAATATTTCATGTGTCACTCATGATTACAGATATGAGGTATTTTCATCGGGAAAGTCAGCTCAGCCAACTACAGGTAGCATCTGATGATTCATCCAAACAAATTATCCAGTATGCTCTTGCAGCAAAATCTTATTCAGACTCAAGAGAGCTGATGTGCTGCCATACTAAGGGGAGACGGAGCAGTGGCTCTGCTTTGCCAAACCCAACAGCAACCCACCTGATTATAGTCTGAAATCATCAATGTTCTAAATGATTCTGAATTGCTGAAATGTAAATAAAGCAAATATATTTAAACTTTTATTTTACACTTCCTACAACTACTTTTACAACAACTATTCTGTGGGTGGAGTGATGTGTTCCGGTAACTTCTGGCATTCAACTTTAGTTACTTTCAGCGCACAACCTTCTGGTAGATTCCGTTCTATGTATTCAAGGTATGTGTCACATGTGGAGCCAGTAAGCTTTGAAGGTGTACAAATCTGAAGTATGT
>NC_133474.1:3565038-3589508 GCF_025370935.1 Choristoneura fumiferana
GGGACCCAGCCTCACCTATGGCCGTAAGATAGCTTCGGGGCGTTTATCGGAAGCCCTCCGTCTTCTTAATGCACGTATTAACTAAGCCAGCTCTAGCTTTGATGGTTAATAAATATCGAACGTTCGAGGAAGTAAATAATGAGGGTGTGTTCCTCCTTGGGCCGGTGGTTTAGTTCCTTGCGTGCGCGATACTTTGTTTTTTGAAGACGCTTAGATTGTAGATATTTATTTATTTTATTTTTTGTTTTGGCATTTCCTACATTTATTTGTTTGTTTCTATGTAAAGCTCCTGATAGTCCTGATTAGTCATATTCCTAAATCGTCATTGTACCTATAGTCAAATGACACCGTGAACAAGTGCTTACAGGATTTTCAAGTATTAGAACACTAAGTAGTACTAAGCACTAGGAGTACTTAGCAGTTACACTTCTGTACTACAGTTATTACAAAATAATTTACTGAATATGACGAGTTAGGAATATGACCAGTTAGGAAAGTGTCGAAATACGAATATGACGAATCATGAACAAATCAACCTGCACGCACACACGTGTGTAAAGTTCCCAATCCGCACTAACACGGCCTACGCCCTCTTATTCTTAAAGGAGGCCTGTGCCCTGCAGTAGAAAGTAGTAGTAGTGGTAGTTATATAAGCCGAGATGATGATAATGACTGTACATTTGAATTTAACAGATATGGTGCTAAACAGAACATACCAATAAATGCTACCGTGTACACAATAGCCGTATCTCTCGGCGGGATTAGCGAGTCCCGAATTTCAACGAGTGCTTTAACGGGTTCAGACTCCGTGACTAATCCATTCCGTTACTAACTAGGAGATAAGGTGTCTGTTCAATGCATTACGAGTAATGTCGCAGCGGCGCTTAAGCCAACGTTTGTAAACCTCAATAAATCGCGCATTGCGCTTCAGAGTCTGGTGCTGTTAAATAAAACATTCGAAGAGTGACTGTTACCAAGGCCGTGGTACATTTTTTTTCTTCTGTACTTGTACTATTACTTATTCTGTGCTTCTGTAAAGCACATTGAGTGTACGGAACAATAAAATTAATTAATAGCAAACCTCCTTAACCTCAATAAAGCCGAACTTTATTATATGGCGATCGCTTAACCCGTAAAGCAACAAAAGCGAAAAAGTCCTAACGGACGCCACCACGCACATGTGCGTTCAAAAGTAATTAATAATTATGACAACGGCACTGGGCGAAGTTCCGAATACGCATATGTGCAGGTGGCATTGCATTGGTGGTGTAGCGTTAATACTATGTTGTATATCACACGTCAATTACCTACAATAAACCAATGACAAGCAATGCAATGTCACGATGACTTTTTAACCGACTTCAAAAAAGAGAGGATCAGGTATAGGTAGGTTGTTTTGTGAAAATTTCCACGGTGCGTACGATTCAGTTAATTCGATAGTATGTACCTATCAAATAGAACGCAAAACACATTTTTCCACCTACTAATAAATGTTGTACAAAATTGAAATACCTCAAATATCCATCCCATTTTATGGAGACATTTCCTCGTGACGTAGTACCTACTCTTTTACAAGCAGCTTACAAATATACGCCATGCCATAGTTTATAGAAAATTTGACAGTCGTAAAACTTTTGGTGATAAACTAGCCACCGGGCAGGCGCTGGGGTGTTATTATCTGGACCTACAGGGCACATAAAACATTTTATTGCATCGATGCGTGCGTGTAATACGTTCGGTTTTATGCATTCCTAGTGTCCCGGTCCCCTAAACCATTGTTTGAGTACCTTGATTGGATCCGTAGCGTTATTTGATGAAGATTTACTCAGGAGAAATGTAATCAATGAGATTACTGGATAAATATAATTTACATTTGACGTAGGTATGTACCTATTGTAGAATCGAAACGCATTTTACATATATTATTAAATTGAAGGATTTAGGTGCAAATGGAAAATGGACAACCCGAAATTATACGTCAAAGCAGAAAAATTACAGTTTGAAATACTTAAATCAACAAGGAAAATTTTCCATCCTGAATATCGTCGAAAATGGAACCTTGTCCTATGGTAAAATTGTAAAAATTGATATATGCCGAAAAAACAACACCCTCTTGTATTCACGTATACTCAGAAATATGACGAATTGTAAATATGTTTTACCCGAAATAATTTGTTTTGGGCCTACATATTAAGATAAGACTTGATTAAGACAAAATTCACTTGTTGCTTATTATATTTTGCTCCTAATTTATAATGGATATTATTATTTACGAGTAAGTACAACAAAAATAAATTTGGTTGTAAATATTTTTAGCACAATTACATTTTGACAAATTCATTTTGGTCCCAATTCGAAATGGTCAATTCAAGTGGACGATATTCCATTTGCACCGAATGACAGTAAATCAATTGAAGTGGCGAGGCGTCGTAACAACTTTAATTCTTCTTTTTACATAACACTGACCCGTAATTGACCCCTATCTCACCTGATAAAAAGTGCAGATGAGGCCAAAGATCACTGGTTCAGTAACAGCCTTAGCCTTGAAGAGCCCTGGATTGTAGATATCTGGAAATACAAACCACGGGAAGGAAATCCATTCCCAACGGAATACCTGAATTTAAAGCACCAAAAACTTATTATTTACTTATAATTAATTTATTTGTCAACAAAAAATTACTTAAAACACCAATGCGCTGTAAAATTCAAATTATACAAAACAAAAAAAAGACATATACTTAAAAAACACAAAAATTACATTAAAAAAACTAATTAAGTACAACTATTGTAATTTTCATAATAATTTAATTTTTTTATAATAATGTAATTTGTGGAGTAATTTAATTTTCCTTAATAAAGATTTATTTATTTATTTTTATCATGGGATTTAAAAATACAAACTATAGTGTAATTATTACTAAGGAAAAGCTAAGTAAATACCGTGGTTTAATAAAGAAACGATATATAATATATTACTACTATTATTTTATTTTAGTAGACTTCTTCTAGGTGTTCCATCTAAGGAAGAATATACTTCTCTCTCTCTTTCCTTCTCTCTCTCTTTCTCACTCTCTCTCTCTCTCTGGATTACCCTCCTCCAAAGGCTCGCTGCGAGAATGTTCGTGCTATACGGCCTAGACGCCTTACGTTACAAACTCGTAAAAAAAGTTACGTCTTTCAATAAATTTCAGAAAAATCCATCTAAAGTTGTGAAAGACTACTTTTGAGAAAATAAATGTCTTTAAACCGAAAACCGGTCAATTCTCAAAGAAAATTGAAAAAAAAAAACGGCCTCGAGAACATAATATTGAGAAGTTTGACTTAGTGTGTACAGTCACTAGCACCAATATCTGACACAAGAAAGCGTGCATAAATATCAGATACGACTCTATTTCTAGGGCCGGTAGGACGTGTCACATAATTTAGCAGCTCCCCTGTGGCAGCTATATCAATGCAGTTGACTATACCAATATGGTCAAATTGAGAAAGCTGGATCGCGTACGGTAGGACCTTTTCATAGTCAATTTCACTATATGATTTTCTTTGACAGAGGTACGGAATATCAATATGACGTCTGTAACACAAATTTTCCACTCTGGTACAGTCACCAGCATTAATATCTGCCACAGCGGAGCGTGCAAAAATATCTGACGCGTCCTTCCAGCCCTAGAAATAGAGTCGTATCAGATATTTATGCACGCTTGTTGTATCAGATATTGGTGCTGGTGACTGTACGCGATTAAGTTTATTTTACTGTACACATCATGTTATGATGACGAACCGGGCCTTTGACGAACGGTATGCTTAAGAAAAATCTATCACAATACCTCAATACCTATCGCTACGTAAATAACACGCGACTGATATTGCTCTTATTTACTCGCGCTCGAAAAAACTTGAGAATGATGAATATTTTAATAGAAACGGCTTATGGATGAATACTGGGACTCAAATAAGATAGAATACCGACTGTAACTACGTAACAGTTGGTATAAAATCCGATATGTTCAGTCAAACCAACCTAACCTTCTGCTGAAATATTTCAGAGAAGTTTTGAAACACCTTGTATGCAAACCAGGATGTTTAGTCCAGAGGTCAAGCAAGTCTAAATTAACACCTGCAAATATTTTTAAAAATAAATTTTCGCATTAACGTCAGCTGAAAGTACTAATCCTCATCATCATGGTATCAGCCGTAGGACGTCCACTGTTGGGCATAGGCCTCCCCCATAAACCTCCAGTTGCTTCGGTTCGAAGAGGTCTGTTACCATCGTGAACCTGTGGCTTTAACCAGGTCATTCATCAAACTCGTTGTTGACCGTCTTAAGGTGATTTTCCACCGGCGAGGCGAGATGAGATGAGGCGAGACGACAATTGAAATTTGTATGGCGGCGCCCGCGGCGGCTCGCGGCGGGCGCGCGAGAATGCATACAAATTTCAATTCTCGTCTCGCCTCGTCTCGCCTCGCCGGTGGAAAATCACCATTACGCTGCGCTTGCCGATCCGCGGAAAAGTAGGTACTAAAAATCATGTAAATAGTGAATCGCACAGTGCTTAGTTAACAAGCAAAGTAGATCTTGCCTAACCTCCTAAGACCCAGCGTGCTAAATTTAGGGCATACGTCAAAGCAAATGTCAACTTTTACAAATTCTAATAATCGTAATTTGACGTGGGCCTCAGCATAGATGAGAGTGTGTATGGCCTCAGGAGGCTAAAGAAGTATAGACCCAAACACACAGTATCTGATCTCAAAGTATTCCAAAACACGATCCGTTATCGGCAAGCCGCACATCTCGGTGTTTATGACGCGTAACAAGCAATAAAATTGGGGTCCATCGTTTAGCAATCTCCTGACGCAATGTTGCTGATGAACCCTCCTGCACATTTGTCTATAATTTTTTAGGATTCCTTAGGGCAGAGACGCTAAAAATGATTAAGGCCACCTTTAAGCGATTGGTATTGGTGAAAGTACCAGCTTAAGTTCTTGTTGATTTGAAACTGATAGGTTGGTTACGGACTGCGTTTGTTCAAAACCTACTGATACGAGTAAAATGTGAAAATTTGTGACCGTGTGCGTGTGTTTTGTCACTCTCACCATCATCATCATCAGCCGGAAGACGTCCACTGCTGCACAATGGCCTCCCCCATGGAACTCCACAATGAACGACAACTCGCCGCTTGCATCGCGGTTTCTGGCAACTCTCACAATGTCGTCAGTCCAGTCCAGTGGTGGGTGGCGCTTCGTCTTCCGGTTCGACACTCTATCAAGGTGAAATTTAACTATACCTACTCGTAGCTGGATCTCTCTACACATTTTTCTTTATAATTTTCGTAACAAAACGGACACATCCATACAATATTTTGGGTACACATCCGGAGACGCTGTTTTTCCAGCTCGGGATCATGAACTGAGTCTACCTTCCAAATTTTGTTGAAATCGGAGAGATAAACTCAGGGTACAACGATAGATAGAAATGCCCAACTAGCTCAATAACTCTTTATTTAACGCCTGACTCGCAAAACAGCAATACCTACAGAACCACTATAAATATCACCGTCGCTCCGATTCGGTAGGCTTATGCGACGGAACCCATACTTTAAATGCGTCGTATACTTTTTTTATGTGACACGTCTGTATTTTGTAGCGATGGCCGGTAACTTTGATCGTCACGTCGCCTGGTCAGCGAAAGTAATGAGTCGTAAAGTCACTGGACAGTGTAAAATAGACGGCCCAGGTGAAGGACCTCGAGGACCTCGAGTAGTTAGGTTTTACGCCCGTTCTTAATGGATGAGTAAAAGGTGCTGCAGCATCATCAATTGTGGTAGGGTTCAAGTTTAAGCAGAAGACGAAGCTATAAAGTGTTACTTTAGACATCTATTTTGTTTGGGATATGTGGAACGTGACTTCTTTTTTTATTTATTCAGAAAGAAACAAACAGTCACATTGGTAGAATATTAACCATAACTCAATGAGTAAAAAAACAGACCTATAGTATATATTACATCGTCGCTCGGCAGGCAAAAGTACTAAAGCGACACTTCGTCAACTTTACAGGAGAGCGATTTAAAGTTTTTTTTTACGAAAAAAATCATAACTTTTTAACCAGACAACCAATTTTAAAATTTCCAGGAATATATGACACATAATTTAATAAACTATAATAAGGTTTTAATAATTCACAGCAAAATCCACTGGTTTAGGAGATAAGTGTCGCTTTAGTAAATTGTCCCCTAGTCATCGAGCAAATGCAATCAGGCAAAAAGACTAAACGTAAAAATTGACCTCAAACGTCATATTTCAAATTAACTTATGTGATTTTACGTCTCAATAAATTTAGCATGTTTTTACTAACAACCACATTTATTTCTTATCAAACTGTTCATAATGCTGATTTACCAAATTGCAAGGGAAAAAATATTCCAAAGTACCTACTGAACAGAAATTATATAAATAATATTAATTAATTATAATAAATATTAATCATCTATGCTAAAATTTCAATAACTTAACGTTAACTGTTACTAACACTAGACTTTTGTTAATATTATAAGGTAATTAATCACAAAGGCACCATCTGATTTCTAACAAAATGCACAAAAGGTTTTTTTCACTATTATTTTTTGAGGTATTTGATCATTATCATGTCTACTATTTTTGGTGTATATACACAGCATACGCTTAGGTTTAAGGATGAAATAATACGTAAAATACCTTAATTTATTCTGTAGTAATAACTTTAATTAGCATTTCAACTAAAACTTCAGAACATTTTTTTTCTATGTTATGCAAAATAAATCATTCATTCAACATTATAGTACTTATAAGTACCTAATAAGTAAGAAACCTGAATGACAAACTCATGCGTCATGGTTGCTATAGCAACTTTAGATATATTATTGGTCTATATAACGATAAGAAAATATAATGCACTATTGGTACAACAACATTTGTTATATTCTCATGATCTAACTATTCCGGTATCATGGACTTGTTGTACTTGTTGTACCAAACTATTAATATACTAATAATAATAATAATAATAATAATAATAATAATTTCTTTTATTCAGGTATAACCCAATACATCGTAAATGTAAAACTACAATAAAATAAAATAAAAGTAAAATAAAAAGAACACAGTAAAAATAAAATTCCTGCATAGCTATATACAGGGTCCAGCTCGACATCCACATCCTGTCATGTTACGCTCCTATTTTCGGATCGATGCACGATAGCCCAATGTCTTTTAAATCCCTCGTTGAGATCGTCATACACCAGTCTCAAAATCTCATTCTTGGTACCGCTCAGGCGATCTAGGAAGGAGGCAGATCTAGAACGCAGTACTGCAAAGAAGTCTGGCACTCTCGCGTCCGCAAACATGCTCTTGGCGCTGCAAAAGCGAAAGCATCGTTATACTGCACGCGCAGCGCGCTAATCGCGCGCTTAGTGTATTTTGTCCACAACTGACAAGTGTATAAGCATTGGCAAAATGCTTTGAACAAAGTCACTTTTACAGCGTTCGAACAGCGCGAGAACCTACGCGCGAGCATATTGCACCGCACCGCGAGGGCCCTGCGCTCCCTTCCTATGTCTTCGTCGTCTGTCCGTCTGTCATTTAACACATGTCCCAAATATCTGAAGCTTTCTACAACCCGCACTTGCAACCCCTTCAAATATACCGGTAAGATCCTATCCGGACCCCTTCCAGCCCTGAATACCATCATCTCTGTTTTTTTTACATTATAAATTAAACCATGTACGTTGCTATATTTTTCGCAAATTGCCAAAAGTTTTGTAAGTCCACTTATTGAGGGACTGAGAAGGACCATATCGTCCGCGTAACTCAGATTGTTAACACACACGTTGCCAATATGGCAGCCGACACGGGAGCTTCTCAGCTCCTCAATAAGATCGTTCATATAAAGACTGAAGAGGTCCGGGGACGTCAACCCACCTTGGCGTACTCCACAGTCTAATCTAAAATCATTAGACATCGAGTCACCCCATCTAACATTATTAGTTTGGCCTCCGTACCAATACCTCAACAGATTTACCACATCTTTGTTCGCCCCGACCTTTTCCAGTTTGCTCCAAAGTAGCTTATAATTAACTAAGGGGCTGTTTCACCATCCATTGATTACTGTTAACTGGTGGTTAGGTATAAGGAAAGCCAAGTCCTGCTTTACGACCTTAGGCTCCTTAGGTGCCATCATCTACAGGTAAATACCAAATATTAAGAGGTGATTTTCGAGACGACAGTGCTTCATGAATAGTAAGACTGAAGGTAAGCGGTCCAAGCTGATCTCCCTACTGCGCACCCACCTGCGAAAGAATTTGAGAATCGCCGTAGACAAGGTTAGAAGGAGAATGATAGACCTGGTGTAAAAAAGGTACAGGGTGGGAATGTATTTTTTCACTTCGCCGAACAGAACATCCCTCTCGCCAGTATTGGACGCGTTCTTGAGATCCTACTTCAAGACGACACAGTCTGGATTTCCGGGTTCCGTGACGAAAGTGCGTGTTGTGGATCGTGACCTCAGTGTTCCAAAACCCAGCTGAAAATGAGCTGGTCGAATTCCGTCTAAGCCCACGGCTGACCCATTATGGAATGACCCTAGTGCTCGCACCACATCCTCCAAGTTTACCGGCAAGGCTTGAATGGACCGATCCGGCTCCCGAGGGAAATTTAACGTGCGGGACGCGGGAGGATGCTTCGAACACAAGCGTCTCAAGACCCGGAGGTGCTACCGAGTCATCAGGCGAACGGCCCCCCACACACCGGCCTCATATACTTTGGACTCTATAGTCTTAAGGACAGAATGCGACCTGGAGGAAGCCTGCCCGTCACTACTAAATTCAACCAAGTCCCATGTTCAAGTTTGGTCTCAGTTTGCGGCGTGTGGAGAATGTGGGCTTGCCAGTCTTCCTCGCATCAGCACATGGAGTTATTATAGTGGCCTTGTCTCTTAAAATTAAAAATTCTCATGAAACCCCATCGGGTTACCATTCCGTTTGTGCATGGTGCACTGGCGAGGTGGACGGCTCGACACCTAATAGCGTCGCTGCCTCGGGCTCCGCTGATATAACGAGTTTGGGATGACGTGGGGCTAGAGACGCTCTGGCACTTGTGGGTGGGTGTGCCACTAGGGTGGATTTAGCCAGGCTGAATTCGGTATCAAAAATCAAAGCGGGAGCGTGGTTATGGGCTTTGCTTGCTCCTTATTTGGAAATACTTCTGGACAACGACTTATTGTGGGTGGCAGTAGCTCTCCGCCTGGGCTGCGATGTTTGTGTGCCTCATAAATGCATCTGCGGCTTCATGGTGGAAGCAAATGGCCATCAGGGCTTAAGAGATGATCGGTATAACAAATAACACATAATTTCATATTATATAAGTATTTAGTATTTAGTAATGTGTAGATATAATTTAGTTTTCTTTATGAAATCGTTGGAGTTGCAATTCTAACCTAACCTAGTTTTCAGGCAGTTTCGTTTCTTGATAGGGTCGCAGTTCTAACCTAACCTACTTTTTGGCATAACACATTATTATTATAATAGTATTACGTATTCCAGATTATACCAATAATTCATTATACCCACTGAAAGTTATATCTACCAATAATATATCTAAAGTTGTTATACCTAGCCACCGGTACGCACCCTGGCCATTTCACGCGTTGAGTTCTTGTCGGTGTTCAGGAAAATTTCCGCGCTACTACGCTCTCTTTGACATACTGAAGAGGGCTTTAATATCCGCCAACATCCTCTGCGTTCTGGAGCCTCCGGTCCTCTGTCGAACCGACAGCAAAAGGCCAGATGGCTTAACTTTAGTGCCATGGCAGAACGGGAAGTGTTTGCTGTCGGACGTTACGTGCGTTAGTACTTTCGCCGCCTCGCACCTCAGCTGAATAGTCCGCGGCAATCCGCGGTGGATTTTGCGGTCAAAAAACGGCAGAATTATTCGGCACTATTATTTTGTTCCTCTTGCGTTTGAGGCGATTGTTTAAATTCGGGAAGTGGGACGTCGAATTACGGAAAGGGGGTCTCACGCTCACTCCCGCGCGGATTCGGTCCCTGGTGCAAAGATTGTCTATCGCCATTAAACGTGGTAATGCGGCCAGTTTGATGGCTACCTTTGCGCCAGGGACAACTCGAGGGGCCTTCTGGACTAAACTTAAGCTATTTATGTAACATTAATAAAACAAATTAAAACTTCTAACTCTAAACTTCAAATACTTAGGGCCGAACATCATCTTTATTCGATGCAAACAGAACCGTAGCGATAAAATTATAACTACAAAATTTTGAAATAGATTTACTATTGAGGTTGCCTGGGAGAGATCCCTTAAAGGGATAAGTCTGCCTTTGTACAAGTATCTCAAAGTTTGTCAATTGTGTTGCGTTTCTTTTCTTTTGTACAATTGAGAGTTTACATACATACATACTATTTTCTTTATCCTTTGGCAACATAAAAAGAACTTAAAGTTTTAAGGAATAATAATCATTATAATTTATAAATAAAGTTATAAATCTTAAGAAAATATGATGTTTCTATATACCAAACATCGAATTGCAATGATATTTTACTACGTATATATACTAAACACTTTTTTAATACACGATAAAGGTCAAGAGTATTGACTAATTTCACCAAATCTATAATATTTAGTGAAGATTTTTTGCTAATCCTGTTTGAATGTAGGTATGCTTTTGTATATGTTAAAATGGCTAAAATGCCAAACGTATGTTTTAGTTTTTAAGAACAAATAGCTAAATTCTTATAAATTAATTCTTATCAATACAACCAAACGACTAAAGGTGTATAAAACTTCAACTCGGGGAGGGCATAATTACTGAAGTGACAAAGGTATTTTCTTTTTTTTTGCACAAAATACTAAACGTCCAACATTTGCAAACTAGAAAAATGGCAAAAGACTGAACGACAGTAAATCGAAAAATGGCAAAAAGGTAACAGTACTAAAATGAAAATAATGAAAGTGATGCTGCATTAAGTAATTTGCTTCCCAAATTTAAGCGTTTTTGAAAGACTAAAGCGCCAAAAAAAAGTTAAATTTTGCTCCAATCGCTTTGAAATCTAGACAGTTCGATGCAGAAAAATTCGCTGATTCTAGTGATATGCATAACTCATTTTAGCCCAAAGTGTCGCTTTAGTACTTTTGCCTGCCGAGCGACGACATGTAGTATTGCTACAATGATGTTAACAAAATACGCGACACAGCAACCAGACAATCATATAGTAATTAATCAACTGAAGGAGATGAAATACATTATTACTATACAATACAATGCGTGTTTACTATAATAATTGTTAAACTACATGTGAGTCTTAATTATTAAACAATGATATACTAAGGGACTGTTTCACCATCCATTGATTAGTGTTAACTGACGGTTAGGTGTGATGCCGTCTCTATTTGTTTTGTTCGAATAGACGGAGACGGCATCACATTTAACCGTCGGTTAACGCTAATCAATGGATGGTGAAACAGCCCCTAAAACTACTAATAACCTATCAATTTGATCTGCGTTAACAGTTGGAGCTAACAGGCTGAAGAGCCTGCTTAAACGCTTCTTTTAAATTAATGATTTTAAATTGCAGTTAAATATGTCAATGTCCTCCTCGTTTCGTATTTACAAGCACGCCTAATAAATACATTTTTAGCATAACAAGTTCTACTTCGTGAGATTGAGAAAAGATTTTTTCTTCGACAAAAACGTCTACGGGGAACTCTAAAATAAATTATTTTAATGAGCTTCCTATGATGCATCCAGCAGCGTCATGATACAGGGGGTAGGGTTAAAAATTGTCATCATGATCACCATATCGGACGTCCACTGTTGGACATAAGTAGGCTTCCCCCATAGACCTCCAGTTGCTACGGTTGGTTGCCTGCATCCACCGTGAACCCGCGGCTTTTTCCTACTGAAAACGTTCAATCATTGTAATCTAACATAGCAAGAAGCACAACTTCATAGTTTTTTTTTTATCAGAACTATACAAGGTGTCTTAAAATTATTCTGGATATTGCAGCAGATTTTTCAGTTTCCGAATAAACCTCAAGTATAATTATCTACTTACTCTGACAAAAAAAAACACTATTTAGCGAAAAAACTCAAGTAAGTAAAGGTGGGTCGCCCAAGTATTTTATTTACTCTATTTTGCTTTAAAATAACATGAAATAAAAATGAGTCACGATAGCTGTTGTGTGGAAAACAATTCACACTTGACGAAATAATATGTAATAGAAAATAAAATAAAATATCGATTTCCAACACTCACCGAGTTGGAAATAAGATCAAAGAATGAAATGGATAGAGCTGCTGTAAAAAAGAAAAAAGTAAATCTACTTCTTAACTCTCGTTACGAGTCTTATCTATTTAGTGCACTGAAAATAAAAATTGTTTGAAAAGAATAATCAATGTTTTTAAATGTAAATGTGTGGGTACAATAATTGTTAATGTTTTATCATTATGTACTATGGATCCCTCGAGCTTGAGATTGCTTGTGTTTGTTAAAACTAACTAACTAACTAGTTTGGCTCAGTGACCCAAAATGAGTCTTGGCCTCCGAAACGAGAGCTTGCCACCCGATCCTGCGCAACTTCACGCCAATTGCCGGCTTGAAGCTGTCGCAGATCCGCCTCCACAGCATCAGCCCAGCGATACTTCGGCCGACCAACCGGAAGACGACCAGTTGGCCGTCCCAAATATCTTGACCCCTCGATCCTCCCCCATTCGCAGCAGTGGCCGAGCCACCGAAGCCTGTGAGATTTGTGTTTGTTAGAACTTTATAAATAATGCAACATTTATTTTTCTTTAATTTGTAACCAAATAACAAAGACGTAAGTACCTACTCGTAAATAGGTACATTAAATACTATAAAGACGCATATAATATTTACTTTTTTTTTAGTAACATAATATTGGTACACATATTTTTAATAACATTGTAAATAAATAGATTTTGCGCTTAATGACTATTCTTTAGTCCATATTTCAAGTTAATTACATTTATTTTGTTGCGTTACGCCAAAGTTGCTAGCTATACAGCGCTAGGCATCGTGACGTCGACGTCGTGCACTTTGGCCATTAAATATTCCGGAAAAGTTCGAAAACATGTTGTATAAAAGGGAATAAAATCACCAAAAAACCATTTGTTCCACCTAGATAACCAACTTAGATGACTACTTAACTAGGTGGAACATTTCTTCTTTCTTCGCCTTGTCCCCGTACATAACCATCTAACATAACCAGCACTGGTAGCGACCAAATTATTTCCTAAATTACTTAGGTCCTGGCGCTTCGCCGGCCGCTGCTGCGGCGTGTTCGCTTCGCTTCGCTCGTTTGGCTCACGCTTCATACCCAACACTCCTCGTTTCACTCGTCGTCGTACTTACTTAATTTTCCGAAACCTAAATTGACAGTAAAAGTGACTAATTATATTACCAAATTGATGTTCCACTTAGTTACGTAATAGTTATCCAGGTTCTCTGGGAGTAACTAGCCCACAAAATAAAAATGAAATTTGACTTATAATTTAATGTTAAAATGTGTTTTAATTTTAAGTTAAATTTCATTTTTTATAATATTAAAATTTGTTTAATTTTAAGTTAAATTTCCTTTTTACTTTGTGGGTTACTTCCTCCCAGATAACCTGGATAACTATAACGTAACTAAGTGGAACATATAAATTTTATAAAAGTCGCAATTAAGTGCAGCACGCTAGAACCCAAACAAAATGCAAAAAAATAAAATATTTATGCCAATAGAATGGTATCTTAGCTTTTAACCTTTCGTAAATCTTTTAAAATCCTTTTTCCTCGCTGTGACAAAGGGCGAGGGGTGTGTCCGACCCCCGCGGCTCGGCAGAATTAGGCGAGTCAGCTTAAATTAAAAAAGAAATCAGGCGCAAGTTAATTTCGAAAGTTTTAATTACGTTTATTTTGTCGTTAGGCAATTCCTAATTAATTTGCTTGAAAGAAATGTGCTCGTAACAATAAACAGTGTGGACGCGGAAGAAAGCAATTATCTTCTATTTTCATTCAACAAGCCGTCTGCGAAATAATGGCGGAGTCATTTTTTTTTTTGAAAATACACTTGTTTTTCCACTAACGACGTAGGTCCTTTTGTTTTTTTTTTGTTTGCACATTTAATTTTTAAAATTAAACATCACGCATCCGCCGCACTTATGTTTAGCCAATCATAAATCCATTTAAATGCCAGCCTCTTGTACCACAAAACTTACAAGTGCTTACGATTCGACAAAATTGTAACGTTTAGATAAACTGTACTATTCAATTGAATTAAACCTCTAGCATTATGGTTACAATCGAATTTTGGCACTTGCAATGTTTGTGGTACTCGTAGAGGGGCCAAGTTGTGTCAATGTCAATGTAGAATTTGTAGGAATCAAAATGCGTAGAAATTATGTAAACTGAACGTTTAATGAATTTTTTAACAATTTAATTACGGGAGACGTGTGTTCGCCGTGCAAGTCTTAGCAAGAAGAGAGTGTTGCCAGCTTAAAATAAATAAAGCTGTCTACACATTATATGTTTTGTTTTAAACATAGTTGGGGCCGGGCAATGTATCCTAGATACAAATAAAGTTGGCTGAGTCAGCTGTTTTCAATGAAATAATATTAAATATTACATTACAGGTAAAGGACACAAATTAGAGATAGCTCCATCCGGCTCGAAGGACCACTTACGCATGTAGGAATCAAAATGCGTAGAAATTATGTAAACTGAACGTTTAATGAATTTTTTAACAATTTAATTACGGGAGACGTGTGTTCGCCGTGCAAGTCTTAGCAAGAAGAGAGTGTTGCCAGCTTAAAATAAATAAAGCTGTCTACACATTATATGTTTGGTTTTAAACATAGTTGGGGACGGGCAATGTATCCTAGATACAAATAAGTTGGCTGAGTCAGCTGTTTTCAATGAAATAATATTAAATATTACATTACAGGTAAAGGACACAAATTAGAGATAGCTCCATCCGGCTCGAAGGACCACTTACGCATGTAGGAATCAAAATGCGTAGAAATTATGTAAACTGAACGTTTAATGAATTTTTTAACAATTTAATTACGGGAGACGTGTGTTCGCCGTGCAAGTCTTAGCAAGAAGAGAGTGTTGCCAGCTTAAAATAAATAAAGCTGTCTACACATTATATGTTTGGTTTAAACAGAATTAAAAAGTGTCCTCATTCGAGCCACTTGATGTTGTTTCGCGAAGGAGTGCTACAGGCAGGGGCCCTCAACTACGCGCAATGAAAAGTCCTTTGATGCAGCGCGTCTGCAATACTCCGACCAGATGTAGCAAACTGCGAATGTTATAAAAAATATGAGCGTAGACAATTTCTTTTTAGATTAGATATTCAAGTATTATATCCATAGTATTGTATCCATCTGAAGCATTTTTTTTTGTGTAAGAGTTGTTTATTTTGTAGTCGTGGTAGCTTTTCTAGCAGTGGGTCGTGAAATGGAGTCCCTCAAGCCCTCTCATTTTGAGTGGAGACCTGTGCCCTGCAATGGCTGAAACGATGATGGTAATGGCTTTTTGCGACTGCAATTACAGTCTTGAAAAACTCTCTCACATAATTAAAACGACGCTATAACTAACACAATTACTCCCGAATTGGAAGTCAGTTTTACTCAAAAAAAAGTTGTCTTGATAACGCCTATACATTAGACTGTGAAGCGTAGGCTATAGTTGAAATTCAGTGGACGCGGCCATAATATTTCACTTTTACGAGGCGCGCGTCTGCCCGTGCGTCTGCGACTCCACCCCTGGAATCGCGAGTGTAATATGGCCATGAAGTACCTATAATAAGGACCAGTCCCATCTACTTCTTTACTGATATTATAAATCCCAAATTAACTGTTTGTTAGCCTTTTACGAAAGAGACAGAGATAGTTTGAGATCCTAGGAAGCACATAGAATAGTTTAATAAACTGGACACATATCTTCGCCAGTTGGTGATGGTCAACCGGACGGAAAAAAATAGGACGTTAAAGTGAACTGTTTAGTAAGTAGATTGCGAAATAACCTTACTAGCGACTAAATATTAACACTGGCGTCAAATTAGCCAATCTATAATAATTTTTAGTAGGTAGGAGTACAGGTGCAAATATGTCCCCACTAGTGCCAGTACCTATGGTCACCCTACTGTAATGGCGCATTATCTCTCACCATCTCGCTCGTAATCGGGCACATGCACTCGACTCCTAAGTGCCGTTTTAACGATATTTCTATAACAATTGTATTCTTTCGACAAATGATGCCTTGAAATTGTAGGATAAAGGTAGGTATTCAAATGTAACTATTTGTAGTTATTATTGCTTACCTATATGGCGATGTGCCCTTGTTGAGCACATACTTTATCTTGCATTGACAAAGTAAATATTATAGTTCCAACATTTCTTATTTTTTAAAACAAATTTTCTCTTAGACAAAATCTTGCAGTTTCTTGGGTTAATAGGTATGACGTATGAGAAATCAATGATGATATCCAAGCAAACTGTTATAAACTAGATACTTAATATTAATTATAAATTATACCTACTCGAAATTTGTTACTACAATATCAAGGTTCCGTAAATGAATTTTGAAAGCCTGTACAATGAACGTAGTATTCTTTAGTGTGTGCTTATCCATTTTATGTGTGTATTAACATCCCGCCAGTGACTTATTCAAACGGCTCAAGTCGTTGCGAGCAAATTAAACGTCGAAATTCCGTTTCGCGACGTTAAAAAGGTCGTAACGTAAACTTTTTCAATTTTCACCTGCAGTTAAAGCAGAGCATAAAGCGAGAACGGCCGCACAAGTAAATATTTTGAGAAGGTTGACGACGCCTGCGGGCGAAAATGTAGCGACTTGATAAGGGTGCGCCGGCATAAAATGCATGTAAACACCTCTTTTGCAGAGAGCTCTGGGACCAAATGTTGTCGACTGCTCCCTCCGCGAATTTAGAAGTTTCTATTGCTCGCGATATGATACGTGTAGAATGTAATTCGCAAGAATATCAAGTGAAAATTACTATTTTCTGCAACATTTGTTACAAAAATAATCATAATTGAAATGAAATCTATTCTGTACGGAATTTTAAATTCCATCTGGATCAAAGTGAGTTTAGGGAACGTAACTACATACTCGGAATGGAGTTGGGTACCTAAATGAAAACTAAATCCTCCGCATATCTGCTACTTACACGGTTTCGCGATGTCTGGATCAAGTTATGAAAACATTTATCGAGAAGCCTCGCAAGCAACTCATCAACTTCTCTCAAATACACGAGTAGGTAACTCCTTATTCCTAACAAAACTAAAACACATACAGTACAGCCAATAAACTAACAAGAAAATTACGGTAAAACGTACGTGAATAAAGTTTCCAAAGCGTAAAAACTCGACAGACACGGCAACATAGCACAGGCTCGTACAAAATTCAATCCGTTAAGAGGTCTGCTAACTTGAGCCAGCAGCCAGTGACGCCAATCACTCTAATGGCTGCGGACCGAATTAGTTCTTTACAAACAAGCTGCTTCGTCCAATTGAATGCAGCCCGACGAATGCTGTTTGATGTGCATCTAATAGTTTTAGATGGTTATTGGATAATCTGCTTTCGGATTTGCTTTACATTTATCTTCTGTTGCTTTATCATTGTGTCCGATGAGTTCTAAGCAGGGCTAAATATGTATGTAAACTCTTTATTGTACAAAATAAGTACAGTAGTAGTGTGTTTGTTCTCGGGTCTTGGGTGTTTAATATGTATTTAAGTATGTATCTATCTATATAATTATATTTATCCGTTGCTTAGTGCCCATAACACAAGCATTGCTAAGCTTGCTTTGGGACTAGGTCAATTGGTGTGAATTTTCCCGTGATGTTTATTTATTTATTTAAGTAACAAACATAATTGACAGACATTGAGAATTGAGATATGTACAAAGGTGAACTTATCTCTTTAAGGGATCTCTACCAGTCAACCTTTGAGTGGATGAGAGGAGCATTCAGTTAGGGACAGACAAAAACTGAGTTTAAAAGTTAAAATAGCTAGTGGAAGCTACAATAAAATGCTTTAAATAATGTAATACAAATCTATAATAAATTTCATTTGAAATTTACCACGAGCTTTGCGGTGAAGGAAAACATCGTGAGGAAACCTGCACAGACCTGCGAAGCAATTCAATGGTGTGTGTGAAGTTCCCAATCCGCACTGGGCCCGCGTGGGAACTATGGTCCAAGCCCTCTTGTTCTGAGAGGAGGCCTGTGCCCAGCAGTGGGACGTATATAGGCTGGGATGATGGGATGAATATGAATATGTCGGCGGCCGATCGTAAAATCCGCCAGATCACGAATTCCTAGGCATATCGTGAAACGCCGCCATTTCATGATATGCCTAAACGTTGGCCAGGCATATCACGATGTGCCTGAGAAATAATACGGCAGATCGATTAGAGCAACGCATTCGTCGATATTCCTAGCTCTATACCGGGCACATCGTAAAATAGTTTCTTATTTGGCCACTGGTGGCGCTGCGTATGCAATGGCGGCCGTGACCAGCTGACCGCCCGTGTTTGTTTAGCGCGTGAAAAATGACGGCGTCGCAACAAAATGATCTTTAAACCGAAAATAGTGATTGAATTCAAAATAGAAGTGCAAAAGAAGCTTTTGAACATCAGCTCCGTTCTTTTATTTGAATCAAACGGATTCTGTGCACAATATGAAAAAACCATGGACGTTTGCCCGTATTTTAGAGGTTAGAATTTTGTTGGTAAATAAAGTATTCACTAGTTGTTATTTATTTATAGAAAAATTTAGGTACGACGAGCGAAGCGAGGAGTGGTTAGTATTAATTGTGATCACGACGCACGAGCCGAGCGAGCGAAGCGAGCGTGCCGCGGCAGCGGCCGGCGAAGTGCCAGAACCGATATGGCGGCGTTTCATGATATGCCTAGGAATTTCATGATCTGCCTAAACTGGCCAAATCATGAAATGGCGGCGCTTCATGATATGCCTAGGAATTTCATGATCTGCCTAAACGTCACTAGGCAAATCGCTAAACGGTGAGTTATGAACGATATGGCGGATGTCCCTTAGCCAATTCATGAAATGGCGGCATTTCACGATATGCCTAGGAATTTCGTGATCTGGCGGATTTTACGATCGGCCGCCGACAAATACATAACAAAAAAGTTGATTTCTGGGTCTCATTTTATATAACCTATGTACAAAAAGATTGATAGGGGTAAAGTTACAAAAATAGGTATGCACATCCTTAATAATTATTAAGCTAAAAAAAGTCGTGTATACATATTTTTGTAACTTTGCCCATATCGTCTTTTTGCAGTTGACTGTACTTACATGTACAATTTCTTAAATTGCCTAATTAAGACGCAATGAAAAAGAAAAGTTGGTCACTACTAGTAGTAGTGTGCCTTTACTTTACTAGTAGTAGTACATACCTATACAGTGCTTTTAATCTTTTTTTGTTACCATTTCGTTAATGGTAGTGCCTAGCCTAGTAGTAACTTGCATTGAATAATTCTGCGTATTTATTAACCAGTTTCCAATTTTCACTCCAAATTTATTGAAATAAAACAAATATGTATTTTTAAGCCATCCAAAAATGTAGTGGACACGGTATATTTACTTGTGGTAGATGAGTAGGTTAAATTTACTCTATCCGCGATGATTTTATTTTCGATTCTGTATCATTAAAGATAAAAATTTATTTACAAGTATTTTTTATTAAATTAGGTTTTCGAATTTTGGGTTATCTCTAGTACATTCACCTGCATTCATAGCTGCCACAGTGGAGCGTGCTAAACTATCTGATACGTCGTCGTACCGTCCCTAGAAGAGACAAACATACATAGAGTCGTATAAAATATTTATGCACGCCTTGTTGTGTCAGATAAGGGTGCTGGTAACTGTACCATCGATTATGATTGAATGAATTTCATAGAACAACACAATATCTTATAATAGTAGATTGTGCAACAAGGGATTAAAACAATCCATAATGACACGAGATGTTTTGCCACCCGAGCAGAGCGAGGAGTTAAACACTCTGTTTTTCACTTTGAATGCGACGAAAAAAACGACGTTCTATACAAAATTACTTCTTTACAACGTACGCTCAATACGAGTTATGAACATATGTTTAAAATTTAAATAGCAAAACAATTTGTTCTGCTGTTTTTTTTTTCTTTTTGTAGGTAAGTGACGCTTTAAATGCTTAGAAATTTAGCCAACAGATTCAAACTTGAAAACTATTTTAAAAGTAATTGGACTATGCATAATAAAATCAATTCATCCTTAATATAATTAAATATGTTATTTTTTGTAGTCATTAATCGTGATTCACGAAATTAAATCGTTTTTTTTAGTATTCTTGAGCAGTTGTCATTATGAGGTTATTTCCACGCTATAATTTTTTTCTATAAAACAATGAAAATGCCGATAATCCTCCATTCACAAACACCTTGTCTGAGTTTCCAGAGTAAATAAAAAAAAACTTGAATCCCTAGAGATTAATAAAAATCTTTAGACCCGATATGCAGAGACTAAAGTAACAGTTTAAGAGCATGACAAGTGAAAAATACTTTACGTATACCGTGTTCTATTAACGATAGACTGGTACTAGTAGGTAGGTGGGTTAATTACATGAAACACGTTTTCTACGTGGCGAAGAGCCTTTACTCCTTTGTTTTTTATGTAATACTGGGAGATTATTAAGGTGTAGAGGTAAATCTCATAGCAGAGGTTATGCTTATTTAGAGATATTGCGTGATTAAAATCATAGCGAAAATTGTGTTTAATGATACGTCATCGTAACCCCATGAGCTTTTAGCCGCGGGAATGATTTCACTAATTGCCCCCCGAGTATTGTGATTAAACTAAAATGTAACTCCAATCATAATGTTCTATTCTCACGTATGAAAACCGATAAAAACTTCGTAGACGCTCCGGGGCAGTCATTATACGAATATAATTTACGAATAACACGACAGCTCGGGCGGTTTGAGTCGGATCGAAGTACACAATCATTACGGGTAGGTACCTACTTTTTACAGCAATCGAAATTGATTTTTAAATAAATAGGTGCAAAGTTTTATTTGGTAAATTATTGTAACGAAATATACAACTTTATCTAACTGATTTAGCGATACGTCTATGGAACTGTGAATTATATGTATATGTATATGTAAGTGTAAATTGTTATAATACGAAGCGGCGTTAATAAGAAAATTAGAGGTGGTTGCCGGTGCCAATCATTGGAGTAAAATGGTACTGGGGATTCCATCCATAACGAGGATTACAATAAATCTTTATTGCACACCAACAAGTACAGAAAACACAGGTATATACATAGAGATTTTCTAAGGTAAACAATAGGCTCAATGGAGATTGTAGGACCTTTTTCAAATGTGTAATGGATATATGTGTCCTAAAACTCATCGTCATCGTATCAGTGTAAGGGCATCCACTGCTGGACAAAAGCGGAGAGTTTTACAGCAATTGGTCCTGCACTACCTGCATGCATCCAACAGTATCCCAGTCGAGAAGCGTCCATAGAACCCTATTCGCATCGGCTTGCCCAATATTTACAAAACAGGACTACAGGACATACTTAACATGATTTATGAAAGATATATGCGATCTTTGCTTCCACTTTACCACGAAAATATCTGACGCTACGCCACTGCTGTATCCCCGACCTTCACCAGACAGAACCTCAATCCATCTTATTGGGTTATTTCACACGCTACGTCTTCCTGAACCTTTTGCTCCATCGGTCGTTTGGTTTTACGAGCAATGAGCCCTACCCGAGTGTCCAGTGTCACTTGAGTCTAGCAACTCTCCGAGCTGTCAGGGACTTTGGTTCTCCTGCGGATCTCCTCATTTCTGATTCGATCGCGCAGGGCAACTCCGATCATAGCTTGTAACTTCAACCCTCAATAAAGCAAGACTGTAGGTGAATGAAGCGCCAGGAAGACAGTTCAGAAAGTTTATTCAGGAAAACTTACAAAACAGGTTTAGGGCTTACTTTTACTTAAATAACCTAGCTAAAGTATAGGCATACAACTGTGAGTTTATGGAATGGACAGCAGAGGCCGTCTCACCCCGTACCCACTTGTTGGTTTTACTTGAGGATAGCAGAGGCCGTCTCTCAAGCTAGACCACTAGCTGAATGATCCACTCTCGTCCGCGCAGCGCCTTTTATTAGTTCCGAATGCAGCCTTCGTAGGCGCTCGGGTGTATCGGGCCGCCGAGCGAGATAGGTTACTGTGCGAGCGGGAAAGTATTCGAGCCCGCGCGCATGTTGTACAGATGTCTTAGTTTATGGTTCTACATTCTCCCCCTCTGGTACTCGTTGACGTCCCGTAAGAGTACCAGTACCAGGAACTGGAACGAGTTGCTGTTTCTTCGGCCGTCCCCGTCGTCTAATAGGTAGGACAGGCTCTGGATTCTTATCATCTCGTTTTGTAAAATCGAGTTATAGCAGATGTGTGATATTTTCCAATGGGTTTCTTAGGTTCGTTACATTAGCAATTTCGTAAGATTGAACTTCCCATTTTATTTATGATTACGTATGGACCATCTTCACGGGGTGCGAGTTTAGCAAAACTCCACTTTTTCTGTCAGTGTAATTGCGTTCAGCTGGAGTAAGTAGCCTACTAGCATATTCAATAGGGTGTTCTCTCTCTCCCTCCCCCTGCACTAAAGCTGCTCCAATGCGTAACTGCTGCATCCGTTTTGTTTGTTGTCGAATGTAAGGGAAATCGACTTAATAGCTCTTCAACTGTTCAGGAGTATATTGAATCGCCATCTGATGTGTTTCTTCTTGGCTATCTTCTTGTTTAAGTTCTTTTGATTACGTCTAGTCATTTACGTTATTTACGTTGGGCGCCAATTGTAGGGTGGGCGTCTAGTAATTTACGTTATTTACGTTGGCGCCAGATTGTAGGGTGGGCGTCTAGTAATTTACGTTATTTACGTTGGGCGCCAGATTGTAGGGTGGCGTCTAGTAATTTACGTTATTTACGTTGGGCGCCAGATTGTAGGGTGGCGTCTAGTAATTTACGTTATTTTACGTTGGGCGCCAGATTGTAGGGAATGAAGCGCCAGGAAGACAGTTCAGAAAGTTATTCAGGAAAACTTACAAAACAGGTTTAGGGCTTACTTTTACTTAAATAACCTAGCTAAAGTATAGGCATACAACTGTGAGTTTATGGAATGGACAGCAGAGGCCGTCTCACCCGTACCCACTTGTTGGTTTTACTTGAGGATAGCAGAGAGCCGTCTCTCAAGCTAGACCACTAGCTGAATGATCCACTCTCGTCCGCGCAGCGCCTTTTATTAGTTCCGAATGCAGCCTTCGTAGGCGCTCGGGTGTATCGGGCCGCCGAGCGAGATAGGTTACTGTGCGAGCGGGAAAGTATTCGAGCCGCGCGCATGTTGTACAGATGTCTTAGTTTATGGTTCTACAAGACTTATTTTCGCGCCAATCTATTTCACTATCTATCCAATAAGTTCTTAAGGCATTGAATAGATTATTACAATATGGGAACACTATTAATTTTGAGTCTTATAGTTAACGATCATATAGACAATCATATGGATTTTGGCTCCTGCCCTACATATATAAAGGATTAAGCTTTCCTATGAGGCTCAGTTCAGTGCTCTCTTGAAAGCGATCACGTTTTAGTTCCGGCATGTGCTAACTTATTTTCACTGTGTTGTTTATCATTGTACCGAATCAAAGAAATAAACATTCTGAAGAAGGGCTTTCGTCTTGAGGCACTGTGGTTTTAGTTGTGAATCAACAGAGTAAAGTTTCTAACCATGTCTAATGTCGATCCTATCTAAACGAATATTATTTTCAGAAAATGTTGTTTTTTAGTACGATTGTAATTGCTACGAAATCGTCAAGTAAGAATAAACAGCCGTTGGGCTTCAAATATTTTTCGCAGCAAAAAGTCAATAATGATGTTGCTGTATGAATCATCGACGTCGGTGCTATCCTTGAACTGCCAGTTTGAGTGATAGTGTAGCAAGGTAACTGCTATTATGCAACAACATCGTTCACTGGTCAGTAATTAACAACCAATAGCAAGAACATTTTTTATTCCACTAACATATAACAATTAATCATGATAAAAAACCGGCCAAATGCGAGTCGTCTATGAACAACAGCGGCAGCGTTAGCAAAGCCCCTTCTAAGCAAAATGTACGCAGTGAAATAAAAATCAAGATTTTTTCAGACTTTTCTATTGGTTTTGCTATAAGAGCTATTATACATTCATAGCATTTCAAATGTATTTATGTTATATCTCTTTCAACGGGGCGTATCTGAATATCACAAATTAATATATCTAAAGTCGCGTCAAAATATCGAAAGTAGGTTAGGTTAGGTTCCCTTTCAAGCTACCACTTTCG
>NC_133474.1:3593418-3675515 GCF_025370935.1 Choristoneura fumiferana
TGTGTGTGTCACACGCGGTATTGGCGTGTATTATTTGATTTGTTAGGTTTATGTTAATTTTGTTTTTTATTTATTATTAACACTAGTCTAAGTTATTGACCATATACTAACACCTGGATAATGTGTGCCAAATTTACAATATTCCAAAAAATATTTTTTGTTTTTTTTTTTGAATTTGAATTAAAAAATAGACAACCTCATACAGGATTACCAAATACCATATTATGTAGGTCCGGATATAAACAAGATGATGTAAGCAACTCCGTTCTTTATGTTAGTCTTTCTATGATATTAAAAAAGTATATCGATGGGGAAGTCTCAATTGGCGTAAGGGACAAAATACCGAAAATCACTTTTTAAACATAGAAAATTAGAGTTTTTTTTTCTCTGTCGATTGGTAGTATTCAAGTTACGATACGCCCCTTACTTTTGCTGTTATCAACATTTATTATTTTAAAATAAAATAGCTTAAGGGACATGATATAAATATTTGAGCTGAAAAATGGCGTAAATGTATTATTTTTTAATATTTGGGTCGTAAGGGGCTGTGGCAGTCTCATATGTCCTTTACGACTCGACTCATGACGTTAAAAAAAAACCCAACAAATATAATAAAAGGGCGTATGGGTCAATTTTGTTTCATTGCCTTTACACCCAACATTTATAACGAATAAGATAAAAAGCAAGAAGTTGTTGGGCGTAACCTTACCGCCTGTACCTATTTCTTGTACCTAACATCAAAATACTAACGCGTCTACCTACCTTCCACGCGCCCAGCGTTTGCGCATTGCACATTCGGTCAGTCGTGTCAGACACGTCAAACACGGAGACGTATTTGATTGCCTACGTTTTTTCTTGTCAACGCGCGTATTTTTTATAAGATGCAAAAGCAAAACAAAAAAGAAGATTAAGTTGATGGATCCCCTAATGGCTTGACGTCGAGCTAACATTTCCGTAATGGAATTTCAGTCAAGGATGTTGAGGTAAATTTCTCTTAGCTACTTTGTTTATTTTAAGCTGTCCTGACAGATCCTAATAAAGGAAGCCTGTGCCCAGCAGTGGGACGTATATAGGCCGAGATGATGATGCATACATAATAATAATTGGCCTGTATAATTAATTATGTATGTTGAGGGTTAAAAATGGTATAATCGGAACGTCGTAAGGGACATTAAAAAACAGCAATTTATAAAATAATAAATACTTTTATGGGCGTAAGGGGTATAAAAAGCAAGAGCTAGAGTAAATTGTCGGTCGTAAGGGGCAGTAGCAAACAGACATTTAAAAAAGGTGTAATTGGTACGTCGTAAGGGCATTAAACAACAGCAACTTATAAAATAAGGAATACTCTTATGGGCGTAAGGGACATCAAAAGCTAAAACTAGAGTAAATTGTTAGTCATAAGGGACAGTAACAAACAGACATTTTAAAAATTGAGGTTATTTTATGGGTGTAAGGGGCACTTAAAGCAAAATACCTTGCTTGCTTCTTTTAGTTCATTAAAATACCTTGTTAATGTTAGGAGGCATCAAAACAGATGGTTTTTAGAACTTGTAGTGATTGAAACAACAACTCAAGCAAGCATACTCCCAAATGTGCAAGAAATAGCAAGCGTGCAAGAAAGCATGCAAGCAAGCAAAACAAGCAAGCATGTACCTAAAGCAACCACCTAAGCAGGCTTGCAAGTGAGCATGTAATTTTTCAATCAAATCAACAAACATGCAATTTTATCGGCCTGGGTTAGATGAACATCGCGGGTTACCCCGATCCCGCGATGACCGGTCTATGGTATCTCCTCCAGCGCTCATGAAGCGGGCTGGCGTCCCACTCCCTCACAGCTGCAATCAGTGTGTTAGAGGAAGCATAAATAGTGCAAGCATGCATGCAAGCAAGCGTGACGCCAGAAGGCAAGCATGCATGCAAACAACAAATCAAGCAAGAATACTCCCAAATGTGCAAGAAAATGTTCATCATGTCAGCCGAAAGACGTCCACTGCTGGACATAGGCCTCCCCCAAGGCTCTCCACTCAGACCGGTCTTGTGCTTTCCGCATCCACCGCGATCCCGCGATCTTAACCAAGTCGTCGCTCCACCTTGTTGGAGGCCTACTGACAGCTCGTCTCCCGGTCCGCGGACGCCATTCGAGAACCTTCTGGCCCCATCGGCCATCCGTCCTGCGAGCAATGTGCCCCGCCCACTGCCACTTTAGTTTCGCAATTCTTCGGGCTATGTCGGTAACCTTAGTTCTACTGCGGATATCATCATTTCTAATTCTATCCCGCAGAGAAACCCCGAGCATAGCCCTCTCCATAGCCCTCTGAGTGACTTTGAGTTTTCTCATGAGGCCCATCGTTAGCGCCCACGTCTTAGATCCGTATGTCATCACTGGCAACACACACTGGTCAAAGACTTTTGACTTCAAACACTGCGGTAATTTGGACGAAAAGACACTGCGAAGCTTCCCGAACGCTGCCCAGCCGAGTCGGATTCGACGAGTGATCTCTTTCTCAAAGTTGGACCTACCTAACTGGACCGTTTGTCCCCAGGTATACATAGTCGTCAACAACTTCGAGCGCAGAGTCTCCGACTATTACGGGAGTTGGTACAACATGGACATTAGACATGACTTTCGTCTTGTCCATGTTCATTTTCAGGCCAACTCGGTCGAAAACTCTACTGAGGTCAGCGAGCATAGCACCGAGGTCCTCCATGGTCTCAGCCATGATTACAATGTCGTCGGCGAATCGAAGATGAGTGAAGTACTCGCCATTAATGTTGATGCCTCGTCCTTTCCAGTCCAAAACCTTAAAAGCATCCTCCAATGCAGCGGTGAACAGTTTCGGAGAGATCACATCTCCTTGTCTGACTCCCCGCTGCAGAGGAATAGGCTTCGTGCTCTGATCCTGTAATCGGACGGACATAGTGGCGTTTTCGTACAGACACTTCAACACTTCGATATACCGATAGTCAACTTGGCACCGCTGGAGAGCCTGCAGCACAGCCCAAGTCGCGATCGAATCGAAGGCTTTCTCGTAGTCCACAAATGCAAGGCAAAGGGGGAGGTTATACTCTTCAGTCTTCTGTATAACCTGCCGCAGCGCATGTATGTGGTCTACGGTACTATAGCCTTTTTGGAAGCCGGCTTCCGAAAGAAAATGTTACAAATTACATATTTTTAAGGGGACGTGCAAAATTGATGGCTTTTGCGCGTTATTTTAAATAATTAAAGTGGTTCTTTGAGTTAATTCACTATTTTTTTTTAATTTTTCTACAGGAACTTACGTCCAAATATGTAGCAAATAAAATATAAAATGTCCTATAAGACCAAAATCGGTTACTACATTATTTATTTATTTACGGTTTATGGGTGTAAGGGGCTATGACACCTGTATGTCACGGGCGTAAGGGACAGCTATTTTTCTTATTAAGCTTTTTACGAAAATGTCTATAGTTTCACGTTGAAAAGCAAGAAAATTCAAGATTTTACGTAATTATAACGTCCTGCTAAGTTAAACCTTAACAATGCTGTGAGGGTTTGAAAATTACCAAAAACTTCTTTTCGCTCTCCTGAAAAAGTAGCATTTTGTCTTACGTCAATTGAGACTTCCACCATCGATATCTTTCCTGCTTTTAAGCGTACTCCCGTTGGAAGCGATAGTGCATTGTCCTGATAAAGTTGTTGTGCGGCGATAAAGTGAAAGCATTTATCGCACTTATTTGTAAATATGGTTGGCGTTAATTATAAGAGCGAAAGGAGTGACTCTTGACATCGATGGAATTCGGTGATAGTGCTTTCTTTATTTAAGTGATACCTTAACAATCATCATTTGCCGCACTATCAAAAAAAATCTTGAAAAGGGCAGCAGAAGCTCCCTGCGACTAAGTTCTGAGTGTTACATACGAACTTGTTGAGGTATAGTTGGGAATTGGAATGGCGAACGAGACCGAGATCTCCTAACAGATGGACTGATCAAATAAAGTCAAATCTCCGATGTTTAGCTCCGTTATCAGGGTTGCTATGGACAAAAATCAATGGAAATTACAAAACTGAGACATGGATGCGCAGAAAAACCAGAAAAAGAGACCAGCACTGGGAATTGAACCCAGGTCCTCAGCAATCCGTGCTGCGTGCTATAACCCCTACACCACTGCTGGATAGGAATGTAGACACGAATTTTTTCCTATGCATACATATCTCAGGTTGCTTATTTCTATTATGCTACTTATGCAGCAGCACTAGCGGCATCTATGTTTCGTCGATAGACGTCACACTCTTTCGGAACTAACCGCTCACCCAGACAAGAGATGTCGCTACTAAGCAATCAAATTATGATTGATTATGATTTTGAGTGCTGGTCTCTTTTTCTGGTTTTTCTGTGCATCCATGTCTCAGTTTGTATTTTCGATATGGTTTCACGGGATACTCGTAAAAGTAACAAATTTGGAGTTGAAATAAAAAAATACAAAAAGTCTCCAAAAAACCAATCATAAAACCAATGGAAACAAAATTATTTGAAATTGTCTTTGACCATAGAGCTGGCGCATTTCTCGCCCAACGTATTGGCAGGCTTCCGCAGGGACAAAACTTGGGCGAATGGGGAATGGATGGACATTTTAGAAACACATGAAACTTTTTTTTATCGATAGGTCGGTATTTCCATGTCAGTATTATTCGTCCCGGTAAAGCATAGACTTATAATACACTACGTTACGTTACTCTTTCTAGGCGGTAAAGAGTGTCACCTGTCAAAACGATCGAGTCAAAGACACATAAATTATTTTTTTATGTTTTTTATTCTGTACTATGGAACAACCCGTAACGGCGGTAAAGAAAACTCTTTTTTTTTTAATTAATTAATGCTACTTAAAAGTCCGATATTTTTTTCTGTTAATTAGAAAGGATATTCCTATTGATATAAAAAGTTTCAAGCGTTTGTTATACACACATGGTTAGGTTATTTATAGGAAAGTCTACGTACGTTCTATATTAAAGTAAATATATATAATCAGTAAAAAAAAAGAAATATAATTATTAATCCATTCCATCACAATGGCAACATTTAATCTATGTGATACAAAATCTGTTGTCTATTGCTTTTCCTCTCTTCTGTACTTCTCTGTGCGGCCTTCCCATTAGCTGGCCATAAAACAAAATTTCAACTAATAATTACTGTGAGTTGTGATATAAAACTTTCAATAAAGTTGTTTTCAATATACTCGCATTGTTTTCATACACCGATATCGTGGGGATTTTGGGATCTTCAAATGAGCAAAACATACTAATCTAGATCGGAGGATACCTACCATCTCTTTCGTGCTACTTACTGAATGAGTGTAGAAAGAGAGGTTGCATGCTTTTGCGAGCGAGTTTGAGTGCAGCTTTTTCACATATTAGTATTTGGAAAAATAATTATTGAAATCAAAATACCCAAATCTTCTATTACCGTAAACAGCAATTTTTTACCATCGGTAAAAGGAACCCGACTCATGATTTGGAACTTAATACCGAGGGATTAAAAAAAGGTAATGACTTTGGTTCTGTATATTATATTGTACACCATTTTTTTTTGAGAAAATTAAATAAAAAACTATGATTCGAATAGTGTATCCGCCCACTGTATTTTTTATGCTTATGCCACCAGTAATAGTTTGATGTATGGCATGCTGAGTAAAAGTCACAACTTTATCCACACTGTGTCATAAGAAACCGCGTGTTTAAAACTTCTAATTTACTTGAAAATAGAGGTAAATTTCTGGCAAAATCTCCTGAGAAAACGGTACAGAGCCGTTATAACTCAAAGTATCAAGATCTAGTTAAAATCTTACGTCAGCCTCACTAAGTCACTAACTTAAAGAGATAAGATGTACACGATAGTTGAGCTCGGATAGCAACAAAGTTGCGAGAATTTGTGCTTAATAGTATTATTATGGGTAGAGCGAGATTTCCATTAACTTTATGAGATTTTGCTTTTAAATATAATTTTGTCATATCTTAATTACTTTTAACTTAGGTTCTAGGACCTGCCGCCCGCGTTGTAGGAATATTATTTATTTTTTACCGTGTTTAAAGCTTCGATACGACAAAAATACAAACGCTGTTCATTGCTGCATCACACTGAAGACATGGAATAGTTTTTAACCAGGAAAATTACATAGGTAGTTTCCGCAGGATTACGATAAATAAATTATTTGCAGACGTAGTTTATAAAAGCGAAAGTAATTATGTCTGTCTGTTATCTCTTGAAATTTTCAATATAGATAGCTTAAGACCTGGGGAATAAACGAATTCTTCACAGACCGGGTCGCGAGCAACAGCTAGTTAAGTATAAAAGAAGGTATAATAGGGTTAACAGTTTTCCCGCTGCCCCCAATTCTGCTGTTGAAAGCAACGATTTTCAAAAAAAATAAACGCCTTCCAAATCATTATAATCGGGATATCAGTGGAATAAGGAAATCAAGGGATAAGGGAACAAGGTGAGTGGGGAAGGAATAAGTGTAATGGGGGTATAAATCAATTGGTATCATTGTAATGTCAATAGCTGTGAGGCAGGCCGGTCCGACAGGGTTAAAAGGATACGACATTGGCGGGTTAAAAAATACAAAGTTTTTGTTGGCGGTGTTTGATGATTGGTTTGTCATAGGTTAGGGTTACATGGATTTAGGCTAATTGAAGGGTTAAATTTTTTTTTGTATTTTTTTATATGTTCGTCGAATATATTTTCACTGAAGTGAAATTTCAAATCAGACTAAAAAGGTAACAAGAATTGAAAATCTACCTACTTAAGATTTAATTGTAACATCCACATACACACGTGCAAGCACGCACAACTTTTTACAATAGGATTTCCCAAAAGTTCGTGTAGGTACCTACCTACTTCATTCACGTTCCATAAAAAAAACCCACGCTACATGTCTCTAAACTTAACTGTTGAGCTTTTGGGATTTTATCCCGACCCCGTGGGAAGAACGGGATAAAAATTGGCCTGTGTGTTATTCTAAAGATCCAGCTAATTGTACACCAATTTCTATCCAAAATCGTTCAATTAATTTGGCGTGAAATAATATCAATAACACACTTGCACGCACGCACGCACACATTAATGTAGGATGATGATAGTCGAGAAGGAATTAGTAGATAAGATTTGTGCGAAATACTTGATATATAATTTAAACCGTATCCACGCTATTCTCGCGTACATTTGAAGTCCATTATCGTCGATGGCGCGATTGTGGCATAATTTGCAATAAATATAAGGGAGGTGTCAGACGGCTTTGTAGGCCGACGCGCGTGACGCATGTGGTGACTCCTTTATACGCTTAACGACGTATTAATGACAACCCGTGATTCGATTTTACTTGGATTTTAATTAATTATTACAGGGCGCAACTAAAATATACATACGTTTGAAGTCCCAAAAATATGTATACAAGACTTTATTGCCTGAACATTAAGGTCGTGTATACATATTTTTTACACTTTGGCTGTATTAATATCATTGTTGCTGACGGTACCTATACCACTCTATTGATTGAATTTTCTATTTTAGATTCACGACCAAACCGTGGGCTTAAGCACTAGATGCCCTCTTACATAGAGCCTATCGCGTAATCTACACTATTCACTTGCCGGAACCAGTATTCGATGCTAATTCGCTTAAGTTGTACGACAAGCGAACGAGCGAGCGAACAAGCGAACGACAAATAAGCCCAGGTCAATAGTAACCATTGAAAGCTGTTTATGGTAAATTATTTAAGAAATTTATACATGTACAGTCGAGGTCAAAGTTTCTTTGCACTTAAGGACCCTTCTTCCACAAGTCGCATAACTACTATTGTCATAATTTCGATTGTTATAACACTTTTCGCATAAAGTTGTGGCTCAATTTAGATGAAATTCGCTATGAGTATGTAGAGCTGGGTCCTCATAAAAATTAGAAGCGCTACGAGTCAACATAATTGTTAGCTTTTTCATACAAAAAAGTGAAAATTATGTACATTTTAGCGCTTGTATCCTTAGTGGCCCTATACCATTAAGGCTGACTTCTGAAATAGCAATTAAACAATTTTTTTTTTACTATTTGCTTCTAATTCTTTAGTTGTTTTTTCTATGAATTCTTTAGTTATTTTTCTTTTAACTTATCAGTTATTTTTCTTTTAATTTTAATTCTTTGGATCCTTAGTAGCTGCAAAAACTTAACTAAACTTAGTTAAATAAGTTTTGTAAATTAATAATTGTGGACCTGTTAGTTGTCCTAAGTAAAAATATTTATTATTATTATTCCGATATTACATATTTATAGAACTGGATCCATGTAAAATTTCAAAATCTTAAACCTTTGAGTCTATGAAAATTAAGTTGTGCACGGGTGTTCCCGGGTGTGAAAATACCAGAATTTCCATTCGATTTCTACGAACGAATGGTACAAATGGTCAAAATATGTATACATCGACCTTATGTTTAGTGGCATAAAGGTGTATAGATATATTTGACGTCTTGGTAACGTATATTATATTTATGCTTTTGACCATACAATCAAGTGATATCGACACGGCTAAAGTTACAAAAATGTACCTATACATGACTTTTTTATGTTAGAGGCCAGACGAACGAACTAGTGGGTCACCTGATGTTAATCACCACAGTCCATAGACACCCGCAGCGCTTTACGCGATGCCAGTGCGTCGTCGGCCGTACTAACTTTAAAATTACCTGCATAAAGTCGTGCAGGTATACATATTTTTGTAACTTTGGCCATGTCGATATTTGGTTTTAGTTTAAGAACGTATATCATTAGGCTCGTTGAAGTGGCAATGGCCAGCAAGAACACAATAAATGGCCGTTGGGGACGAAAAGTTCTCGAATGTAGACCGCGGATCGACTCGGCTAGCACAACGTAGGACGTCCACCAACGAGATCGACGAATGACTAAGTCGCGGATTCCCAACCGAATAGAGTGGATCACGCTCATTTTCGAGGCTTAAAGACTCGAGCCCTTAAGACTCCAGAGTCTTAAAGACTCGACTATATTTGACAATTAAATTGGCTTATTTTATGCGTATGGATGCAAGAAACCATCTTTGCGGCCATTGAGTCGTTAAGCCTCGAGAGTCTTTAGGGTTCGAGTCTTTAAGCCTTGAAATGAGCGTTTTTCACAACACTACAACCGAAGCAACTGGAGTATATACGGGAAGCCTACGTAAAACGTGCCGCGAGACGGGCGCAGGCTGAAAATCAGCGCCGCCGGTTGTCGACCGGCAGCATGTGAATGCTGAGCTTGAGCCTATTGCCACATATTTGTAACGTGTATGTTGTTTTTATTTTTGTCTTTTGTTATGTTCATTGTATTTTTCTTTTAATGTGGCAATAAATGTCTTTTATTTTTTTATTTTTTATGTCCAACAGTGGACGTCCTACGGCTGATATGATGATAATGATGATGATATGTCACATATCTTGTGCCTTTCGATTGCCATTTGACTCTCATAGAGTTGTAACTCATGTTTTCGTGATATGTCACCAAGCATTAACATGTAGAAGGTATAACACGAATATTACACACATATTAGCATATCGAGTTGTTTTAAGTGCAACAAAGTTGCATAGTTGCTGGAAGCAAGCTTGCGTCGTAAACATAACGATATTTGAATAAGATTGCGTTTAAATTCTAAATAAACATGACGTCATACGAGCTTAAAAGTACGATTTTATTAGGCTAGGACATGGCACCACGATACAGGTTTACTTTATTTTGAGGTCCGAGCGACATTGACAATTGTTATACATTCGTGCCGTGGCTGGTTTTAGAATGGGAATTATTTGCAGTAGTTCCCTTTGCAACGGGTAGATTCGCAAATTTCAAAAATATTGGAATCATATTTTTTTCAAGCTATTATTTAGTTTCACCTCCCGTAGTCTGTCTGTAATCAAATCTTGCAAGTTAAATTTGACCAACTTCCAGTTCAAATTGACTTAAAATTTGGAATACTTTTGTAAATCGTGTGACAATACAATAATCTAGTAGTAACATCCTGGTAGTTTTGAATTTTGAATTTTTTATTTGTAGTCCAGCCAGGATCGTCTCCGTAGGACGGAACTCTTCAACGGTTAAAAGCATCGACTTGAATGGTTTGCTAATGTAGTTTGGGTGATAATGCAAGTAAGGTAACAAAAAGTACAGTCAGCATAAAAAGGTTGTATTAAAAATGTTCCACCATCTTGCTGCAGGTGGTAGAACCTTGTGCAAGGTCCGCCCGGATTGCTACCACCATCTTGCTCGCTAATCCTGCCGTGAAGCAGAAGTGCTTGCACTGTTGTGTTTCGGCGTGGAGAGTAAGACAGCCGGTGAAATTACTGGCACTTGAGGTATCCCATCTTAGGTCTCTAGGTTGGCAACGCATCTGCAACACCATGTTTATGGGCGGTGGTAATTTCTTACCATCAGGAGTCCGACTTGCTCGTTTGCCATCCAGTCGAATAAATAAAAAATAAAAATTATGGTTAGATTATTTCTTTTGTCAATCAAACAAAAAATGACAAGTATGAAGCGCTTCAAAATTCGGGAGGGGGGGGGGGTGTGTCATTCGAAACTTTAAGAGGCTATATGACTATATTTTTTCTTTAATTGAAACAACTTTTTTTACAGAAAGAAGGAAGGGCTAGCTTATAGCACTAAACTAATTATTAGAATTTCTCGGGAGAACAGCCTATAGTATTGTCTATATGAATTTTATTGTTAATGTTTAACATTTAGAGCTTCGGATGCAATGCAATAATCAAGTAGGTACTTTCATCGAAAAAAGCGTTTCAAATATGATTCTTATGAGTCCACTATAAAAACTAATACTTAGTATAAAGTTTTATGGCTCCTGAAACACAAAATTGTATTATAACTAATGTTTACACTTGGTAATACCACCATACCGTCTTATCGGCACCTCGATTATCACAAAACACACAATTGTCCTGTTTCGAACCGGATAAATTCAACAAACCAATTTATTTGCCTCCCTTTGATAAAACTAACCAATAAAACAAAATATAATAATAATACCATCCAATTAGTTGAGCCCTGAAATCGTAAATTACTTTAATAAATAGAATTCAACTGTATAATTTAATAATTGATAAATATAATGAAAACCGTTGCATAAACACAGATAAAGGTTGGTTGCCTAGAATAATATCCTTATGCGTTGAAAATATCTATTCTGTACTTCCTCCTTCTGAGTCTTAACTTTTTTTTAAGTAATGTTAATAGTACTTAAGAATTACGTGGGTCACCGCTTTGTCATTTAGGATAATACTAACCACATACATTCTTATAAGTAATTCCCCTTCATACTATGCATTGGTTTCTTCGATGATTTCCTCGTTGGAACCAAATATTTTTTCCGCCGAGACATTTCTTCAGGTTTGGGAAAAGAAAATAGTCGTAGGGGGTCAAATTTGGAGAATAAAGCGGGTGCAAGAGTATTCGTAACGCAATTCGTAGATTTTGGTCGTAGCAACTGCTGTACCACTACCATGAGTTTACAGTGACCGTACTCGATAGCGACGGCGTAAATTATTTCTATGGAGAATTGTACAGCGCCTCTACAAATAATTTACGCCGTCGCTATCGAGTACGGTCACTGTAAACTCATGGTAGTGGTTCAGGGCTACTAAGAAACTCGAAAATCGAAGTTCGAATCGTACCGTCCCTCTCACTCTCGTATTAAATAATATAAGCGTCAGCGGGTCGGTACGATACGAACTTTGATTATCGAAATATTTTATTGAATCAGGCGTTACTTTGCGGAGGTCCATATCAATGAACTAAAATAATTTCCTTGCTCACCCGCGACCTTACGATAGCTAAGCTTATGCAAAATATGCGTGTTCATGTGTTCATGCAGTTCCTCCACCCCTAACAACTGGTAGCATGGTGTACGGTTGTGTCACTCTGAAGATGAGCTCTGGTTGAGTTCGAAACGCGTCAGTGTAGTGTGGTGGGGGTGATAGATGGGTTTGTGTGATTTGTGTGTGTTCTTACAGTGTGGAGGTGGAGGAACTGCATGAACACGCATATTTTGCATAAGCTTAGCTATCGTAAGGTCGCGGGTGAGCAAGGAAATTATTTTAGTTCTTTGATTATCGAGTTTTGTAGTAGCCCAGCTGCACAGTGTGCGCACCCGTGCATTGTTTTGGTGAAATGTAATTTTCCTTTTGCGCTATTTGCCGTTGCATGTTTTGCTTTTCTGGAGATAATCAACGTATTAATACGCCACGACTATCCCAGAAGACAGTAAAGCAGTAGCCATAATTTTATTCGCCGACAAAACTGCTTTGGCCTTCTTCGATACAGGTTTACCTGAAGCAATCCATTGCTTTGACTGCTCCTTGGTTTCTGGTGTATAATAAAAAGGTGTTTAAGAAAGAAAGAAAGAAAAGTTTATTTTGGCTCCAAAAAGTATCACCTAAAACTAAGACTAGAACTAGCACTAAAATTATGTTTCTATACAAACTGCAGTAATAAAAAAAACAAAAGGTAGATTCTGGCCAGCGTTAACCGTCCACGCATTTTTTACGAAACTTTAATCTGGTATCATTTTTGAGATTGTTAAAATTGACATAATTGTCATTCTAGCCCGGCTTAGATAATTTTGATACTTCTGCTACTTATAAGAAATGAATAAATAATTCTTTGTTTCAACCTCCTACCATCCTCAAAATACAAAATGTTATAGGAATATGTCAGAATTAAAATGTTAGAACATTTGGTCAAAACAGTCCAAAAACTGATGCGTCTGGACTTTAGTTACGTAAATGGGCACTGGCAAAGGTCATAAAATTTACCAAGGGACTCTTAAAGTACATCATCAATTTCACTTTTACTACATGATTTTTTTATTTTATAATTTAATATCTGGAAAATTTAAATAATATCTAAGTATCAACATCGCTTTATCAGAGTACAGCAATTGTTGACAGCCACATTTTTTTTAATTTGCCACGTTTTCGTAACACATCGTGGTGGACAGCTTTCGCTGCCCAGAGTCTACCTCCGGTTGTGCTGGAAACTTGAAATTTGGTATGAATGTAGCTTTTATAGCGCAACCAATAAGAAACGTCTGAAATAATCAAATTTTTTTTAGTCGTCTGTCAGTAGCTGAGTGAAATGTCCCCGCACTGCGTATAATTTGCTGAGGAGATGGACTCTACTTACTAACACTGGATATTCATAGATAACTTACAAATGAGCACGGAACCCGATTAGGTAAAATGTCAGAATTTCAATTCAACTTGCGGGCCTAATGGTTTACGCGAGCGAGGCCGTGGGTGAAGTATGTAATAAACTACAGTAGCTGCTGTATCTTTAACACCTGAACCTTAGCAAATCTATGCATTACCATGTTTGTAGATATGAGTATCGTGTCCGTGATAAGGCACGCACGTGAGCCTAAACGGGACGGCGCTGTCATAACCTACAAAGTTAGAGGTATACTTTGTAATCACTAATCAGAGTCTATAGCGACGCGTGATGTCTTGCTAACTAGAATCCCATTAGTTTACCTAATTTTCATGTGACGTTATTGTTGAAGTGGCCACTAACTGTGAGGCTGTCTCGCTCTTCGGGCTGTTTAATAAAGAATTGTTTCATTATTACAAGCTTTTATTTAGTTTCACCTGTCCCGTTGTCTGTCTGTAATCAAATCTTGCAAGTTAAATTTGACCAACTTCCAGTAGTCAGATTGATTTGAAATTTGGAATACTTATGTAAATCGCGTGACAATACAATAATCTAGTAGTGACATCCTGGTAGTCCACTCAGGATCGTCTCTGCAGGTACTCTTCTACAGTTAATAGCATCGATTTGAAATTTGGTATGCAAATGTAGTTTGGGTGACTTCAAGTACAGTCAACAAAAAGGACAGTCAGCAAAAAAAGCTTGTATTAAAAATGGTTTTTTAATGGTTATTGTCAGACCTATCTATCATCCTCGTATCCTCGTTGTCGGTGTCCGCGTAGAATTTGTTTATCTCTATCCCGCGGGAACTATTTAATTTTCCGGGATAAAAGTATCCTATGTCTTTTCCCGGGCTCAAACTATCTGTATATCGAATTTCATCTAAATCGGTTCAGCGGCTTAGACGCGAAGAGGAAACAAACAAACACATGCCTGCTTATTTCAGAACTAACAATAAGTCAATTGACTTTGGTTTATTTGAAGGATTTTGGTTCTAGTTGGGCTTTATTTTTTTATCCCATTTATAAGTTACCGGAATTATAGCTAACCGTAGTTGCCATGGCGTTAAAAGCTACGTTTATGCCCGTCACCATTATTTAAAAAAAAACGTAGTGTCATCTGTCACCTGTCAGTGTTAGGATTAGGAGGTTTAGTTACATTACATACATAACCGTTTATTTACGATGAAGGCCAAACAAAGGTCAAACGTTATTTTGCAAATATACACACGATAATTTAGTATTTTTTTATTAAAATGTGATTAAATGATTTAATAAATATTCCTATTCCTCGAAATGGTTTTGGAATTAGACCACATTGTAAAAAAGTGATCAATGCCAATTGGTTTTAAATGTTCCGTAATATGATTATGTACCTATTTATATTTTCCTCACTATGAAATCGTAGCCAATCATATTTTAGAATCACCTGTATCAACATCAGACAGTACTCTACATGGAGTGCCGACTGTATCGTGGGGGTTAATGGTGCGAGAGAGGCTGATAACACCCCCTCTCTACCGAGTGATATACTAGAAGTTGATCGGATCTGTGTAATTGTGTGGATAGAGATAACGAGAAGATTCTTAAGTTTGCCCTAGATTGTTAATTTGGTAGGATTGCGCATGTGGTTTTGGGTTCTTGGTGGGTTACAGTTGGTTTGTGAATGGGGAATGTGCTTCGGGGTTCAATTCTAAGCACTGTCGCTGCGGTGAGCGCCAAAGTTCGCATCGTCTTCGCTGGTCATACCGTATTTTTTGTCCGAATCATCGTTTGTCATAATTTTTTTCCCACTGAAACCTTACAGTTTACTGAAGTTATTAAATGGTCATCCTATAGAAAACTATAGGTTAGGTTAGGTTTATCTTATAACAATTCGGAACAATTATAGGATTCAGAGAAAAAAAAGTTATGACAAACGATCGTTCTGACAAACATTACATTCGGACTTCCAACAAGTATGCGAGCCGATATGGTCCCGTCGCTGCGATGAGGGCGAACGAAACGTTGAGGTAAATTTAACAATATAGATAGTCGTGAAAATGGTTGAATTACTGAACACTCAAAAACCAAAATGTTATTTCAAATTTGTAATTTGTTATTTAGCGTCATAATGTATGTCTTTATTTGTTCTATGTTTATTTCTGTTTGTTTTATGACGTTAAATAAATGTATTTTCTTTCTTTCTTTCAAATATACCATACAAAAGTTTAGATGGCATTAAATTAGTTACTGTATCTTTGGAGTGAACAGAAAATAGGTAATACTCGTAGTGAAATTTTACTTCAGCTTTATTGCTTCAGTTCGATTTTTTTCTGCATTGTTTTCAAATAGACATAAGGAAAAGAAATCGTCTGTGGGATAGACGTATGATTTAACATGCAGAACTCTCCGTCCTCCTGTTTCACATAAAACACTAAGGGGCTTTTCCACCACCAATTGGTTAATTTTATTTGACGGATAAATGTGATGCCGTCTCTATCTCATCATCATCGGCCTATCTTAGTCCACTGCTGGACATTAGGCCTCTCCAGTTGCACGCCACTGAGCACGATCCTCGGCCACTCTCATCCAGTTCTTGCCAGCTACCCTGCGAAGATCATCGCTCCACCTAGTCTGAGGGCGTCCCACGCCACGCTTGCCGATTCACGGTCTCCACTCAAGAACTCGTTTGCCCCAGCGGTTATCGGTTCTTCGGCTGATATGGCCGGCCCACTGCCACTTCAGTTTGGTTATCCGGTGAGCTATGTCGATGACTTTAGTTCTGTGTCTCCGTCTATTCGAACAAAACAAACAGAGACGGCATCACATTTAAACGTCAAATAAATTTAATCAATGGATGGCGAAACAGGGGGTATTACACACCTTCCCTAGGCACAACTATCACAAACACCGCACAAAACAACACTAACTGTTACAACTACTGAGCCACGATCTGCAAATTAACTATATCCAGTACACCATCAAAACTCCCCAGAGAACCCTCGGATCTATCTTCAGCAGTCAGGTATGAGGCGATAACGTCACGTGATCAATCTGGCCCTTTTCACGCCCTATCGCGGGGCATAATATATCTTCAGGTGGGGCGAGTGTTTGTCAAAATATACGATAACCAGAGGCTATTTTTTTTTGGAATAAAACATACTTATGTAATTTACGGTGTTTTGATCCATTTGAGAAGAGGAAATCTGAGCTGATTATATATGTATGTGTATATATTTTTTAAGATAGTCCAGATTTAGATGTCTTTTCTGTTAGTTAATCTCATTGTTGTTTGTGAATTGGTACCGGAAGATACTTCATCGGAAATCGCTAATTAAATTGGAACATTATTATACATAAATAATATTATACTGTTCTATTATACAATTTTATTATAATGCCCCTTCGTAGGATAAAAGGCTCTGCTCTAGAATTCAATATATATAGTAATCCAGGTTAATTTATCATCCAACTCTGGACACTGGGATCTTTTTTGATTTACTTATTTAAAAAAAGCAGTTATCCGACGACCATTTTCAAAAAAAATGGTGGATTGTTTTGTGTGTCGTTGGATGACGGTAGGTAGTGTGTTGGCTATGTCAAAGTCGTTACCAGTAAGAAATTGGTATCCTACTCTTATTTTCAAAACTTGTCGTTCATTGGTGCTTCCGTGCTTAAACCAACATTCATTGCCGGGAACATTTCATTCAAAAAACTACATTCACTCCATTTTCAAACATCTTAACAGCGATTAAATCCGGCTATCAACACCATTCTTATCAATTTTTCCCCCGCACGTAGGGGTGGTCGGATAAATAATTTATGATGATCCGCGATGCGATCGCAGAACAAAGGCACGTGGCGCTATCGCACCGCGCAGCCGCGGCGCGGCTCCATTGCCGCACGGCACGACATTTTATAAAATACTCTTCACCTCAGCACTAAAGCAGGCTTTGAAAAGGTGACACTGCGTGAGACAAAATCATCACCATCCCAGTCTATACACGTCCCACTGCTGGGCACAGAGCCTCAGACACCGTCGTAGAGTCTGTTTTTTCTCTGTCTGTTTTTTACCGGATACATTTTGGTGAGGCGCAGGAATTACATGATCTTATTCCTCCATCTCATAGCTAAATCTGTGTGACACATATACAGATAGAATAGGGTGAGTTTACATTGTAAAGAGGCCGCTGCAGAAGAACTAGTGAAACCATCAAATGGTGGGTAAATACTGGTTTATTCATCTAAACATTATTTGTAATATAACTATTGAGTTACAACTACATCACAACTACATAAAATATATATATTTTTTACGGGGGTATCTATTCACACACAGCAGGGCTACTACGAAATTCGAAAATCGAAGTTCGTACCGTACCGTCCCTCTCACTCCCGAATTATTAATACCTATACCTACAAGTGTCGGCGGGACGGTACGATACGAACTTCGATTTTCGAATTTCGTAGTAGCCCTACAGAACAGAGAGAATAAAGTGTCATACACGTAGCTGTTGTATCTGTGGAAGCAGAAAAGCAAGTTAAAAATATTATAATTCATTGTCCATTCGTTTTATAGTGCAGTGGAACCGCATCCTCGTTCGGAGAGTTCGCAATCGAGGCTCTCACGCGACTCCGGACGACTCGATACTGACACAACTCGATTAATGGCCAATATTCTGTTAACTCTTTCATTAAGATATTGCTTATAGGATTCATTAAAAATACAGGAATATTTTTTGCGAACCAAAATATATGCATAGACAAATAAATTGATCATAAAATTCAAAGTCCTAGACTTATAAGTAGGACATTGTAGGTATACGCGATTTACATTTATTTGCAAATGTTGTTATCGATTAGTCAAATTTGTTACTGGATGTATGTAGACCATAATTACCTTTAATGTATCTACCTACTCCCATTACCCCCGCAAGACTCTCCCGCAAATTCTGCAATCTACCCGTGATCAGGATGCATGCAACTGTGTCGAAATATCAAATACCCTGAGATCCGAAAGGTTTCTCTGGACCCTGTCCCTCCAGCGGTACCTGGGGCAACCAAACCAACCGGTCTACTTCCACTCGCTCATCCCAGAAGTACTCTCTCTTCACGGCTCGATCCTCTCCAACCTTTCCACGAACCCAAGCCACCGGAGTCTGGCCGCTTTGGTCTCTCCAATAATATTAGGCTCAGGCACTGTCTTTGATTTCTTTATACTTCCTCACACACCAGCTTCTGTCTTCTCTCTAATTCGGTCACAGAATCTTCCCGATCATGAAGTCTGGACGCTTTGGTCTCTCCAATAACACAAAGTCTTCGATTTCCCTATTCTGTCTCACCTTTTAGCTTCCGTTTTCTCTCTGAGTCTTCAGAATCTTCCTGATTATGACCTTATTTTAAGTCTTTTGCAGCCAAGGTCAGGTTTTGTCGGCATCTCAAGTACAAATCAAGCAACACAAGCGTCTTATCACATAATCTGCCCATTGAGCTAAAGAATAGCTTTTACACCCTATTTCTTGCAGTTGGGTGGTTTTAAAAACGTCCCAATGAAGGTGCGTAAGAAGCCACGCGCAATTTGACAAGCAAAGATTACAGAAAGGCTTGATAAAGGAAATAATAATATGTTGAAACAGTTTCGTTTGCTTTATATACACCGAACATTAAATAATTCGTCCTCGATTTTCGGTTTCCGGCGGGTTGAAAGGGCATTGGCTGTTGTTCCCATGCGGGCTCAGTGCGGATTGAGAACTTCACGCATTAAGATTGTTTTTTGGAGTCTTTTTGTATTTTTTTATTTCAACTCCATATTTGTTACTTTTACGGTCATCCCGTGAAATCCAACATCTTAATCTTAATCTTGAAATCTTAATTTGATTGCTTAATGGCGACATCTCTTATCCGGGTGAGCGGTTGGTTCCGAAGGAATATTGACGTCTCTTGATGAGAGCTAAAACATAGATGTCGTTGGTGTCGCTGCTTAAGTGACTAAGAAAAAAGCAGGCTGAAATGTGTGGTGCATGGGAGAAATTTGTGTCTAGACTCCTGTTCAATGGTGGTGTAGGGGTATGGTACGCAGCACGGAATGCTGAGGACCTGGGTTCGATTCCCAGCGCTGGTCTCTATTTCTGGGTTTATTTCTGTGCATCCATGTTTCAGTTTGTATTTTCGTTGAACTTCACGCATATTATTGAATTGCTTCTTAGATTTCAAGAAGTTTTTCTTCACCGAAAAACTCATGGTTTTCATGGGTCAATTTCGCACATAAATTCCAAGGTTAGTAAGGGTTTGCGCCCACGGTTTTTTATTGAGAAAGAAAAAGAAACGAGAGAAAAAAAGAAAGAAAGGTCAATCAAAGCATTGGGCTTGAATTATTTATTAAAAAAAAAACGGAAAATTATGCTTTTTAAATTAGCCATAACAGTGTGAGTCTTTGGTATTGTAAAATTAATGGCAGTTGGGTCAGGTGCCAAATAAATACAGCAACCATAGTCCTTCTAGTCATAATACTTTCATAGGATTTTGGTTTTGAGCAGTTCCCATCAAACTGTGACCCTTTAACCAGCTGCGAACGTCCCAATAGGCATTTAAACGCGACTTTAGTGAAGCTCTATAATGCCTGTACCTGTGCACACCTGGCTTATCGAGCTTACGCTCAATTGGCTCGCTCTTAATGATCCGCTCAACGCCTTCCGAGACTTGGTTTACTTGCCGGGAAAAATATTATAATGGTGGGAACAGATAGATTTAGGCCTCTTTAAGTTATACGCTAGTACTAAAGCAGCGTGGTCTCCGTTATAAATGCGAAAGTTGTGAGTAGATTTTTTTTATTCGACTGGTTGGCAAACGAGCAAGTGGGTCTTGAGGGTAAGACATCACCACCGCCCATAAACATCTGCTATACCCCTGGTATTGCAGATGCGTTGCCAAACTAGAGGCCTAAGATGGGATAAGCCCTAATGCCCTAATGGGCCTAAGATAATAATAATAACACGAAACATATGACGCCAATTGGTCAAGTCCCAAAGTAAGCCAAAGCTTGCGTCAGGAAGACTAGGCAACTGATAAACATAATTAAATAGATCAGGGGTTGGCAACGCGCGGCCATCGGGCCGCATGCGGCCCGCGACTGTTTTGTACAGTTGCCACTTATAGTACATACTGTAGAAAAAAAAGATGTCTCCAAAATATTGTAATATATTATAATTGCACATTAATAATTTACAAGTTTAACAAAATAATAAAATATTTACAATTAATCCTGAAATTAAAAGTACTTCACTTCGTACACAGTAAATTAAAATAAATGCGTTATTGAAAAGGCCCCTTCGTTAACACTTACTATATTATTAATTCGGTTGGTCTATAAACCAAAAAAGTACAACGTGTGTGAGGAAAAGATAAAAAAATAATGTTAAACAAAAAAAAAGGAAAGTATCAACTCTAATTTTAACTATATTTCTGGCGGAAGAACTGTGTAGCTGTGGATGATTTGCTTGAACTTAGCTTGTGTCTGACAGCTCTGTTTCAGACAAACGGTTTAAGAACTGGAATTTGGCTGGTGAAGAGGAATTTCGGATAGTACAGGAACTGGGTCTTGGTTAAAAGAAAACCGGAACTTGAGGGTAAACTGGAAGCTGAAAAAAATGAAGTAAAGTAACTACTTACAGGTTTGTACGGAACCCTCGGTACGCGAGTCCGACTCGCACTTGGCCAGTTTTTCTTTAATGCAACGTCAATGAAGACCACAATGTATTTTTTGGGAATTTCCACAGAAATTGTTGTTTGTTCTATAATCAAATACATATTTCAAAATTATTTCAGACGTCATAAAATATCAGGTACCACCAGCCAAATAAGTGGTCTACTCGTATCAATTTTTAAACAAGTTCCTATCAAATGATTATGTCGCTAAAGTCGAACTTTCAAGTTGACAGACACGTCTATTGGCCTTATTGCTTTATGACATGCAAACGATTATCAACTTTAGGGTGGTAGACCACATATTTGGCTGATGGTACCTACAGTTTATAGGCTCCAAAATGTTCATAACCAGAAGCAAAGTATTTCAAAAGAATTTGCTTATCTCTAAGCAAAACTTTAACGTCCTATAAATTCTCATACATTACGCGAAGACAATTTTAACCGAGATTGCACAGAAATGTTAATCCCGAAACAAAATTCGCGACATCAAAATTCATATCGTGGTATCTTTAGGTGCCATCTTATAAGTCAAGGGAGCGCCTGCCTGCTAGGGTGGCCAGGTAACTTAGTCGATTATGGGACAGTCCCTTAACCTTTCATCCGATGATAGCCGCAAGTGTAAGTTTAATGTCAGTCTTTTCTTAGTGGTGATTTGGGAAACTAAGTGTCTCTTATTGTCACTAATCGACGCTAGTTTGCATTTTTGTATAAACATTGCATTGTTATAGGTAGAGCTTTCGTAAAAAACTTGAAAATTGTGTTAACTTGGGTCTGTGAAAGTGTTTTCTTGCTTCTGCTTATAAAAGGAAATTGAGCAATATATTTACTCGTGAACATGCACTGCTGTTTAATTTTGACAAATTGTATTATTAGATAATAAAGTTAGTTAATTAGATTCATTTTCACTGTGTTACTGAAGTTTTAAAAATTTTAAGTTTTATATACTACACATAAAACATTTCTGGAGCACAAAGATAACAATACCCTTTTACAAATTAACTTGAGACGACAAACAACACCAAATTGAGAGAGAGAGAGAGAATTTTATTTACACATATTCGATACACATAAAAATACATTAGATGGAATGAATAAAAAAAAATAACATCGAGTAGTATAAAGTGGCCCCCACTCAGCATAATGTTACGGCAAGCGGCAACGCTGCTTTTCAGTGGGACCCCAAATTGACAGCAAGGTACTTGTAAATGACAAATTTAACAAGCACAGTTATAATATTCTCCTAAGGACTTTATCCGACTGTCACCCCGTTGATGGCTACCCTACCCAGGGGTATTCTTGCAAGAGCCAGATAAGGACAAAAGTGGGAATGATGTGTTATGTCGGGCGCGATACGGGCACGTATTGATTCCACAACTTATTATTAACTGTCAAAAGTTTGAGGTTAAATGTTTTGTAGATTGACTCGCGTATTTGGAAGTTTATGAAAGATGGAGGGACACCGTGTCTTTATCTGTGTTTTGGGTTACCCCTTTTGCATAGTTGTATAAGGGAAAGTAGATTTCTTTTAACAATGTTCTTAACTGATGCTTGAATTAACTTAACAAAGACATTTTGATTATTTAATCATACCAACTTGATTATTCATGTTATTTAGACTTAGAGAATCCAATATAAGGGTAGATCAACTTTTTGTGGTCACTCGTTAATAGCAGTTACGGTCTACTTTAAACTTTAAACCGTACGTTTATAGGATTAAAATTTGCCAAACATTCATTTTTGCCCGAGCTCTCTCATTCTGAGTCGAGGCCTGTCCCCAGCACTGGGACGTATCTAGGCTGGGATGATGAAGATCATGATTTATTACCTTTTATTAAACTTTCAATCTTTGTACCTATGTGATACTTACAATACAAACAAAACGCGTTCACGAAAATCCCAATAATATACTATTTTTTAATTGCAACCAACCGAAAAAAGCTCCATCGTAAACAAATTTACTCCCTGATTTCTCTCCAAAACCATTACAACTTGAACCATACTGCTTCGGGATACGGTTGCTAGTCGTCCCGGTATCGCGACCTGTTGCTGCCGGAAATTGCCTCGTTCGTCGGTGGCGCCCTCTCCCGAATCACGTAATAACAAATTACCGAGATCTTTGGGCTAATTAAATATGCCAGCGATTTTTACTGAGGATTCGGGAGTTTAGTGTTAAGAATGGACTAGTTTTGTGTGTAGCTTAGTCACCCTAGTGTGTTTGGGAGATTTTTAAGTTCAATTTAAATGGCTTTTTGTGGTTCATGAGAGTTCAATGTAACGTTTAAGTTACTGGTGTTGTAAAATTATCTTACTAATATTATAAATACGAAAGTTTTTATCTGTTACCTCTTTCACGTATTAGATGAAATTTGATATGCAGATAGCAGGACGTCTGGAGTAATACATGGGCTACTTTTTATCCCGATAATATCTTGAAATCTCATCGGCTGGGTTTCATTTTTATTGTAACCAGTGTTCAAAAGATGTTCTTAATTCTAGCCATTACAAACATGGGCGTAGCAAAATTCTTATTTTTATACAATATTTTGATGTATAAAGCAGCAAATACATTCACACACCTTATATTTATTATACTTATATTATTATGTATTTACTAGCTTTGCCCGCGGCTTCGCCCGCGTGAAATTCGGTCATCACGCGCTGTTCCCGCGGGTACTGTGCATTTTTCCGTGATAAAAAGAAGCCCATGTCACTCTCTCGCCCATAAACTATCTCTATGCCAAAAATCACTTCGATCCGTCGCTCCTTATTGACGTGAAAGATGTTTTAACGCAATGATGCAGAAACGTCATGAATTTAGAATGAAGATCACAATGTAACTTTTGGGAAGCCAAGCCATCCGTCCATCTCATGGGTGGACGTCCTACGCTTCCGAAAAGGGTTTCCAGGAACAGTCAGAGGGCCTACTCCGAAGTTCGAAAATCGAAGTTCGTATCGTACCACTCTCACTCTCGTAAGTGTCAGAGGGACCGAACGACACGAACTTCGATTTTCGTATTTCATAGTAGCCCTGCAGGCACGACGCTTTAACGTCCAAGTGACAAGCAAACCGGCACAATATAATTTATTAATCACTACACACGCATTAATTATTCGCGGGTGTGCCGCTGACGTGGGTTTATGAAAAGCACACATCCCCCATTTTGTTTGTGGTAAAAATTAATTAAAAAGATAGTATCGCTTTAAGGTGCGCCTGGACAACCGAGATAAGCGGTGATACTGGTAATGAATTAATGGGAAAGCTGAAAATTTCAGCTCTAGCCTTTAAAAACTGGCCAAGTGCAAACTGGACTCGCGTATCGACTGTTCCTATTATCTCGACTTATATACATCCAACTATAGGACACAGGTTTCTTCTCAGAATGAGACCGCTTGAGCCGTAGCTCCCATGCGAGCCCAGTGTGGAAAGGATTTTAACTGTTCAAAAATTGCTTTTATGTTTTACCGAACGCAAAGGTTATTTCAAGACCTAAACGAAGATCATTTTACAACTTTTAGTGTTCCATACCTTAATTTCCGTAATTTCATTCTACTATGGCCCATCGGAGGACCACTGCTGGTTTTCAACCAGCGATATGCTGAGCCAGGCAGGACCAACGGCAACTATATATCATTTCTTTTATAAATAAATTACTGTCTTTCTTTTTTTTCTTTCTTTCTCAAAATAATAAACGAACTGTTATAAACTTACTTCCTTTAGTCAAGGACCTTGACCGTCTATCTATCGGAAATGCATATATATTTTCATTTGTTTTTAAATGTGTACGTGAGTCATACTTTCTGCTGCGGATTAAGCATGAGGTTCTTTGTCTTTGCGAAGGTCGCTCGATACTTCCTAGTGATAACGAGGCCTTGCCCGCTGAAGGTTGCATCCATAGCTTACATTAGGACGTATCGGCTCTACGATGGCCAAAGTCTTTGAAAACGCCAGTTACGAGTCGGAATTTTGTACAGAGGTTTCGCACTAAATAATAGGGAAAATCAGAGAATTTCAATAAAAAAAATTATTTATGGTAATAATATATTATAAGTCTTTCAAGTTAGTTAATAGTTAGTGTTTAGTTTTAGTTTTGTAACTAAGGGACCCCATACATCCCTGTATTATTATTGTTATTTTCTTGTAATTTTTTTTTATATGTATTATTTTATTTTGAAAAAATGACTCTGCCAAGTTTCTTGCGGCGTATCCTTCTTGGCAATGATGGTCTTTCCGAAAGCGCAGGTAGTTTAAAAAATGACGTGTAAAATTGCCTATTGCGGCCTATTTACTGAATAAATGATTTTAATTTGAATTCGAATATGTTTTAGTATCAATGTATTGGTATTTGTTAGTAAAATATACGTAATTCGAGACCGTCAAACAAAAACTTAGACCAACTAGGCGTAGAAACTGAATTACTCATTCATTCATTGTAAAGGAAAATTACGGTGACGTTTGCATTCTCACAAACATATTCACAAATGTGGTTTTACAATGACAGGCATATTTTAGTTCACTAATCCCTAAGGTCACTATTAAAACATGAAATTGTACATTTTACCCGACTGCCCGAAGAAGGGTTATATGTAATTTTATCTTAATGTAATTAAAATTAATTGATGTCATTTATTCATATTTCTGTTAGGTTTTGGTGTCGACTATATTTTTATTTATCATATGTAACTGTTTTAAGATCATTTATGTATCACCCAATGTCAACAAATGAGCAAATTTCTGTTTAAATACGTGCATAAAATGTTTCAAATCAGTTTCAAACTATTATAACTATATCGGACGGATAAATTGTAAATGAAAAAAAAAACTTTAGGTTCCCTACTTAAGCTCTCCTGAGACATATTAATAAAATTACTGAACTCGTCGTCAACGCACTCACCTATGAAAAAAGTGTTCCGTAAAGATCGAAACTATAGTCGGACTGTTTCTGTCTTGTAATCGTGGGTTGAACCGTTAAATTTAGTAAAAAAAGAAAATTTTAAAATTCATTTTGTAATCTTTATAAATTTTCATTGTTTTTTTTAAAGTAACCAAGAAAAAAATGGTTTACAGCAGTAAACAGCTAATAACGTATTTGTTTGTATGTCTGAATCTCAGGCTAAACTACAAGGAATCCAGTCCTTTTTCTAAAACACAAACTTAAAGGGATAAGTCCGCCTTTGTACAAGTATCATAAAGTTTGTCAATTGTATTTTGTTAATTTTCATTTATATAATAAAGAGTTTACATGCATACATACATACATACTTAATTTTATTGAATCAGGCGTTACTTTGCGGAGGTCCATATCAATGAACTCTAAACAATACCTTTGCTCACCCGCGACCATACAATAGCTACGTCTAGATGCACGGTGTGTTAATGCAGCTCCTCCACTTCCACACCGTAAAAACACACACAAATCACACAAACACAACTATCGCCACCACTACACTACATTGACGCCTTTCGAAGTCAACCACGCAGTAGAACTAAGGTTACCGACATAGCCCGAAGAATTGCGAAACTGAAGTGGCAGTGGGGGGGCACATTGCTCGCAGGACTGATGGCCGATGGGGTCAGAAGGTTCTCGAATGGCGTCCGCGGACCGGGAGACGAGCTATCGGTAGGCCTCCAACAAGATGAACGACGACCTGGTTAAGATCGCGGTATCGCGTTGGATGCGGAAAGCACAAGACCGGTCTGAGTGGAGAGCCTTGGGGGAGACCTATGTCCAGCAGTGGACGTCTTTCTGCTGACATGATGATGATGATGATGAAGTTAACCAGAGCCAACCAGTGTAATCTGGTAACGGTGATACCTAGTTGGGTTTCTGTGATTTGTGCGTGTTGTACATTGTGTAGGTGAACCAGCTGCATGAATACACATTTGTTGCACAGCAGGGTGTCATATCGTTACCTTATCGGGTACTAGGACGTTAACCCTAATTGTTTATAGTGCTTAAAAGCTTCAAATAAAACATTAAATTTAGTGCAATAAAGTCTTCTACAATTTTTAGCGAAATCTCCAAGAACCTAACTATAAGTTTTAAGTCACATTCTCCCGGGACAGTGTGAGCGTGTGTGTGTGCGGACGGGCGTCGCGGCGATAAGGATGTATTAGCGCATTCCGGCAGGGGGCGCCACTGTATTTATTCTTATCCGGAATAAGTCAGGTTACACCCCTAGTGATGTTACCAATGTCGATATGTTTAAAAAAATTAGGTTACCTACATAAGTGGTCAACCTTCTTTGATGTGTGGTGTGAAGTGAATACGTAACTATAGGAGGATATGAGATGACTATGTTATTCTAACGTCACGATAAGTTTCTAACGTTAGACATACAACATTTCTAAGGGATTTTGACTATAATTATCATGATCATGATCAATCTGAGCAGGTACCTGTTTCCTGTATCGCTTACTATTTGTGGTGTACAATAACGAGTCATTGTATTGTATGGTATTGTATTGTATCCAATAATTGAAGGAAATGCAGCTCGAATCCTTCCATTCTGAGAGGAGGCAAGGCCCAACAGTGGGACGAATATGTAGGTTGAAAATGGCCATGGCCAAGATCTGTATGGATTCAGGCGTTACTTTGCGGAAGTCTATGTTTAAAATAAAATGAAATGGAATGACTAAAAATAAATAAAAAAAAGTAATTGATCAACTTCACTATCAAATCACACCACAACTTTATTAATACGTTCAAAAACTAAAAAACAACCAACGTCTGCAAAACCGCCATCACGCTGAGAGTTGAGACCATTTCGTGACAATTTGTCTCTGAATCTTTCTCTTTGTAAAAGTTGCAAAATGTCACTAATAAGTTTTTGAACAAGAAACTACCGTTAGACTCACTCATAGTGATTTAAAACCGGATATATCACGTCCTAAATCGAGTTTAGCTTGAAATTTTAATGCTAAGCTCGATCTAAGATGTGAGTTATCCGGTGTTTATTTCACTATGAATAAAAAAGTTCTTCTTTGTTTCTTTACTTTAAGCTATCGATACTTCCATCGACTCGCGTCCCCCCTTGCGAAGGGGGTGAAGCTTGGCGCGGCGAGATAGCGCGATAGCATCGCGGGTGGCAGCCCTGATAGCGAATAATAATAATTTTATTATAGCATCTAGGGTTGACACGCAGGACAGCTAACGTTATATTAATTAACTGTCTTTATCTGATTTTTAATGTTCTGTCGTAAAAGGTGGTTGTTTTTTATCATGCGTAGGGATTTAAAAGAGTTGGACACTAATGCTGACAATTAAAAATATTATGAACATTTTCCGTTGTGACACGAAAATTATTTACTACCGTGGGATCTATGCAATTCGTGACAAGGTAACAGAAAAATTGACAGAATTAGTTCGCATTTTTAACCGACTTAAAAAAAAGAAGGAAGTTATTGATGTTAATAATGTATGGATTTTCTGCATCGTAACTATTATAACGTGGGCCAACTTTTTGAACTTCAAACGCGTTCCAATGTTGGACAGTGGTGGACACTTGTATGTTGGTGTGAACTACTATTGGACATAGAGTTATGGTGTTTTTAAATAAATTCATAATATTTCAGTACGAGTAAATGCATGTGAAAGTTTGACTGAATACACTGTAAACGATTTTCAAGATTTCATGATTCGGAACTGTTGAATTATTCGGGATAAAACTAGTTTATATCGAATGGCAGTGGGTCAATTTTAGATTAGGCAGCCATTTTGCTTATATACGCCTAAGCTCTAAACATAAACATAAAATTACACACAAAAGCTTCTAATCAATCTTAATCTTAAAAACTGACCATCAAACTCTTCAGAGTCTAGCCTTGGGCCCCTTAGCCCCCCTGGGTCCCAGGCCCCTGGCCCCCAGCCCCCTCAGGGAAGGGGCCTTTATCTCGCGCTCGCAGATTGAATACATTTCACGTGTGTTCATACGAAATGTAAGTTCACTTGTTTTTCTTTGAAGCCAATAAGTAAATTTTAATTTAAACGGGTGCTTATTGTAATTTCTAAGTTACTAGCTGTTGCCCGCGACTCCGTCCGCGTAGAAGTATGAAATAGTATATTTTTATCGAGGGACTAAAAAAAGACAATATACACCCGAGGTGGTTAGCCACCCGAGCTTTAGCGAGGGTGTCTATTTATCTGAGGGTTTATTCTCGACTTTTAGTCTCGAGGTGAAAACTCTATTTTTCACTTCGATTGCGAGAAAAAATACTCATTAATCGTTTATCATTTACGCTCTACAACAGTTTCAAAATTTTCGCGGCAAGTATTTTTTCCAACCAGACACAGATATAACAAAATCGCATCGGCGAAATAGTCCATACATAAACTGGAATAACTAGCATGGCGCCACCGTCTATGCGAAAAAAGTAAAGCACTAAGACCACGTAGACTAAGAACGTAACATTTTCGTCATGAAAATGGTCCACACCACGTCCACACAATCTTATTTTATGCCAAAAACTAAGCAAGTACTGGCTGTTTGAGTTTATCTAACTCACTCGAAGTAAATAAAAAAAAAAATACTTTTACTCCCTAGGGACTAAAGTACTCAGTTTACTCCCGCCTCGTAAGGCTATATTGACCTGCTTTTAGAGCATGAGAAGTGAAAAATAGTTTACATCTATAGCCGTTGAGGAATACAGCGAGCATCATCATTCAACTACATAAGTGGCCATAGGTCATACCACGCTAGACTACCGGCTTTACTTCAAGATCACGCGATCTCCACCATGTTGTATCCTCGCAGGAAAACCGAGTCTAATTAATAAACGGCGTTTTCGGAGCTATCGTCCCGTTATCGCCGACCGGCATTGTTAAACTGAATAACTATCGGCTAATGAGCGCGATACGCGGGACTCGAACCCGCGATACGCCCGATACGCAGGCAATTAAACTAAGACTGTAATGAGTTTACCTTGCGGGCACCTTGACTTACTAACAGAGAGGCAGTGTATCCTTACAACGTATATTAAATTTTGTGGGTATAGGACCTTGAGCATGGAACGTTTGCGGCGTTGCACCTCAATGAAACTAGAATACTCAAACTTAAAGAAACATGTTAAACTAAGTAGGTTAAGAGTCCTGAGGTCCAGTTAGGTTCGTATGGCCCGGAGAAGCGGGTTCGTTTAAAAAAAAATAACACAGGATTATCTGGTTTTAATACCGTGTCATCGGATTTAGAAACAACTGAGAAGACCAACTACATCATAAACTGCTTATATTCCAATCTCGGTGTCGATTTGCCGGTAACTAAACCTTCAAAGCTAAATTTGACCCACTTCGAGTTATCGCAATGACTTGAAATTTTTGGTATGTAGGAACCTATAATATGAACATTTAATAAACAATGTAAGTAAAGTTAACAAAAAGTTACTACTTAGGTACCTACTCAGCAAAAAGCTGTGCATTTACATCTGTGAATGCAGTTATTCTTATTTATTAATATCCTGGTTCCTACCTACGAATATTTTTTTCTATACCGAGTGTGGCTTGTAATACGGGCAAAAAATTAAAACATATGTATATCGTCCTCGTCAAACTAAACAACATTAGTTCAGCGACTTTTAAAAGTAAGGTAAGTTGGAGTCTTTGAATTTTCTTTTTTTCATACAAATTAAATATTGTTATCAATGTACGCCATCCTAGAACACAACTGACGTCGCCTGTCACGCTACAAACATCCAGCATTTTGCTTTACATTGCTTCTTCGAATAAACTTAAAAAGTAAATAAAAATTAAAAAAACAATTATTTTTAAAATTCGCTGAACTAATGTTGTTCATTTTGAGGAGTATGATCTATGTTTTAATTATTTGCTCATATTACAGTCCACACCCGTTATATGATAAAGTTCCAGAAAAACCCATAATGACCCATTTACAGGGTCACCCTGTTTTGTTTATCCTATATCGGTTTTTGATCTTCATTCATTTCACTCGCTAACTTGTAAAACCTCATAATATAGTACAATACTACAATAAACAATAACGCATCGCCCGCGCATGTCCCGATAGTCTTATCTCGGCTCGTAAACTCTGGATTGAACCTAGAGTTAACCAGAAGTAACGCAGCTTTGCCATTGGTGCAATCGCATACCAATTGGGAGGCTACCAAATGGGAATCGGTGTGATTACGTTGCGAATGGTAACATTTCGTTGTATTTCTTCGATGTTCCGACTGTTTCTACAAGCTTTTATTTGGAGAGATTTCACACCGCCTTTTGAATGTCGGCGTTCTGTCAGCGTCCGTCGGCGTAAGTTTTGCACAGCGTCATCGTAACGTCGGCGTGACGCCAGTGACGTTTATCGACGACGAAACGAGACGAGACGTCGTTAATACTAATAATAATCATGTCACTGCGAGGCTGCTGGCGAGACGCCGGCGCTCACTAGACGCTGCTAAGCTAGCGTCACGACACAAGTGCGACGTTGCGTAGTCGCTGTGCCAATGTTACGTCGATACTGCGCAAGCGCTAGCAGGACGCCGACGCTCAAAAGACGCTAATATGAGGTGTCTTATTTTAAAGTCTAGTAGCCAGAAGAATTGCTGCATACAGCCCACGAGACGTTTACAAATGGCTCGCCAGTCATAACAATTACCTAGGTCGATTATCGACCTTTTTGTGCAAGAAAGATAGAAACAAGCCAAAATATATAAAAAGAACATAATATTTGACACCCAAAAAATATATAACACTTTCACATTAAATACACTCTGTCTGGCAGAGATTCTGTAAATGGATAAGTTCGCTTTTGTGTGCATTCATAAAACGTACATGAAGATCACAATGTAAATAAGTTTGAAGAATTCAAATGGGAATTTTACAAAACTCCAGAATTATGATTTACACGAGCAAAGGCTAGTAATTTGTAAAATCTCTCATTATTATGCGTACATTATGAATCCTACATTGTGCTAATTCTATTTACACTTTGCTAGTTTTTCCCCACTATATTTTGGGTCACGCTATAAGGGTCGAACGTAATTTTGTGAAAGGCAGTTTTCGTCAGCAATGCAAGCTGACTTGTCCGTGGGGGTTGGTGGAGGGGGAAGCCACTGAAAAACGTTAAAACTGACCCCGATAAGGGTCGATTTGCGACCCCCGCGGCTGGCATGCAAGCGCAACTGGGAGAGATGGCTGGAGAAGCCCAACTATAGCACTGTTGACACTGCCGACAGTATTAAACAATAACCAAATAAAAAACTGATTTCTATATATATTTTTTTTTTATTCAACTGGTTGGCAAACGAGCAAGTGGGTCTCCTGATGATAAGAGATCACCACCGCCCTTAGACACCTGCAACACCAGGGGGATTGCAGATGCGTTGCTAACCTAGAGGCCTAAGATGGGATACCTCAAGTGCCAGTAATTTCACCGGCGGTCTTACTCTCCACGCCGAAACAGAACAGTGCAAGCACTGCTGTTTCACGGCAGGATTAGCGAGCGAGTATTCAATTAATTGTAAATTCATAATAAAATAAATGTCCCATTGCTCGACATGCTTATGCCCCGTAGATGACACCCGGCTATCACCACTTTTGCTAATGACTCTATTGCTCTTGGACGTTAACCTTTAAGTTTTGATTTTTGATCTTCTAGTTGCCGAATGTTAATATTACAGTAAAACATTTAAGTCCGTACCTACCTATCGTCATTTCATTCATATTTTACACATTTGTAAAGTTCTAAAATTTGAACCTAACTTTGTAATAGTTTGTGTGGGACAGCATCTAATCCATGATTTTTATTTAATTTGTTCTATTTCTTTATTATTTGATTGTGTATCTATGTCTGGAATAAAATTAATTTTACTTTATTTTCTTTTAGTAAAAAAGACACTGATGTAGTCGTTAAAAACGCTTGTAAGCAGTAACTTAACGTTAAGGGCCATACATATTAGGCTTTTTTTTATTCGACTGGATGACAAACGAACAAGTGGGTCTCCTGATGGTAAGAGATCTTCACCGCCCATAAACATTTGCAACACCAGGGGTATTGCAAATGCATTGCCAACCTAGAAGCCTAAGATGGGAAGACTTTACTATTGTGTAGATAGCTATATATAGACGTCCAACTTCACTTACGTGTGTCTATTACACCGATACAATCTAACGGTAGGGGCTTAAAATTCCAAACGTACGATAGCAAAAGAATTTCTTTTGCAAAAAACGCTGATGCTATCGGCAACCTACCACATTATGATAAACTAAGGTAACGTACTCAATGTCAAACGAAGTTTAAGTTGCTCAACGTCATTTGACGTTGACGTTGATGCCTGTAAACGTCAGGTAGCTGGACGTTAAACAGTGGTTTTCTGCGGTGGTCATGAACTGTTTCGGTTGTACTTTTTACACGACTGCCCAAAGGGAGGTTTTGTATGTATGTGTATGTTACGTATACGTCTATTTCTTTTGTCCTCTTTGCAGCCTAACTGGCTAGCAGGGGTTTCAGCATAAAAGGTATCATTAGATTAATCAAAATTGTCTGAGTGACATATTGTATATGATAAATGGCATCCCCGATACAATATGAAGGAGGATTATTTTTTATATTGTATCAATATGGATTTCAAATGATAGCTAATAATCAGCTCCTTCCTAACATGTACATACTTATAACACTTATGTATAAGCAACCATTAATTAAACCATAAATTAAGAAATTTAAAATCAATTAAAAAACACGACTGCCTTAAAAGAACTTAAAGTAAAAAGGACTACTACGTTGCATTATCTACTACAATTTTCTAATCTTAGCATCCCACAGTAACACGATGCCGAGCCCTGATTGCCTGTTTAATCATCGAAATTAAATAACGTTCCAACGTTCACCGTTCGTTATTAGTTAATTAAGAATCATTATAGCAGCACTTCTGAACGCAGCCTTATCTAACACGAATTCATATAAAAATGCGAACATTAGGCGCCGTACACAAGCACGTCACATGACCACTTCCCCGCATGCAGCGCGTGTGCACTCAGCTTAGATCTTATGATTGCAGGCCATTTGCATAATGCTGCAAAGTTTAAAAAAAACATGCCAAAGTTCGAATAGGTGAGGGTTAAGTTACAAGAGAAAATCAATGACTTATAATAACTTGTTATAGCGAAATGTGTTTCATCTATGTCTGGCTGTCAAAATGATAGATAAAAAACTACTACTGAATGTTGTAATGTTTCACACGATATCAAAGACTTACAATTAACTGCCCGACTGAATGCCGGATGTAATTAAGAATTAATTATTATTAGCAGTTTTTGACATTGAAGTACATACATTGCTTACTGAAAAGTAAATATATTTATTCTGTCCAATTAACCAAAAAGTTCAGCCGCTTATCACTTGGACCACAGGCTCAGGTCAATTGCAGGTCACGACCCGTAATTGTCGTAATGATATTATAATGTAATTTAATTTTGATTTTACTTTCAGGTAAGTAGGCCAGGCGTCGATTGGCGGCTTTTTGCTTCAATGGTGGCTAAATAAGTAACAATACGTGAGTACCTACAAATACACTTTGTCAAAAGTGCCGAGGGATATTTTTTATTCCTAGATAGTTATGAACATTGTTTTGTTGTTATCCACTTTATAGTCGTAAGTTGTAATAAAGGGAGCGCCAAAGTTCGAATACTATTCGTCATACCGTAATTTTTGTCCGAATCATCGTTTGTCATAATTTTTTTCCCACAGAAACCTTATTTTTTTCTGAAAAATTTAAATGGTCATCCTATAGATAACTATAGGTTAGGTTAGGTTTGTTTTATAACAATTCTGAACAATCATTGCATTCAGAGAACAAAGAGTTATGACAAACGATCATTCTGCCAAACATTACATTCGGACTTCTTCTCTTTTAAAAAATGGCTTTTCTGTCCTAATTAATAGGACAATTTCGCCAGTGACAAAGTAAACTCTCTTTGAGAGGGACGTTGTACGGTGGTTGTAGTTTTTGCAACTTGATAGTAAAATTCTAGAAACCACGTGGAGACAACTTGCGCATTAAAAATGTCAGACACGAGAGCAATATAGAATTTTGTGACCACTGTTCACTGTTAAGGCTAATCGCCGCATAAAACACTATCAAAATTATACTTCAACAAGCCAAAGAAACAGAAATTGCAAAATTAGATATTGTCTACATCCGCCATGTTCGAATGCTACAAATCGAATCCTACATTCGGACTTTCAATGAGTATGCGAGCCGATATGGACCCCGTAATAAATCATAGCTCTTAAGTTTTCACGGATTATTCTATTTTCAAAACGAACTCAACAACTTCAAAAACAATTGGGCGCAAATGAATTCTTTTCTAGTGGCTAGTGTAGCATAAGGTAACGAAATTTTCAAATTTATGGTAGCAATATGTGTTAAGTTCTACAGTATGCTGTGATGTGAAAGTCATAAAAACCTTAACAGCCGCAAATGCTTTGATGTTGATAAGGACAAAGAAGTTTAGTTTTATGAATAAGGGGGTAATAGTTTAGTTCTAGAGTACGGCGACGGCCATGTTGGTGGCAATTTCGATAGCGATCAAGATTATCGCCTCATTGCTGTATGTCGTGCTGCGAATGGCGCCGGGACTCAAATTAGGTGCCGCAGGACTAGCCTACGAAGTGCAGGCCTTATAAGGCCTAGTATAATACGAAGTGCAAAATTCGAACTTCGTATCTTGCCATAGTCCCCACGTAAGCCCAGGGCGGATTGGGTACTTCACACACACCATTCAATTACTTCGCAGATTTGTGCTGCCTTACCACAAGTACCCTTTCATATTCATCCATCATCCCAGCCTATATACGTCCGACTGCTGGGCACAGGCCTCCTCTCTGAATGAGAGGGCTTGGGCCGTAGCTCCCACGCGGGCCCAGTGCAGATTGGGAACTTCACACACACCATTGAATTGCTTCGCAGGTTTGTGCAGTTTTCCTCGCGATGTTTTCCTTCACCGTAAAGCTCGTAGTGAAATTCATATGTAATTTCACACATGAATTTCGAAAAACTCAGCGGTGCGAGCCGGGGTTTGAACCCACGACCCTCTGCTTGAGACGCCATAGGTCAAACCACTCGGCCACCACGGCTTCGCATCTCTGTCACATTACGTAATTTTAAATCCCGCACTAACCCATACAAAGTCAATAATCCTAAACCTTTGTTCCTCTTACAATCCTTCACACACACATCGCAAATATAAGTGATGGGTGGGGGGAGGGGGGGACAAACAGCAAAAGTTCGCGTCTTATCTCATCTGTTTGACGGATCCGCTCCAACATCGCTACGTATTCATATTTTATATAGAGTAGCTATGTCACAGGAGCTGACTTGGTCCTATGGCCAATAGGGATGTGTGGTCAAACCTAATAAGTCGAAATAATTGATTGTTAAGAAAAATGTTACTTTTTAAAACATTTTGATTAAAAATTGTACAAAATAGATTGATTTGGATATTGGCTTTAACCACTCACCCCGCTCGGTCTAGGTGTTTACTGTTTAGGTTTACTGCGGGGCTACTACGAAATTCGAAAATCGAAGTTCGTGTCGTTCCGTCCCTCCGACACTTCTACTATTTAATGCGAGAGTGAGAGGGTCGGTACGATACGAACTTCGATTTTCGAATTTCGGAGCAGGCCCTCAGTTCGCTGACACTTGACTTGACTTTTTTGAGGATTTTTAGAATTTCTAGCAGGATAGGGAACTAACCTACTTTTAGATTTCCGTACTCAACATTAAACATGCGCCTTTTATGCGATGCGAAGATGCGATTTTACCATCCATTGATTAAGTTTATCTGACGGATAAATGTGATACCATCTCTGTTTGTTTTGTTCGAATAGACGGAGACGGCATCACATTTATCCGTGAAATAAAATTAATCAATGGGTGGTGAAACAGCCCCTTAGTATAAAATAAGAAATAAATAAATTTGTTGAAATTAAAACTTCAACTAGAAAATGTACAGGATATTTATACCATAACAATTTTTTATTCTTTACATCAAAAACTATTCCATTATCATTTTTGCCAGCATTAACATTTATCGTGTTCATTCATCTTTAGAAAAAAATTGTACTATACTAATAGACCCTCTGGCACCTCGCCCTACTCTGCCGCCCAAGATCCTCCGCCCCGCTACTGATAAGGCGCTATTTAATCACAGATAGCATCGGGCGGGCGGTATCGTGCTGATAAGCCGCCCTGCTATCGCCCGCGTATAAATTCTGATTGTTATCGCCAAGGACTTGTGTTGAAAATGCTTTATGGTTTTTCTTATTCTAGCATCATAGGGATTGTGTTTTACGTATTTTTAGAGCTTTTCCAATACGTATTCATCCTTACTAATACTATGAATGCGATTGTACCTCTGAAATTTGGTATATGGGTATAGTTTGAGGCACTGGGAAGGACAAAGAATAGTTTTTATCCCGGAAAATTGCATAGCTCCCGCCGGACAGAGAAGTGACAACACAAGTTTTTTGTAAATGTATAAATTTTAAGCGGCAAAAGATCGACCAAGTGCGAATCGCATGCACCGAGAGTATCGTACAAATTTGTAAATACGTAGTAAAATGTATGCAGAGTGCGGTAATTTTAGATTGGTTACTGACGTAGAGGGACAGACATAAACAATAATATTTATTGCGGTAAAAATACAAAAATCAAACTAGGACTAGGAGGTTTTTAATTTGTATGAGGAAACAAAATATATAAAATGAAAAGTGTACCGAATTGACAAACTCCTCTTTTTTTAACAGATAATAATTGCGAATCGTCTATACTCAGCTTCAAGGCAACATAATAAAAGCTATTTATTTATACGGCTTAAAAAGCATTTAAATTATAAACAGTCGTAGGGCGGCACCCCGCCCACCCTTATCGCGCGTATCACGCTGCGATTGCAATCGCGAACGTGACTTTCAGCTTAGCTTACTTCTGTGTGACACCGCCCTTAGCGTACACCAGTTTGGACAAAGTTTAATAACTTATAAACTGTATTTATAAAAAAAATAGCACAAAGTTTTCTGTTACCTGTATTTTTTGTTTACTGTTCTTGCATTGTCACCAAACCTTCATAAGTACATTGAACTTTAACCTAATCCGACCACTAAAATTAAGTCGAATTTAATATTTGATTACTGACAGACACTGGGACAGATGAACCTAAATAAAAGCTTGTAAAAACAAACGTCTCTAGGTACCTACACATTACATCGTATCGTGCCATGACTGTAATAGGAACGTGTCAGATGGAGTGTCAAACGGAATGTCAAACGCATACATGATGCGCCGGCGACGGTTGGTTACCGAAACGTGCTAGTGGGCGTAGTATCATACTTTCGATACAAAGAATATATTTTTGCCCGACACGTTTTTATTACGATCATGGTATAATGATACGATGTAATGTGAAACCTTAAAAGTAACTGAACTGCCCACAAATAGTTTGGTTTAATTGTTAGGGTTCCGTAGCCAAAATGGCAAAAACGGAACCCTTATAGTTTCGCCATGTCTGTCTGTCTGTCCGTCCGCGGCTTTGCTCAGGGACTATCAATGCTAGAAAGCCTTAAATTTGCACGGATATATATATAAACTATACCGACAAAATGGTACAATAAAAAGTACAAAAAAATTTTTTTAGGGTACCTCTAATAGACGTAAAGTGGGGGTGATTTTTTTTCTCATCCAACCCTATAGTGAGTGGTATCGTTGGATAAGTCTTTTAGCATACCATTACCATTAGGGGTTTGCTAAGACGATTTTTCGATTCATTGATTTTTTGCGAAATAATCAACTTTAAAGTGCAATTTTTCATTAAAATCGAGCGTCCCCCCCCTCTAAAATCTAAACGGGTGGTTGGAAAAATTTGAAAAAATTCAGGATGGTAGTAAACCTACAAGGAAAACTGTAACGGTTAAGTTTTCTTGAGAATTATTAGTTTAAGAGTAAATAGCAGCCTAAAGTATAAAATATACCTAAACTTGGAAGATTCCGTATAAAATACGAAATACGTAATGGCTACGGAACCCTATTTCGGGCGTGTCCGACACGCTCTTGACCCGTTTTTTAATTACGTAACATATAAAACTACTTTTGAATTTGTGCGTAAGCACAGATTATGACAAGTAAGTAATAGTACAAGCGAAAGTGTGACAGGTAAATTCGACCTTAAAATTAACCTTTAAATGAGTAATTCTTGTTTATTAATTTATTACAAGCTTTTATTTAGTTTCACCTGTCCTGTTGTCTGTCTGTCTGTCTGTAATCAAAACTTGCAAGTTAAATTCGACCAACTTCCAGGTAGTTGGATTGACTTGAAATTTGGTATACTTCAATTGTGGTTTGTTTATTTATTTCGTGGACCTCTAAAACTGAGAAAGGAGGCGAACAACCTATCTACTCGTAGCTTGGTGTTATCCCTGGAAATATGCGTGTTTTTTATTATTAGCCCAAGCAAAGCTCGGTTGTAAAAGTACTTATGACATAAACTAATCTCCTTCCTTGTATGCAGAGGCGTCTTTACCTATAGTGCAGGGTGTGAGTTGCACACGGGCGCAGCGGTGTTAGGGGCGCCGCGCCGGCCGCGGCATTTTGTACGTATTCCATTTTTACCGCGCGCTTCCTAACTAGATGGCGCTAAAGTTATAATTGCACACGGGCGCTACATAGGCTAAAGACGCCTCTGCTTGTATGTATCCTTGGCTGGTGATGGACACTTACCATCTGATGAAACGTTTGCCCGTTTGTCAAATTCAGTACCTATACTCGTAACATAAATGTCTAATAAACATAAGGCTTATATCGCGTCCGTCCGAAAACCTTTTATAGGCGAACTAAAAGGTTTCAAACCTTTAGAAAAACTCAGTCATAACTATGTTTTATGTACATACTCGAGTATTTTGTACTGTAGTCAGATAAAAGTATTTTATAGAGCTGCTATCGGTGAGATGGAGTTTTATGAGCGTAGTAAGATGGACAAACATACAGATAGTGGCGAAGGTCGAACAACAAGCAGGTATTGGGGGAGTTCCATTGGTGGATTATCGGTTATCGGGATATAAATCGGGGGAGACACTAATTGGCCGGTAATTAGAGAACTTAGTATTCGAAGCAATGTTTATCTGTAATAAAATAATTTGAAATTAAGTTGGTACGAAAAAATGTATGTGAAGATGCGATTTTGTTCAAATTTGGAACAGTACTCATAAAATACAATACTTACTTACGTAATGAAATGCAATGCTTATAGCATAAAGTTTATGTATCTACATATTTATTTGACTACTGTAGATCTCTTCTAAGTTTGGACAAGAATACTCGCAGATAACTGCCACTTACCTGCTTATACAGATCTCTAAGCTACTATACCATACCATTACATACTACCATACCATAACCATATACCATAGTAAATAATTTAATTTGTCTATTTACAATGTTCATCCAATGGCATAAAATGTCATTAGGACCGGTACGATACAGTTCTATGGTGGCGTAGGATTCATATTGGTTGATGTACGCACTTTCACAAACTTTCCGATTTTTATAATACAAATAATATTATTACCAACTATAGAAGGATTACTCACTCTGACCCACAAATCACTTCTAAACAACATTTGCGTCTCACACTAGGTTAACTGTTAACTCTAATTAATATGTTCACTATCATACTTCCTGTCGGCGGGTGTATAATTAGGGATATCGTAGACTAATTAGTTGTAATTATCGTAGCGTACGCATGACCGGGGTTTGCCTAGGTGCTGAAGACTTCTAGGATCAAACCACTGCTAGACGGTGGTTCCTGTTGTTTTAATCGTGCTCACGTAAAGGTCCGTATGGATTTAAAAGTAAACAAAAACAAGTTTGTTTTTCACAGTATCTCTGCAAAAAACAAAGTACTATATCTCATGATGAAAAGTCCAGATGAGGGCAAAGGTTCTGTAACAAGTTATTCACTCTAGCCCGTTTCAACAATCCTTGAAAATGGTAATTATAGGTTAATTTTACATGTTTTAAATGATTCTGGTTTGGGTATGCTACAGAGATCGTGATCATAATCAGGGGCGCGCAGTAGGGTGGAGCGTCTGTGTATGGAGAAAAAAATAGTACATTGTGTCTTAAGTGCGGTAAATAAGGAATTACGAACGAGAGTCTAATAGAAGCCCGAAATCGAAAACTGAGACTGAGACTGACTGAATATTTTTTCAAAAATTGCCGATACCGCTGGTTGCGCTCTTGGCGTTTCTTACCTAAATATTTTTATATTATTTTTTCGACATATGTTTTAGCCGTCTACCTTACCTCGAAGATTTTTATTCTTGTATGAAAACTTCGTAATTTCACATAAAAATAAATATATATTTTTTATTCTGAAAAGTGACGGGATATCAGCTTCAATCAAAAATTGTATCAATACTTACATACAATTTCGTGCAAAGCCTGCAATACACGTTTGGCAAGTCATATGTTAGAGTATACATAGAAATAGCTTTTACTTACTCTAACATATGACTGCGTCCTGTGCATTTGTCGGCGCTTGCCAAACGTGTATTGCCATTCTTTACAAGTCACATAAACATACTTAAGTAAATGAAAATCGGTGGTATTGGTAGTTTTGGCAGTCTATTTAATTTATAATTTTGGTACATTTAGTGCGTTACAAAGGCGTTTTACTTAAACTAAGGTTTATTTTGAATAAGGTGACAACATAATTTTATAGGTAAAAACACAATATTTTACGGAATTCAACAATATGGTTTTTTTTTCATTCTTTAAACGACAGTAGAGGGCTCAAAGTAGGTTTGAATATTTTTATTTCTCTCATAAACCTTTAAACAAATCGCATCTTTTTAGCACTATTCAGCATTCAAAATACTAAAAATAATAATTCGCTCCACCCTAGCGTGCAGCTGAGTAGGTAGTGAACGTCAGTAGCTGCACCTGCCAGCACTGCCTATGGCGTGCATTTAATAAGGCAGGAGGGTAGGTAGCACTAGTTCTGGTGGCTGTACCACGCCAACCAGCAACAGGGTAGTGCTAGCGCTAGTGTTACCTACCCTCAGGGCAGCGCTAGCATTTCCTCCCCTGTTGCTGGTGCTGGCGGGTGCAGCTACTGGCGCTGCCTACTTAACTACACGCCAGTGATTATTGGGTTGCCAAAATATGTTAGATTTATAAAAAATTACAATAAAATTCCAGAAAATATAAAAGCTGAAGAAAAGCATAATTTAATTAAACTTAAGTTACAGAACCTACTTATTAAAAAAGCATATTCGATATACTGTAGACGAACTATTTAATGTTTTTTTTTTTTTTATTCTACTGGATGGCAAACGAGCAAGTGGGTCTCCTGATGGTAAGAGATCACCACTGCCCATAGACACTCGCAACACCAGGGGGATTGCAGATGCGTTGCCAACCTAGAGGCCTAAGATGGGATACCTCAAGTGCCAGTAATTTCACCGGCTGTCTTACTCTCCACGCCGAAACACAACAGTGCAAGCACTGCTGCTTCACGGCAGGATTAGCAAGCAAGATGGTGGTAGCAATCCGGGGTAGCAATTATGATAGAACGTGACATAAGATGTTTGCTTTAATATAAAATTGATATAGGGTCATTCAAGTATTACGAAAGCAGAATTTTAATAATTTTAACTGACTTCAAAAAAAGGAGCAGGTTATCAATTCGGTTGTATTTTTATATGAATGTTACCTCAGAACTCCGTCATTTGCGAACCGATTAGATTTATTTTTCATTCGTCTAGGAATGGCTTCAATTAGGTCCCATAAGCACCGAATCAGGATCTGATGATTGGATCCTAAGGAATTCGAGGGAACTCTTCAAAAATTGTAGGGACACCTTTGCTAATTTCGATATATTTAGTAGTATAAAGTGGAACTGATGATGAAGAGCACATTTGACCGACGAAGCGACTACTACTCAATAACAAGTACTTCACGGGTTGAATTCCAATTACTTTAACACAGTTGCTAAGCAATTTATGCTCGTCGTAATGTAAATATATGGTGAAATAGAAAGGGTGGTGATGCACCAGGACTCCTCAATAATGAACGTCTCTGCATCGAAAAAAGCAATCATTCGTAAAAGGTGTCGAGCAGTTGACATTAAACTATTTAATCTTAGATTGTTTACACTAAAAAGCGTGAAAAAAATTATAACAAAAATAGTTGGTTTTATTTTTTGTTATATATTTTTTTTAAGTTTAGATTAATTTTTGTGCCATTTCCTGCTCGCCCAGGAAAAATAAATGTACCTACTTACTTAGTTATTAAGATCTGTACAATAAACCACTAATGACTCTTTGTGGCATACCCAAACTCGAATCCTTTAAACTAATATTACCTATAATTACCATTTTATACGATGGGTTGAAACGGGACGATACATAAAATTCGCATTAGAAACACCCATCAATTGTCCAGAGCCACATTCTCGCCGAATATACAGCCCATAAAAATGTTAATACTGTATTGCAATTGCACATTTCTTTATGTGTGTAATTTGCCGCTTTTGGAAAGAAAAATGCCGCTGCCAGGGTGTGGTTTAAGACATAAGCGACGGCGAGAAAATGTAACAAGTGGGCCAAAATTCTTTTCAATATCTACAAAAACGTCGCTTTGACATTTTGACGCATGTTTTTTTTTATTTATTTGGACTATTTGTATTGTATTGTATCGTAGACATTATTTGTCAGGGGTCGTGGGAACTGGTAACATAGTGATAATGTGTGCGAATGAGTCTTTTTTGTAATAAAAAACCCAAAGTAGTATATAGTCCCCGTGTACAAAATTTTGCACATAATGTCCAATCAAATGTCAACTTTTCTTGATTGTCATTGAGTCTCATTAAGTTTATTCTTGCATTAAACATTTGACGCCGGGTCTCAAGAGGCTATGCATGCATAAGGTATCTACATCTAGCACTTTGCGTAAAAAGCACCCGCATTAATTTCATGTCTCTAAACTCAGCGGTTAAAATTTAAAAACAAAATATCGGGATAAAAAGTTGTCTGTCTTATTTCAGACTAGTTACTTAAATTTGGAAATTTAGTATGTAGTGAAGGAGTAACAATTCGCACGCACACGTACATACAAATTTCCGCATTTATGATATTCGTGGGATTAGCATTATTTTTTCTATAAAACATATTATTCTGTGTATTGAATATGTGTAAATAATTGTTTCGATATCTCTCTCTATCTTTCTCTCAATAGTGCAGGTAAATCCGCCAAATCTTGTACATTGCAACAGCACAGTCTGTCCAGCAGAATGCAGTATTCCCGGCTATTAAGGAAATGGGACATGTAAATGAAGACTTGAGACTGCAGATAACCAAAGTTTATTTAGGTTCAACACCCAAAAATCTTAAACTTAGTTAATAATCAACCCAGCTTATATATACGTCCCACTCCTGAGCACAGACCTCGTCTAGAGGGCTTGAGCCGCAGTTCCCACGCAGACCTGCAAGGGCTACTACGAAACTCGAAACTCGAAGTTCGTGTCGTACCGTCCCTCTCGCTCTCGTATTAAATAGTATAAGTTTCAGAGGGACCGCACGACACGAACTTCGAGTTTCGGGTTTCGTAGTAGCCCTGGAGGTGCGGATTTGGCACTTCACACACTTGTTTCACTTCAGCATAAATAAAGTTTGTGGTTAATTTACTAATGTAATTTCGCAAGAGTTTCGAAAAACTTAGAAATGTAAGCCCGGGCTTGAACCCACGATCCACTGTTTGAGAGGTCTTAGGTCAAACCACCAGGTCACCAACGACTGTTTTTTTGTCATTAATTGAAAATAGAATCACCTATAGGGATAAGTTCACCTTTGTAGATATATCTCAATGTTTGTGAATTGTGTTTGTTACTTATTTTGTACAATAAAGAGTTTACATACATACATACCTATTATTAATCTGAAACCTTTGGCCTCTCAAGCAGAGACTCATAGGTTCAACCCTGGGCTGAATCTTGTGTCTTATTATAACATTAATAACCTAATCAAAGTGACAATCATCCAGAAACTCTCACAAATTTGTATGAAACAAATCCATACATTAATACAAGCGTCCATTCTCACGAACTTTAAGTTTTATAGCTCTCGGTTGGCGCCACACAATCGACGTGATAACGATATCAGTCAATTAATCCGTGGAGTTAAATGGAATACCTTTTAGGTATATCTTATCTGTTTCTTTTAGAATCTTAACATTCATCGGAATCTTTGTATGGCGTGAACTTTAAAAAAAGTGGACGTAGTTTGGCTAGGGGTACTGATGAGTGAGGGTTTTTATCGTTAGATGGCGCTAAAGGTACGTTTGACATTACAGTATTGCTTGCAATAGGGATGTTGACACCACCAATCAATTGACGTACTTTTTATGAGCTGTCAAAACACAATTCTCCCATAGAGTTTGAATGGAAATAGCAACTTATGACGTCACTTGTTCGCACACTCAATTAACTAACTATTTATTTGTTTTAAAGCAACAAAAATTCTAATTTTGCAGTTAATCGAAAATTAATCTGGTTTTCAGGGCTAAAATAAAGCGTTTTTTCAAATTATTTTTAATGGTGTCAACATCCCTATTGGCATTTAGTTTTAACCAAACACAGGCGTCACGCAAATGTCAAAGTTATCAAACGGATCTCACGATTATCTGTCACAGATACCCGAGCGTTTTCAGATTATCCGATCCGATATCGGGGCAAGTAAAATATATGAAATATGAACCGATATCGGATCGGATAATCTAAAAGACTGGTACATATTTCATACATTTTACTTGCCCCGATATCGGTATCGGCGTTCGATACCGATATCGGACCGGATAATCTGAAAACGAAATATTATTATTTCAATAATAAACTTTGTATATAAAAAAGATGCATATATTTTTCAAAATTAAATGAGGAATAATTTCGAATTGAGTCTATTTCATTCTTACGGTGCGACTATTTGTAGGTACTCAGTACTCACGTATTAGTACTTTTTTAGCCTGTGACTGAAACCCTCATAACTGCAATGTTAGAGCGAGTTTTGTGTAGGCTTGCTCGCTAATCCTGCCGTGAAGCAGCAGTGCTTGCACTGTTGTGTTTCAGCGTGGAGAGTATGACAGCCGGTGAAATTACTGGCAATTGAGGTATCCCATCTTAGGCCTCTAGGTTGGCAACGCATCTGCAATCCCCCTGGTGTTTCAGGTGTCTCTTACCATCAGGAGACCCATTTGCTCGTTTGCCATCCAGTTGAATAAAAAATAAAGTTTTTTTCTCAAATTTGTTCTACGTTTGTGTATGTGTTCCCAAAACAGCGCGTTATCTGAGGACTTTCTTTTACTAGGTAAAGATATTTATTGATCACAATACTTTCCCCAGTGTCCTGCTTAACCTTGGTCTGGGCAATCAGATCAAAGCAATAGCAGCAACTGACTTACGAGTATTTCTTTATTTTCCAAATTTTTGCACGAAATTTGCACTTTATTGTCATATTCCTCTATTCTTATCTATTCTAGTGAAATAGGGTTGAAAGTATGAACAAGGAATTCATTAGATTGAAAGTTACAGGACTGAAAATTAGTAAAAATATAGAGTATTATAATACGTTGCCGGTTGTAGAAAAAGCTTCTAAAAGAGATGAAGAAACTGTACCACCGATAAATTCCGCTCATACGAGTATGAAGTTCTTTATGTGTACTTGTACAGTTGAACAAACTGACTCATGTCCAGGGTGGAACCTTTTGATAATCAATTTCACTATGATTTCCTTGAGAAAAGTATGGGATGTCAACATGACATTAGTAATAGTAGCACAAAGGTTCCCTGGTGCATTACTCGGTTTGTTTGACTGCATGTGAGAATGATCGCTTGGAGCTTCCGCGACGTGATAAAAAATCTTAAGCTGCGAAATTTCATAGCACTTGTGAAAGTTTATCTCTCATCTAAGAATACATTATGTTTATCTCCATCAGGTGCCATCCCATTAATATATTGCGGGCGCATTAATCCAGCGTTATCTCTGATCGCGTATCTTATCGGTAACGACCGGACTGTAGCAACGTGCTTTTAGGCATTTTTTGTGGATTAAAATTTAGGGGAGGGTGACTAGACGAAACGGTCATTGTGTATTTACACGGTTGATATTAGCTTGTTGTTCTTGAATGACAAAGTGTACTCGAAACATTTGAGTCTTGGTCACCGTTGAACTCTTTCGCAGTAAGTTTCATACTGAACTAGACTTTGCACGTGTAATAAGTACATTGGATCCAGCTGTTAATGGAATTCTAAAAAAAGAATATCATTGTTTTCATTGACAACCGTGCCAAATTACTTGACTCTGATCTGAACTCACCGGTTGAGATTTCAAGATTTTATCCCCATCCCGTGTAAATATCAGGATAAAAAGAAGCTCTTGTGTTATTCCAGATGCCCATATTCTAGTGTGGTGGTGGTGATAGTTAAGTTTGTGTAATTTGTATGTGTTCTTACACATACAAACATCGCTCATAACAAAGATCTAAGCAAGAGATCTACAAGGCTATCATATCTGCTGGATAGCGCAACACGCGGATGGTTTTAGTCCTGCGCCCACGCTGACGACTTATTTGGCAGATCTATCAGAATACCGTTAGTTGCTACTGTGATAAAGAGGTACTAAAATAGGTGCAAATAAAATCGAAAGTCTGACTAAAATTCAGAAGCAGAAATTGGCAATGAAGAGTTTAGGACTGTAACGATCCGAATCCGGTGAAAATACGGTCGGGCGTAGTCACGGAAGAATAAAAACAATGATGGGAAATGAACACCAGTGCCCATGAGCACCACTACTCACGGAGAGTCATTGGTCCGTTGCTGGCCTTTTAAGGAAGTATAAGCCCTTTTCTTAAAAGCCCCGATGCCATAGCTGTTATATGTAGCTGTAAAGCGACAAAGTACAAAAGTGTATAGCTACTTTTGATGCTGACCGTACATCCGCAATAAGCCTCGTCAAACCTTATAAAATATACGAACAAAAACATAACATTTCAATACTTAATTAAATTTGATTTAAAGTCACTTTGCAATAGTTCATATGTACGTTACCTTTTTATTCCACGACTACACTAGGAAGACAGCTCCGTCTGTGAGTCGTGTGTGCAACACAATAAACATCATATTATCAGTAAATATACTATACCAATAGGTACCGCGCATCATTAAAACTTCGCCCCGATCCACATATTCCTTTATATCTCCGTATAACAATAAAGGAATCCAACAATATGTCTGACATAACCGAGGAATTCCTATTATAAAATAATAGTGACAACCTCCAGATTCCACGTCGATACGCGCTCCGTTTAGAGTTTCAAACCGAAAACAATACACCATTTGTTAACAAATACGACCAGAAAAAAGTATAAAACAACGCGTTGTAAGCAATACATTACGCCTTTTACAAGCGCCGCCTAATCGAAGAACTGTTGTTATACGTCAATGGGTATCGCTTCATTCTAGTTGTGGAACGTAACAAGAGATGGCGTTGGAGGTGGCTGCGCTCGCGCGGTAGTCGACAGCTTTTTTTGTTCTCTGTCCTTGTCGCTCTTGTTTGTGAAGTCAATGGGGTGAGAGGATTGTTTTATTGTGATCTGATATTGTTTTTGTGGTCTTATGAGATTCCAACGTGAATCATGTCTAACAAGAATTCTAAAGTGATTCAATTTACGTTGATTCACGATTAATGAAGCTTTTTACTGTTTTAATTTATTTTACTTACAGAGAAGACAGGCGTATAGTGTTACATACTTAGTTAGTCCCTAATTTACAGGTACCTATACATATAGGGATTAAATGGATTTGAATTGAAGGTTTTACAATCTTACAATCGGAATACAAATAGGTAAGGTAAGATGATCTTGTTGTTCGTTGGAAGACTGCAGGGCTACTACGAAACTCGAAGTTCGTATTGTACCGTCCCTATCGCTCTCGTATTATACAGTATGTGTCAGAGGGACCGCACGACACGAACTTCGAGTTTCGTAGTAGCCCTGCTGTTTGTATTTGTAGGGTTCCACAACCAAAAATACTTATCTTGCAGGGCATTTCGGCACAACAATTATTTACTTTCAATTACATCCTTCATTATTCTTGTATGTACATCCGAACTGAAATCATGAAAACTACATATCTTTGGTTAAAATACACCCTAAGACGAAACATGTTCAACAAGGCTAGCTTACATTATTCTGTCGTGGAGTTCCAGTGTCTAGCTTTCGACTCCATCATCAGATCGATGGTACCGCATATTATTGTACTGTCATCAGAACTACGTATAATTGCTAACTTTAGTATGAAGTCCCTGATCAACCGAGCTTTGCTCGGGCTAAAACTCGTTAGTAAGCGTTTTTCAGAGATTAAGACCAAGCTACCGACCGAAGACCGAAAACCCCTACATACCAAATTTCTTCGAAATCGTTGGAGCCGTTTCCGAGATCCCGAAATATACATATTTATATACAAGAATAGCTCGTTTAAAGGTATTATATATAGATAGATACATAGTACAGCAATAAGATGTGGATGAAATCAAGATGAAAGATTTCGTTACCAACAAAGTGAAGCGCTAAGCGCTAAAAACACATACATCAACGCATTCATATATTCCATTATAAAATAAACAATCATAACATAGGAACCCCCCCCTGCTCCCTCTTACCGTAACCCAATACACCTGAATAAGTCTTGACCGAATAATAAATGTGTTAAACACTCCCCAGATACAAACACTAGCGTCCCATTGTTGCCGCGATGGTATCACCGCGATACAATGGCGTATCGTGGTAGCGGCAGCTTGACAAATGAGCGGGAGAGGCCACCCAGCTTGTATGAGCGGATTTACAAGTAATTAGGGACTTCTATACAAGATAGGATGATCATCGAAGTAGCATTCGTGGCCCTTTTGAGCTGTCATGTAAGCGCCTCGTGCTTTTAGCTCGCGTAGCATTTCTCTAATCATCTTATAATAAATAGTCCTGGAGAGATCAATAGGACTTGGACATTCGGTATCTAGCCGAAACAAAGCCGATAACACCACGGTACCGGAATAAAATTTTAAACGCTAGGTAGATTTAGATGCATACAATTTTTCAGCAGTGTTTTTTATGCTGTTGTTTTATAGTAATTACTAATTACAGTCGTTAGGTAATGAAGACTGATTTTTTGAGAATTTCCACGGAATTATTTTCGAAATCTCGGCATTTAAATTCAACTGACAAGCCTAGCTAAGGGTTTACGCGTAAAATCTAGTGTGTAATATTCCCTTTCTTTAAAAAAATGAGTAGTAGATCATTGTCAGTGGTGAACGATTCGATATCAGTGTTGTGTGATGTCTTTGTGTTGTTGTTGAACTAAGCTTCATTGTTGACTATACACAACAACATCCAGCGTTTCCTGAAACTACAAAGTACCAACCAACGATACAGCAGCGAACGTTCCGCTGCCAAAAAAGGCAAGCAAGCCCAACCCATTGGAATAACCAGGATCGTAGCTGCAAATTAAATGGAGGAGTCAAATATATGTGTGACTAACTATTGCCCGCATTTGAAAACTATTCACTTTCCCGACAAATTTTTAGCTAATATTAGTTAGGAGTAGTTATAATTTTCTGCAGTAAAATAGTTTTTAAAATCGGGTTATTAGTCCCCTTAATAAATATGGCTATTGAAATCCTGATGCTTTAGTCTAACGTACTCAAAATAACTATAGCTTTCATCACTTCTTTCTGTCACACACAATGGGATGTGGGCAGAAAGGGATGCTCAATGCGATCGCAAGTGCTCGCACGTTAAGCGTTCGTAGACGGGCCATATTTTCACTGAAATTTGTGGCCGGCAACTATTGGTGTCCCTCTCTTACTCACATGTTAGACAGGGATACCAATCGTTGCCGGCCACATATTGCAGTGAAAATATGGCCCGTCTAGGAGTCCCTTTAGGCAATACGGCCACTGGCCCTATCTATACTATGAAGTGCAAAATTCGAACTTCGTATCTTGCCTCCCCATTGACGCTAATGGTATTTACTACGAGAGTGAGAGGGCCGGACGATACAAACTTCGATTTTCGAATTTCGTAGTAGCCCATCTGAGCTGTATTCAATATCAGATTACCAAAATCAAAGGTTCTCAAGTGCCATTTTAATATTTTCATTGTTTTAAGATGATAGATAACCGGCTTTAATTCCAAAATAAGGAAAGACAGAGCCAAACTACCATGTTGTCACGAATAATGTTTTCTTTTTTCGTCCTTTCTTTTTCTTTCAAACTCGCAGTTCAAGGCCGCACAAAGAACTGTAAAATACCGCCTCCAAATCTTCCTGGTTCTATCATTTCATAGGGCATATCGGTTGTCAGGCATCTTGTTTTAAATAATAGTATCGCGCGGTGATAGTGCGTGGCCATTTTTCTTCCATAACAAAGGATGTAATCGGCTGGGCGACCCGCGTAGGCGCAATACACGGGCTTAGGTCACACTTTGTTACCTACTGTGTTCAGAATTTTATGACTAAACATAACAGATTGGTTCCATCGTTAAACGGAACTGAAACAGACCAAAAAGGTGGACTGGTGGAAGTAGTACCTTCACTTATTTTATGAGTATTTTATCTTTTTTTCTTTTTTTTGGGTTGTTTCGGCTTAAGGGCCAAATATACTAGGTCCTGGCTTTTATTTACTGGACAGATGGCAACGTGCAGATGGGAAAAAGCCATTATGGAATAGACGTCTAGGAAGAGGGGGCCACAGCCCGGACTCTCACTGACTAAAAAACCCGGCTGCATGTTCCTAACTCATTGGAGTTTGTTACGGGGAGGGGGGGAGGAGAGAGGTTAGAACTAGTTTTTACTAAACTACAAATTTTTACTAGTTTTTAGAAAAAAAAACCTTCAATTATGTTGTGGCGTATTCTTATTGGTCTTTCAAACAGTGCTGGTAGGGTTGACTCAAAAAGTTGTCAAAAGACTTGAGATAGTGAGAGACATTATAACACGTATGCTCATACCGTACAATGCCAAAAAAGACCCGTGGCCTTATTGTCTCTCGCGCCACATACACGGTTTCTTTCCTTCCACTGCTATACAGTTTGAAAGAAAGAGATGGTGCACACGATTGTGACTTCAAACCGCTGGATCTTATCATCTGCGCCCGCGCCGGTGGCCGCGTGTCACCTCCGCCCTCTATTGCCGAGTTAATGAATCACTCCGTGATTTCATACTTGTATAGGTACAGCGAGACGATAGCTTGTTGTGCTAAAGCAGAGCCACGCAATCGAATTATCTGCGGAATTAAGGATAAATTTGTACGCATTTCAATTAAATTGTCTCGTTAGGTTATTATTGAAACAGCTTTTAACGATAAGCTTCTGTGTTTACTAGACTAATTACCTAGGAATTCATGTTATATGTAAAATAATGTAATATATGCAATGAAACATTATTTTCAGAGAGCCAATGCGGTTAAAACTCAAAGTTACACGTGTTACATATACAAAACAGTATTTTAGCCACCAACGTTTTTATTGGATGTAAAGAAAGGTAAAAGCCCAAGAATGCATCCTTGGGGTAACCACCAAAAAATTACACTGAGCAGACCAAATCAGCTGATATATACTTAGATCCGCCGTGGTCTCTGGTCTACTAACGAACATTTATCATATCGAAATTAAAAGACAGGCTTTTTAAGAAGTTCCTTAACCTTTCTTTTTTGGAAATGGATTTGAGTTAGACCTGAAGCAAAAAAAAAACGGTGGTCAGTGATTACAAAACTTTTGCTCTACAGTTATCACAGATTAGAATTCGATGATGGCAACTAGAAGCATCATGGTAGATCAAAAATAGTATATTTGAGCTGCCTTGCCTATCGTAGGAATATGTTTTCCTTAAAGGCACATAATATGTTATTCAAGCAACATGGTACCAGATCAGTTTCACTGCTGACGTGACGACGATATCGAAATCTCAGAGCTCAATCTTTACCAATTAACTTATGCACCTTTTTCCACAAAAAGATGATTATCTGAACATTTAGTCACGATGCAGTATTCGTTTTATTAAAGGTCTGAAACCGTGATTATATTTAGTGTTTGGTAGGTATTTGAACAAGCAACAGCTAGAATCTACATTTAAACGGTTGATGCCTATACAAAAATTATTAGTCACAACAATTCTTTTAGAATTGAAACGAATGTCGTCTCCTTTTTGAGGACCGTTTAGTAGATGATCAGGAAATAGGGACTCATTGCTTTTACTACACACTCGTTTTTTTTATGCATCCTCACCGACATTGGCTTTCAAAGTTCACATTACAATATATGCACTCATTAACAGGTGCACAAATTTCAAAGCAATATTTAACTCTAATAGTGATACCGCATATTTAAGATTTAAATGGAACAGAAAATAATTCGAATATTGACGCTTTCTCAAGTCAGCCATATTTAAATTGGGCTCTAATTTAAAATGGCCAAAATCTTGTGAGTGACGTCACGTGGTGAGCCCTGATTCCAGATCCAAGGAATCGGGAATAAAACTTGATCGGGCCAATTTCGCAAAAACTACACTACACGATCCGTTGTACAGATCACTGATAGGGTTGTAGCGTCGGCAGAGAAATCGGCATGCGAAATATTATTTAAAAAGATTTAATCCTTTCTGGCAGCTATTAAAAATTAATATCAGATGGAATGGTTCTTGCCTTGAGTAAACAAAATTCTTTACATTTAATCATTACCAATACTCCTGTTGACCAGTATTCAGCATGTATAATTAATTGCTGATCATATTATATGACGTTCATAATTTTTGAGACACTAGTCACAAGAAAAACTATATGTAAATAATTTTACTTCAAACCAAATAGTCTTTGGGGCCGTATGACCTCGCACCTAGCACTACGAATACGAATACGAAGACCGACTTTTTAAATCACTACTAATTTGAAATAACAGTAAAGTAACTAAATTGACACCTCTAAATAATCTTGTCAATTCGCGTCGCATTGCAAAAATCTGCAAGCTCGCAGGACGCATCACAAAAACTTCCAATCTGATTGGCATCACGCATTCCTGCAATGTTAGTTATATGCATTATATTAGGTATGATCACCTGAACCAACGCTTTGACAAACGAAATCATATCGCAGCAATTCGCATCGCAGGTATCTGCGCCGTATCGCATCGCATCGCAGTTTTGCGTGGGAGCTCTTACCTTATAAAATTGAAATTATTTGTTTTAAAGTCTGCGCAGCACTCGTGAAGGTCGCCCGCGTGTCGTTCTCATTGTACACGCGTATGTAAATGTTATTGTTGTTCTTCCGCTGCTATCTCTCCACACACGGCCCGCGAGCCCGTATCATACCATCTAATATTATTCTGGGAACGGCCTTAATAAGTCACTACAGAATGTTATCTATTCCATTTTATCAGCTGGCTGATAAGGATCTCTATCCAATTAGCCCCACAATGCAATATGGACCGTCTCAGGCACAGTTATGACGGAATACTGACTTCATGTTTAGTTTCATGCTTAGTGGTTTCGTTGAAATTTGGATGGTTTTATAGGTTGCTCGGAATGTTATTGTTTTTTGGATTTTCTTTTATTTCTTGCCAGCTACCTAAGTCAGTCAGTTCTTAAATTAACGAATTATGCTTTGACATAGTATAGATTTTATAGGCTTGCATTTCTCCACAATCACGCCTGATGATAAACGAAGATGTGGGCTAAAATGGAGCACTCATCCTAAATTTGGAGACGGCCAGATTGAAGCGATCAGGGAACACAGACGCAGTTGCTTTTTTGTTAGTTGTAGCAGACTTTTCTGTGGAGCGTTGGGAGTAAAGTGACGTGACAAAATTTGAATTAGGCAAATACTGTTTACCATATAAAAGGTTTACTTTACTAAATATAGTTTACCAAATGAAAAACTTTGCTAAGTCAATCTACCTTTTGACTGTAGATCCTTCTTTTTTCTGGTGGGAGGTTTAAGTTCAAATAATCCGTTCAGTTGTCTTAGTAGGAATTTTTTTTTCCGGGACCTCATCATTCAGCCCCAGCATGGCATATCGAGTGATCTTCAATTGTTTTTATTTTCACTTGTTAGAGAGTTATCACATCTTCACTTGTTTTCCACAAACCTACGAAACTTTAAAGGTCCAGTCTACATGCTTCTTGGAACTGTTGATTGAAAGCGTGCGAAGGAACCAGAGAACCACTGTTCCATTAACGAACCACCGCGAGCGGTAATTTGATTGGCCGATAATCGCCACCATCGTTATACTGTGGACCGAATTCGGAACAGGGAGCAATAATGCCGTGAAATGTAATTATTTTAACTGCCTTAGTGGCTGATTCCTAGCATGAAGAAGACAGGACAGGAGTTGACATAACACTCTTTTCATTCTGCCAAAGACCAACTTAGTCATGAGAAATGGAAAACCAAGGCCATTTTATGGTAAGTGCATTTGATGGCAACGTCATCTCAAAAAATGCATTGCATTTGATGATATTTCCGAAAAACCCTAAAGACTGCAACCATGATGCGCGATGTCGCATTTTTCCTGGGAAACGAATAATGAATATCAAATTTATTAAAAATAAAAACAAAGGGCTAACAGCTGAAGGCAGCTCCCGTCATAAGGGCTTTATAATTAGTAGTGATATTATTGACAATCAGTTTAGTGCGAAAGGGTTCCACAGTAATACCAATTCAAAGTTGAATTTCAAATGTAGTTTTTAAAAGATTTTATTACGTCCAACTAAAAACTCAAGTAAGAGCGGTCTATAAAAAAATCTAACAAGACCACCACGAACACGATAAAGAATTAGAAGTCAAACAACTCAACAATAATCAAGTTAATGTTGTTGTGATCATAAACGCTAATTATTTTAACCAATCGTTTCGGTTTTACGAGACGGTTAATGGCGCTCATAAAACAATAGTTACTGTGACATTAGACTTACAAGTTTTGATTTAGAAATGTTTTATAATAAGTCTTATCCCATGTTTTATTTGGTCGAAGCTTTGTCCAATTTGTTTTCTTGGCCTGTTGTAGTTACCTAATAAAAAAATATGTTTGTCAGAAACCTACATAGCTATGTTTCAAGCCGCTTATTTCAGAATATTATTATGAACCCCCTTAACTGCACCTAAGCCTTCTTATTTATGCCTTTGTTGAGGATTACTGCAGAATTAAAATGCAGAAAAGAGATGAGACATTCATACGAATAAACCTTCAGCTTTAGGTCTTGTATCAGCTATGTTATTTATGACATTGGCAGTTGCCGGGGCACATTATTCGTATGTTTTTGTCCTTTGGGGGAAGCCCATGTCCAGCAGAGGACATATTTCTTCTCACGACGATGACTTAATTTTACAGCGTGTATGCTTGCTCCCTCTTCTTTTTAGGGTTCCGTACCTCAAAAGGAAAACACGGAACCCTTATAGGATCACTTTTTGTCCGTCTGTCTGTCTGTCAAGACCCTTTTTCTCGGGAACGCGTGGAGGTATCAAGCTGAAATTTATATCAAATGCTGAGGTCTACTGTGCCTTGGAGCTATGAATAAATCAAACTTCTAAGCTAACGCAATCAAAAGATGCAGCCGGTTATGCTGTAAATTTCCGCAAATTTTCGAAACTCGCAAGGGAACCAAAACCTACAGGGTACTTGCCGTGAACTCAGAATCTTGAAAATTTGGTATCAAGGTAGCTATTATAACACAACCAAGTAGAATAGTCTGAAAATCTTGATTTTTTTATGTCTGTCTGTAAATATCAATGACCAATATAATCTGACCCCACACTGCGTACATTTTGCTTAAGAGTAGGGCTCTGCATACACTGGATGTATTAAGTCACTCGGAAAAAGCGAGAAATATCTTCAAGACACGATTCCCGTTTACTTACATACCTATAAATGTGTACGGAATCCTCGGTGCGCAAATACGACTCGCACTTGCCCGGTTTTTAACACTCAACGCAACAAGAGGGACTGTAACTTTGACACCAATGTAGCATGTAGATCTCAAATGGATGGACCAGTTTCAATGCGGTTTTTTTACATGAAAGCGAGTTTTCTTGCAGTGGTTCTTAAATTTCAAAAAATGTCAATTTTTTAAAATTCATTTATTTACTTCTTAGCATATGTTTAATCAAAATCGGCTCTACCGTTTTTGAGATGTCGGAGTTTCAAATGACGTTGGGGATTTTCCAATTTTACTAACAATAAGCTTTGGCTATGCTCTAATTATGTAACATTTTTTTACCGTTGAAATTTAAGCATCTGATCAGACGAAGACTACACAAATAGCTAGTACAGTAACCCGCATTAATATCTGCCACAGCGGAGCGTACAAAATATCCGACACATCCTACCGGTCCTAGAAATAAAATCAAATCACATATTTATACACGCCTTTTTGTGTTAGATATTGGACTGTATTGGAAAGTTCACGAGTAGAGACCGCGGATTGGCAAGCGCAGCGTAAGACGTCCACCAACGAGATGGACGGATGGCCTGGTTAAAGCCGCGGGTTCACGGTGGATGCAGGCCACTTCCAACCGAAGCGACTGGAGGTCTATGGGGGAGGCCTATGTTCAAAAGTGGACGTCCTACGGCTGAGTTGATGACGATGATGATTGGACTGTAAAACAAATTTTCCCAAAAATTTTGTAATTCTAAGATAAACTATAAAAATTTTCGCCTTCAAACTCAGTATCACTTGGAAGCATTAAGAGTCCACATATTTTTACCAACTGTCGCATTAACAGTCCATTAGTTGCTGAGATAATGTGACGAAGCCCTGATTAATACAGTATCGCTGCTATCAGCTGTTTGATTTATATAAGCTTTATCTGCCCGGGATGGGATGTGGCGCCGTCGCGGGCGCAGGGCTGGCGACGCGGCGCGGCGTGACCCACGGCCAGTCAACCAATACTAAAAATAAGATCCACAGAATAAATTACAGCACAAGAACAGCAATAATAACAATATCGTGACAGAACTCATAAGATCGCCTTGAATTTTTGAGATATAATATATCCGATATATATTTTGCCGAGGGATATAATTTCTGAAGTCTCAATTCAATGGAACTAAGATAGATTAGTAGAAGTTAACAAGTTCACGCACATGATGATGTTTTTTTTTCACTATTTTTTATCCTATCCCCCACCCCTTCAGTATTCTTCAATCCCCCTCGTGCCAAAATGTACATTTGGGGTGTCTCATATACACCACGTATTTTTTTGCTCCCTTCACTTACACTTCACAAATATTAAAAGAGGCTATGTATTTCTAGCGCACCGAAAATAATATAGATACGGAACCCTAAACAGCGACTATTGTAGTTTCTGGCCTAACTTGCCTTTGAAGAAATGGACAACGGGTATATAGTTAAAGTGAGAAAAGTTTTCAAAGTTAATGTCTTTATGACATTGGCGTAAGATTGATTTTGACTTGGCCTGTGTAAAAACTTTTTTCATTACATCTATAACTTTCATAAGATTCATGACAGCAGGCATAGGCTTGTGTGTATGTGTGTGTGTGTGTGTGTGTGTGTGTGTGCTGTTGCTGCGTTCGAAGCATGCTTACCATTACGCAACACACACTTTTCCCACAAGTTCTATCGACAACCCTAGTGTATCTTAGGACACTTAGCTTTCTTCGTATTGAGGCATGCGTGTCCCGATATGACGTGCAGCGATATTACTCCATATCTCCAGCACCAGGGTCGGCTCCCGTTTGATATTAAGTGATTTGTATGTCTATGGTTTTACAGTTGTTTTAATGGACTACAATTTGTTGGAATTTTTTGATGGTAGCCAAGTATTTGAGGCAACCTTGACTTACGAAGTGAACTTGCAATGAGTTGCCACGAAAATGAATAAATGATTTATTCAATTGTAACATTTTAATAATTAAGTTGTAGGTACTTATTGTTCAGTTATCACTGTGACAACCTGTAAAGTACTTGTTCCATTTTCATTGCTTTTGATAAAATTTAACCTAACTAAAATGTGAGATAATGTAGTAGATAGAGTCGAATAGAAGTCGAGTCGATGCTTCGGGGATGTTCGCGGAGGTGCGAGTGGACTGTTTTTACACCACAATGCGTAAACGATGCGTATCCCTGGCCAGCAGAGTCCGGCCTAGCGCCAACTGTGTCCTGCGCATGATAGCGGACAGACTGGATTGCCACCTGTTGTCAACTTCACGTGCAATGCAATACCTAAATGTTATGTTAATGATGTTTTGTTTTGTAGTTTATTTTATTTTATTTTATTTTACTTTATTTTACTTTATTAGAGAACCAACAGAGATAGAATCCTTCTTAGAGATAGATTCTTTCTTGTCCTTCTGTATGTTTTAACTAACACTAGCATAAGTTTTACTAACTCAATGATCCAAGTTGGTCTAAAATAAAAAATATTATTATTACTATTATAAGTGAGCAAAGCATAAATTTTAAAATTATTTTAAGTTAATAATTACCTTTAAGGCTATGATTTCAATCTTGTTAACACAGTCTGGTTGACATAGCATAGCTTGAACCACCGTTAGTTCAATCAAAAGTTTATTGATAATTTGGCAGACACAAATAATCTGTATTAGGGTATACCTACTTATACTACTTTCTGGATAAAGAACTAGGCTTTTACAAAAACAAACAAAACAAAATCGTAGGCAAAATTTAGGTCATTATAAAGGCAAGATACGTCCAACTATCTTACTAAAAGTTTTTTGGATATTTGTACTCTCTCACATAAAAACTATCAAACGTACTTTAATTAGAAAAATTGCGCGTTTCCCACGAGAGATACGAATTATCTGCAGACAAAGTCGCGGGCTTCGGCTAGTTTAATATGAAATAAAATAAAAAGTTAAAACTTTGTTTCTAGACGCGGTTTATAATCATAAAACTGAGTAACAAGCCGCACAGTTGCCAGCGTCTCATAACCTATTATTATTTTAAACTTGCCAGAGATAAAATCACAAAAAGTTAATCGACGATACGAGATAGCTTGAAATATAACCGCGTAATGTAAATGAGGTGCGTACGCGCAGTACGAGCCGCAATGGCGATAAGAAAACTCACACATAAGTCGAGAAAATATTTCGCCGCCCTTAAGTTCAATGACACTAAGTGCCGGAAAGTACGTAGAAAGCGACGATGAGGCTGACCAAAAAGGAGATGGCAGGATGATTTAGACGTGTATGCAAAGGACTGACCTGGAAAAAAAGTTCCATGACTTTTGTCCGTTGCAAAGTATTGAAGACTAAGTGTAGAGACGGTTAACATTTTTTTTCGAAAATTTACTGTCATGTCGGTTAAAATAAAACTCAAACCTCAAAATCATTTATTTTCCTTGAAACAATACAAAATACTAAATCAAACCCTGTGAGAGCACTGTAATAAATAAATAAATAACGTGATTATTTCACTAACCTTAAATTTACATAGCTAACACATAGTCAACATAATAATAATAGTAAAATACAAGTTAGTACTAAATCATTACAGTACATACTTTCCTATCTACTGGCTAGTGTCTATCTTCTAACTAAAAATTCCTTTGGTGTAGTAGGATTTTTTACATTACATTTTCACGTTACATTCAAAACCGCGTTTACAGAAATACACATTTATAACAAAGAGTATTACTTATATATCGTCGCTCGGCAGGCAAAAGTACTAAAGCGACACTTTGGGCTAAAATGAGTTATGCATATCACCAGAATCAGCGAATTTTTCTGCGTCAAACTGTCTAGGTTTCAAAGTGATTGGAGCAAAATTTAACTTTTTTTTTGGCGCTTTAGTCTTTCAAAAAACGCTTAAATTTGGGAAGCAAATCACTTAATGCAGCATCACTTTCATTATTTTCATTTTAGTACTGTTACCTTTTTGCCATTTTAAGATTTACTGTCGTTCAGTCTTTTGCCATTTTTCTAGTTTACAAATGTTGGACGTTTAGTATTTTGTGCAAAAAAAAAGAAAATACCTTTGTCACTTTAGTAATTATGCCCTCCTCGAGTTGAAGTTTTATACACCTTTAGTCGTTTGGTTGTATTGATAAGAATTCATTTATAAGAATTTAGCTATTTGTTCTTAAAAACTAAAACATACGTTTGGCATTTTAGCCATTTTAACATATACAAAAGCATACAATTCAAATAGGATTAGCAAAAAAACTTCACGAAATATTATAGATTTGGTGAAATTAGTCATTACCCTTGACCTTTATCGTGTATTAAAAAAGCGTTTAGTATATATACGTAGTAAAATATCATTGCAATTCGATGTTTGGTATATAGAAACATCATATTTTCTCAAGTTTATAACTTAATTTACAAATTATAATGAGTATTATTCCTTAAAACTTAAAGTTCTTTTTATGTTGCCAAAGGATAAAAGAAAATAGTATGTATGTCTGTAAACTCTTTATTGTACAAAAGAAAAGAAACACAACACAATTGACAAACTTTGAGATACTTGTACAAAGGCGGACTTATCCCTTTAAGGGATCTCTACCAGTCAACCTCAATAGTAAATCTATTTCAAAATTTTGTAATTATAATTTGATCGCTACGGTTATGTTTGCATCAAATAAAGATGATGTTCGGCCCTATTTGAAATTTAGAGTAAGAAGTTTTAATTTGTTTTTATTAATGTTACATAAATAGCTTAAGTTTAGTTCAGTAGGCCCCCTCGAGTTGTCCCTGGCAAAAAGGTAGCCATCAAACTGGCCGCTTTACCACGTTGAATAGCGATAGACAATCTTTGCACCAGGGTACGAACCCGCGCGGGCTTGAGACCCCCTTCCCGTAATTCGACGTCCCACTTCCCGAATGTAAACAATAGCCGAATAATTCTCCCGTTTTTTGACCGCAAAATCCACCGCGGATTGCTGCGGACTGTTCAGCTGAGGTGCAAGGCGGCGAAAGTACTGACGCACGTAACGTCCGACAGCAAACACTTCCTGTTCTGCCATGGCACTACAGTTAAGCCATCTGGCCTTTTGCTGTCGGTTCGACAGAGGACCGGAGGCTCCAGAACGCAGAGGATGTTGGCGGATATTAAAGCCCTCTTCAGTGTGTCAAAGAGAGCGTAGTGGCGCGGAAATTTTCCTGAACACCGACAAGAACTCAACGCGTGAAATGGCCAGGGTGCGTACCGGTGGCTAGGTATAACAACTTTATAGATATATTATTGGTCGATATAACGTTCAGTGGGTATAATGAATTATTGGTATAATCTGGAATACGTAATACTATTACTATTGTAGGTTATATTATAAGTTTAGGTTAATTTTTTTTTTCTATCAATTGATCTATGTATATTTTGTGTTTTTCAAATAAATAGTATTAGTTTTATACTATTATAATAATAATGTGTTGTGCCAAAAAAGTAGGTTAGGCTAGAACTGCGACCCTATCAAGAAACGAAACTGCCTGAAAACTAGGTTAGGTTAGAATTGCAACTCCAACGATTTCATAAAGAAAACTAAATTATATCTACACATTATACTACTAAATACTTAATACTTATAGCATAATATTGTGAAATTATGTGTTATTTGTTATACCGATCATCTTAAGCTCTGATGGCCATTTGCTTCCACCATGGAGCCGCAGATGCATTTATGAGGCACACAAACATCGCAGCCCAGGCGGAGAGCTACTGCCACCCACAATGAGTTGTTGTCCAGAAGTATTCCCAAATGAGGAGCAAGCAAAGCCCATAACCACGCTCCCGCTTTGATTTTTGATACCGACTTCAGCCTGGCTAAATCCACTCTAGTGGCACACCCACCCACAAGTGCCAGAGCGTCTCTAGCCCCCACGTCATCCCAAACTCGTTATATCAGCGGAGCCCGAGGCAGCGACGCTATTAGGTGTCGAGCCGTCCACCTCGCCGGTGCACCATGCACAGACGGAATGGTAACCCCATCTTCATGAGAATTTTTAATTTTAAGAGACAAGGCCACTATAATAACTCCATGTACTGATGTGAGGAAGACTGGCAAATCCACATTCTCCACACGCCGCAAACTGAGACCAAACTTGAACATGGGATTTGGTTGAATTTAGTAGTGACGGGCAGGCTTCCTCCAGGTCGCATTCTGTCTTTAAGACTATCAAGTCCAAAGTATATGAGGCCGGTGTGTGGGGGGCCGTACGCGTGTTAATGTCAGATGACTCGGTAGCACCTCCGGGTCTTGAGACGCTTGTGTTCTTGCGTACGAAGCATCCTCCCGCGTCCCGCACGTTAATTTTCCCTCGAGAGCCGGATCGGTCCATTCAAGCCATCGGGTCATTCCATAATGGGTCAGCCGTGAGCTTAGACGGAATTCGACCAGCTCATTTTCAGCTGGGTTTTGGCACACTGAGGGGGTGTGAGGTCGCGACTCGCGATCCACACACGCACTTTCGTCACGGAACCCGGAAATCCTGACTGTGTCGTCTTGAAGTAGGATCTCAAGAACGCGTTCAATACTGCGAGAAGGACGTTTTATTGGGCGAAGTGAAAAAATACATTCCCACCCTGTACCTTTTATACACCAGATCTATCATTCTCCTTCTAACCTTGTCTACGGCGATTCTCCAATTCTTTCGCAGGTGGGTGCGCAGCAGGGACATCAGCTTGGACCGCTTACCTTCAGTCTTGCTATTCATGAAGCACTGTCGTCTCGAAAATTACCTCTTAATATTTGGTATTTAGATGATGGCACCTAAGGAGCTTAAGGTCGTAAAGCTTATTCCCCCCCCCCCTGATAGATATAGGACTAAAGGCGAATATTAGACAGGTTTACTGCTGCTGACCCGCCTGTTCTCCTTCTTTAACTTCTTTAAGGTCTTTCTTCCTGGTCTCAAAGGGCTTTTACACAAGACCTTTACCCTTTTGGGTTCTTCTATTTTCCAAGAGGCCATTTCTAGTGCACTAGAGTCCAGGAAGCGTCTATTTTGCTCGCCCAGGAACGTTTGAAGAGTATTAATACCCATCTCATCTTGACTCCGTTACGAATGTGTTTCGCAGTTCCAAAAATAACCTATATTTTGGAAACCACTCCAATGGTTGTGTTCGGGTAAAACTTCTTCTTTTGACGTCACAGTTGAGAGATACAAAGGAGACTGTATTGAACGTGTCCCTTGCGGATGAGCAATGAGTCCAAGCGTCCTTGCCCATATGTTACGGTGGTCTCGGTTTGCGGCGTGCGGCGGATGTGGGCTTGCCAGCGTTCCTCGGATCGGCACATGGAGTTGGTGGCCTTATCTCTTAAATTTTTAAATCTCATAAAGGTTACCATTTCGTATGTGGATGATGCACTGGCGAATGAGACTGGCATCACTGCACGGGGCTCCGCAGATACAATGAGTTTGGGATGACGAGGGGGCTAGGGACGCTCTGGCACGGCCTATGGGTGTAACCACTGGGGTGGGTTTGGCCAGGCTGAAGTCGGCATCAAAAGTCAAAGCGGGAACGTCGTTATAGGCTTTGCCTGTTCCTTATTTGGGAACACCCTTGGACAACGACTCATTGCGGGTGGCAGTAGCTCTCCGCCTGTTTTTGTTTGTGTGCCTCATAAATGCAGCTGCGGCTCCATGGTGGAACCGAATGGCCATCAGGGTGTGTTATGACTAGTATAACAACTTTAGATATACTTTCACTAGATATAAAAGATATTTGGCATAAATACCAGTAATTCATTATACCCACTGAACGTGATATCGAAAATAAGTTATATCACATACATTATACCATCAATCAGGCCTACGCGTCTGTTCCAGACGAATTTTGGCGTGTTGCCTGTGCACAACGTCTTTGGTGGCTGACTAGACCGATGCGAGAGCGACATGTTCGTCCACATCTCTGACAAGAGAAGTCTGCGGATGTTGGTGCAGAACGGCCTTGGTGTCGTTTCTGTCTCTTGTCAGCAAGTGCATTGAGCCAGGCAAGCCTTCATCGCAATACTTGCGGCCCTCCAACACACGTCTGCGCCAATCAGTGCATTTTCCCGCCAGCTTTTCTCAGTCTAGGTGGTCAATTTTGAAGACGGCCATGTCTCACTTAGCGCAGGCCTTAAATCTCAGCAAAGGTCTCACGACGTTTCATTTGATTATACCATAGTACTGTTAGTGGCTGTTTCACCATCCATTGATTAGCGTTAACCGCCGGTTAAATGTGATGCCGTCTCTGTCTATTCGAACAAAACAAACAGAGACGGCATCACACCTAACCGCCAGTTAACACTAATCAATGGATGGTGAAACAGCCCCTTAGTATATTAATAGTTTGGTATATTACAAGTCAATGATACCGGATAGTTAGATCATGAGAATATAACAAATGTTGTTGTACCAATAGTGCATTATATTTCTTAATCGTTATATAGACCAATAATATATCTAAAGTTGCTATAGCAACCATGACGCATCAGTTTGTTACTCAGGTTTCTTACTTATTAGGTACTAATAAGTACTATAATGTTGAATGAATGAATGAATGATTTATTTGTATAACATAGAAAAAAATTGTTCTGAAATTTTTGTTGAAATGCTAATTAAAGCTATTACCTACAGAATAAATTAAGGTATTTTACGTATTATTTCATCCTTAAACCTAAGCGTATGATTTGTATATACACCAAAAATACTAGGACATGATAATAATAAAAATACCTCAAAAAATAATAGTGAAAAAAAAAACCTTTTGTGCATTTAGTTAGAAATCAGATGGTGCCTTTGTGATTAATCCTACTAATATTATAAATGCGAAAGTTTGTGAGTGAGTGAGTGAGTGAGTGAGTGAGTGAGTGAGTGAGTGAGTATGTTTGTTACTCTTTCACGCTGAAACGGCTGGACGGATTTGGATGAAATTTGGCGAAAAGTTAGTTTATAACCTGGATTAAAACATAGGATACTTTTTATCCCGGTATTCCCACGGGATAGGGATAAAATCTCGAAATAACAACCTCTGGGCTTAGAGTCATGAAATTTGGTATGTAGGTAACTGGACGTCTGGAATAACACGTAAGGGACTTTTTGACTCGATATTCCCACGGGATACCTAGGGATAAAATCTCTAAATAAAAACCACTGGATTTAGAGCCATGAATTTTGGTATGTAGGTAGCTGGACCTTTGAAATAACACACAGGCTAATTTTTATCCCGATATTCCCACGGGATAGGGATAAAATCTTGAAATAATAACCGCTGGGCTTAGAGTCATGAAATTTGGTATGTAGGTAGCTAGACGTCTGGAATAACACATAAGCGACTTTTTGACCCGATATTCTCACGGGATACCTAGGGATAAAATCTCGAAATAACAACCACTGGGCTTAGAGCCATGAAATTTGGTATGTAGGTAGCTGGACCTCTGGAATAACACGTAAGGGACTTTTTGACTCGATATTCCCACGGGATACCTAGGGATAAAATCTCGAAATAACAACCACTGGATTTAGAGCCATGAATTTTGGTATGTAGGTAGCTGGACCTCTGAAATAACACACAGGCTAATTTTTATCCCGATATTCCCACGGGATAGGGATAAAATCTTGAAATAATAACCGCTGGGCTTAGAGTCATGAAATTTGGTATGTAGGTAGCTAGACGTCTGGAATAACACATAAGCGACTTTTTGACCCGATAGTCTCACGGGATACCTAGGGATAAAATCTCGAAATAACAACCACTGGGCTTAGAGCCATGAAATTTGGTATGTAGGTAGCTGGACCTCTGGAATAACACATAATCTATTTTTTACCCCGATATTCCATCGGGATAGGGATAAAATCTTGAAATATTAACCGCTGAGCTTAGAGTCATGAAATTTGGTATGTAGGAAGCTGGATGTCTAGAAAAACACATAGACGACTTTTTGACCCGATATTACTACGGGATACCTAGGAATAAAATGTCGAAATAACAACCGCTAGGCTTAGAGGCATGAAATTTGGATGTAGGTAGCCGTATGTCTGGAATAACACATAAGTACGCTACTTTTTATCATAAATCATAAATCATTTATTTGTTTACCAGAATGTAGTCTTTTACAATAAAAAGGTGGTAAATTAAAAAAAATATGATGTCCAATACATTCTGCTTTAGCCTAAGCATGTAAACATTTAGACAGCATGCTTATATCTAATTGCTGAAACTGTACTATTATTATTATTATTATTATTATTATAAGCATATGGATTATCGTAACAAAATTACATGTCAAATTATATATTAAACTTAAAACCCGATATTCCCACGGTAAAGTTTTGTAACTAAGGGACCCCATACATCCCTGTATTATTATTATTATTTCGTATTTTTTTCTTTAATTGTATACTGTAGTTTTTAAGTATTTCATTTGTAATTATTTTATTTTGAAAAAATGACTTTCTGCCAAGTTTCTTGCGGCGCATTCTTCTTGGCAATGATGGTCTTTCCGAAAGCGCTGGTAAGTAGTTTAAAAAATGATGTGTAAAAGTGCCCATCGCAGCCTATTTACTGAATAAATGATTTGAATTTGAATTTTGCATTTGAATATGGATAGGGAAAAAATTTGAAACTTCAGCACTGGGTTTAGAGTCTTGGATTTTGTACAGTTATTCACAACACAACCTCAATGAAGACCACGATATAAATATTGGAAATTTCCAGGGGAATTTTGTAAAATCCCGAAAATTTCAATTGCAGCTACCACACCGAATAGTTTACGCGTGCGAAGCCGCGGGTAAAAGCTAGTAACCTTATAACATTAACAAAAGTCTAGTGTTAGTAACAGTTAACGTTAAGTTATTGAAATTTTAGCATAGATGATTAATATTTATTATAATTAATGAACATTATTTATATAATTTCTGTTCAGTAGGTACTTTGGAATATATTTTCCCTTGCGATTTGGTAAATCAGCATTACGAACAGTTTGATAAGAAAAAAAATGTGTGTAGTTAGTAAAAACATACTACATTTATTGAGACGTAAAATCACATTAGTTAATTTGAAATATGACGTTTGAGGTAAATTTTTACGTTTAGTCTTTTTGCCTGATTGCATTTGCTCGATGACTAGGGGACAACTTACTAAAGCGACACTTATCTCCTAAACCAGTGGATTTTGCTATGAATTATTAAAACCTTATTATAGTCTATTAAATTATGTGTCATATATTCCTGGAAATTTCAAAATTGGTTGTCTGGTTCAAAAGTTATGATTTTTTTTCGTGAAAAAAAAACTTTAAATCGCTCTCCTGTAAAGTTGACGAAGTGTCGCTTTAGTACTTTTGCCTGCCGAGCGACGATATGTTTTTGTATAAAAATAAAAATAATATATATATATATATATATATATATATATATATAATATATATATATATATATATATATATATATCACGGGACAATTCACACCAATTGACCTAGTCCCAAAGTATTAATAGTAGATGTAGACAGGTATAGAATAACTCACGTCATAAATTGAGTTTAACTCGACATGTTTGGGGCTAATTGGTAGCCAAAGGCCTACTCCGAAATTCGAAAATCGAAGTTAGTATCGTACCGTCCCTATCCTTCTCGTATTAAATAGTATAAACGTCAGAGGGACGGAACGACTGAGCACACGCTACTCTGAGTACACTATTTCTAAAATGTAATTTGACGACCAGATGGCCTAGTGGTTAGAGAACCTGACTACGAAGCTTGAGGTCCCGGGTTCGATTCCCGTGTCGGGGCAGATATTTGTATGAAAAATACGAATGTTTGTTCTCGGGTCTTGGGTGTTTAATATGTATTTAAGTATGTATCTATCTAAATAATTATATTTATCCGTTGCTTAGTACCCATAACACAAGCTTTGCTATAAGCTTACTTTGGGACTGGGATTTAAAATTCAAAACAAATTAAATCGTGTTTAGCTCGATATATTTTGGGCTAGTTCGTAGACCTTCCTCCCGGAGCCTACACCACGGCGGCTGCTGCAAAACGCGCGTTGGAAGGGGGAAGGGCTAAAGAGATAACCTTTCGTTTACTTCTGTATTATATTTGTATCAAAGTACAGATAGTATAGATGTAGACAGATATGGAAAAAGTATCCTAACGGCCTTGCTAGCCCCAAGTTAAAGCACCTGCGCAGTATCAGATCTACCTCTATCTTGCATCTCACGCGGATATCTCGATCACGCTCCGTCGATGAAAAGATGAAATTTAGCTTAGCACGAACTGGAGTTATTATCTCAATAGATTATGTTTGCGGCTAGACTGTACTCGTAGTAAGGAAACAAAAGCTTTATGTAGTCTAGCCTGTGTAAAGATTTTATATAATACTGGTGAAGAAGTCAAAGAGTGAAAATGTGTGAAAGAGATAAATAACTGTATTACCTCAGTAAAAAATACCAACATGTAATTTTCATGTCTTCTTCTACATAAGTTGTTTTTTTAATTCAATTTGTAAATTATTTTGTAACTTTTCTATGTATTTCATTTTCAATTTACTTCTAAAATAAAGTGTGTATATTAGGTATACCAAAATACCTTAACCTGTAAAACAAATTCTTGATAAATTGTGCCCTATGGCTTGATATTTTGCGGACTGATATTTTGGATGTATTTTTTAACATTTGTTTTCTTTTTCAGGTAAGTACTTGGCCAGTCTACAATCCTTATTTTAAATAAGGAACATCAGGAATTATTTAACAGACCAAGACTTAAAGGTTATAGCAATCTAAGGAAATAATCAAACTACGAAAAGTTTGAACGTGAAACTACTATGGGTGAGGCCCAACGTCGCCCGTGGTGAAATAAACCCGTATAACTGAAAATGACATCTTAAATCGAATTTACCACAACATATTTGGAGCTAGTTCGTAGCTCTTCCACCCTTCCAGTGCGCGTTTCGCAGCAGCAGGGCTACTACGAATCTCGAAGTTCGTGTTGTGCTGTCCCTCTGACACTTATACTGTTTAATACGAGAGCGAGAGGAACGGTATGATACGAACTTCGAGTTTCGCCGTGACGTAGGCTCCGGAAGGAAGGTCTACGAACTAGCCCGAGATATGTCGAGCTAAACTCGATTTTATTTGTTTCGAATAAAATGGATAATAAACATTAAATTAAAAAAAAACTATCCTAGACTTAAAAAAACTTACATTAAATAAAAATAAATCTAAAATAAATTACTTAAGGAGTACCTCTTAGGCAAGGTCCCGAAGATGCTGGCAGCGTGTCCTCTTTGAATAGCTTAGCTAATTCTTTGTCCGAGGAAGCTGCCAGCTCTTTGGTCACATATGACGTCTACTTGCCTTTCCAAATTTCTTTAAAAAGTTTTAAAGCGCTAGGACTCCACGGACCAAGGGACTCGACACCGAATGGGACAAAGTCTAAATACATTTTAGAAATTATTAGATAAAGGTAGAAACCAAGGTTATTTTAAGCGACTCTACTTGAAATTCGTAGACAAAAGATAATCTACACGAGATATCGTGTCTAGAACTAATCAATCCTCAATCATAGATATCAATCTCGCAGATAAACAGAAATAGACACTGGTTTCACTTGTTGTAAAAACTGATCACGAATACTCAATCACAACTACTCGTAAAAAATAGAGGTTATATTGCCTTAAGATGACGTCGAACAATACAAACTTACACTTAGCCAGTCTTATAGAGTAAGTAGTAAGTCCAATAAAATTATGTAGGTACGATGAAATAAAACTTGTAATATTATCGAAAAGATGAAAAAAAATACAAAGAAAATTAAATTTTTATCAAGTAGGTACTCGAAAATTATCCAACATTTTTTAAAACTCGAAATCATTAATACTTAATGCACGTCGTATATGAATATTTTCATACATAATAACTTCGACCGAAACTAACCTTTGAGTCGTTCTAAAAAGAACCCCATTGTCTCTGCGCTATCGTTCAAAAATCACCCATAGACACGACATTTATGGCGCGCAGCTTTTTTATTTGACATTTTATACAAGTTTATTCAAACATAACGATAGGATCACAGACGTTATCTCTCTATGCAGCGTTACCGCGAGCTCGGGTGTGATAGCATCTGGGGCCAGCCATTGCTAGTTAAACCGAACTGATAAGGAATCGCGCGGGCCTGTGTGAGTGCACCCGTACACACAGCCCCGCTCTACCTCTGTGTGCGTGGAGGGGCGCCCGACCGCCAGCCAGTCAGTCACTTTACGCGGGAAAAGCATGACGGCACCAACGAATTTTCGGTCTGTTCAAGACAATTTTAGTGTTTAAAAGTGTTTCTGCAGCTACTGTGATGTTATTGTGGCTGCGGTATCTGAAACAGCTGGAACTGGCCTGCGCCGGTGCCCCGCCAGGGGGCGCTGTGGACGTCAAAACAATGTGTAAGTGAAGTTTCCTTGTTTACCTCCTTGCTTGAAGTTTCCTGAAATTGTTTACGTTGTTTAAGGTTGACAACAAATAGTTATGTCAAAAGTAAACTTTTCAGTCGATACATTTGAATAAAGAATACATCCGATTTTAAAAAGTTTTTTATAAAGACCGCTTTCTGTTATTACGACGCTTTTTAATACAAAAATAAAAAAATGGTGCGTTTATTTTTATTGCATATTCCACGTTATATTTTGAGTTGAAATCCTTAAGAAGATTTCACCGGAATCGCGATAAAAAATGTCGTTAAGATTGTTTGTGTTTTTTATCTTGTTTATCTGTCTGATAGCCGTAACAGTGGTACGGTAAATACGGGGATTTTTATTTCTTTCCAAATTATCTTTGAGATGGTAATAAATATGTTTATCTGCTTTCAAAATTACCGGACGGAAACAGATTTGGAACAAAATAATAATGTTGTCATTGTTTTTGAGCTAATTAGAATCCGTCTTAATTTACATAATGACGACTGTTTGTTACTGCTACACGTAGATAAGTTATAATAAAATAATATTTTCAAGTAATTTCATGGACAAACTCATTTAGACTGAATGTCTTGGTGAAGCAGTTATCTGACATGTGTCATTCTAACAGGTTAAAATACGAATGATTGTCAAACAATAACTGCTGTCAAAATTCGCGACATTTACGCCGTATATCGGAATTATGACAGAAGTTGTAGTTCTCAAAATAACTTATTCATCTTCTTATTAACTTGACAGTAGAGTCGGTATGTACATCATTTTGAGCACTTTACTTACTTTATTTTTAGTTTTAAGCTCTCCTTACCACTCTACAGACATCTCTTGCTTAACAATCAGCTAGATATCCCAACTGACATCCAATTCGTGACCATACGAGCACCACTTTCAAAAAATTCTAACTATATCACGTATTGCATTACAATTAAGGATGAATATTGTTTCAAGCGCACTATACATTCCCACTTGTGCGGCGTGTCTATATTTTGACAGGCGTCTGTCACTGTCAATGTCAAAAGTTTTACTTCGGTTTCATTCGCGTCTTAGTTAATTGTTTTGTGTTAATTATTAAAGAGTTTAAAAAACGTAGTAAGAATAACTATTTTATTGTTTATTCGCTCTACCATGGCTCTATCAGTCTGAGTCTCTTTCCGTGCAATCGCATTACAATCTAAAGAATAACTACTGCAACGAACGAGGATCAACAACATTCTGATTGTTAGATTAGTTACCCGAACAAAACTATAACTGTAAGATAGAAGTGTTGTCGAATGTACATTTCTTCCAGAATCGATGTTTTTTTCGCTTGACAATGACTTTTTCGCTATTCTTGCTAGTAATACGTTCAAGTTATTTGTTTTCTTTTGTTTTAGTAAATTATAGCACTCAATCCTTTTTGGATCATAATCTGTGCCATAACTCATTGAGCAGTAAAGTTTTTCTACCGGTATCATAGATGGCGTTAGTATCGTGAGGTCCGTTTGACGTTATCTACAGTCTTGCTTGCGAAGTTGCGATTGGCTCATTCAATGAGGGCTATCGCGTATGAATTCGCCACTAGAGGCGCTAGTGTAGCGTGAGGTCTCCGAAATGTCAAATCTCATAGTTTTTGGGTGAGCTACGCGGGTTTATTTATAATTAGAATAATTTTGTGAATATTTTGCAGTCCCTCTCACTGTCGTATTAAATACGTAATATAAGCGTCGGCGAGACGGTGCGATATGAACTTCGATTTTCGAATTTCATAGTAGCCTGCTGCTACAAAAACTCTTACTTCTAACTCAGTTTACAGAATGAACGAAGAAAATAAATGTTATAGCTTTTTAGCCATATACGCGGCTCGCGTGGCATTTCTATTTCTCTTCATATTATACCATACACGTTTAGATACATAAGTTAATGTTCAGATAAACAAAATGGCTTGTTGCTAAGTAGAATGATAAACAAGACATTTACTAATATGCTGCTCATCCTTTTGCCGCGTACTTAAAGTAGTATTTTTTACATAAATATATATGTATGCTATGTATATCCTTGACATGCCGAAACTTTGTACCTATTCGAATAGGGCACAAGTAAATCATGCTAATTAGGGCATATCTAAGTAGTGCAGTACAGCGAATGATTTTTTTAATCGATCAAAAATGCTTGTGTACAAACGGACAAAGAAAATTTACCTACTTCTTTATTTTAATACCAGTAGAGGAATAGATTACCTATGGAATCCTGCAACAAGAGTATCTTTAAAAATGACTATGAGCATTTCTTTTTTTTAAACTAAGTTTTTTTACTAAGAAGTGAGATTATTAAGACCACCTGCTTTCCTTCACGCGCGATACTATCTTACGGATATCTTATGGGTATGAAAGGGACAAAAAATAAATATTAGACATGTGGTCTGTTGAAACTCAAGCCTTTTATCTTGTTTAAAATATACTGTAGTTTCTAAGTATTTTAATCATTATAAGGTTGCTTAATCAACAGGTTGACTTGGTTGGAAGTTTTTAAAACTTCGGAATACCTATTTATATAAGTGTTTTAACTAGGCTTTGGTATAGTAGATCAGCCAGGATTTTTAGACTTGGGTTTGATTGGGTTCCTCTAAGAAAATTTGACAGCAGGCGCGGATCCAGCCCTCAAAAAAGGTTGTGGTCACAGACACCCGAAAATCGCGGGTCAAGTGCGAATTGGAGCAAGAACTCGCCCATGACATGACTCGTGCATGAACAACTTTTGAATTTGGTTATTACCCTTTTTCCGCGCATCCAGACATACATTGACATTGGTCATCCAAGAATCTCGTTAGACCATGAAAGTGTATTGTGGCAAGTCTATAGGGTTGTGGGCATGCCCATCGTGCCCACAACGGTGGCTCCGCCCTGTCAAACATTGTCCTGTTTGTCCTGTCGGGTTAGTGTGATAATTTCTATGTTTTTAATAAGAGAGTTTCCAAAATTATACAGAGGGTTTACCACTAAGCCTATTTATAGCTTTATCATTGGGAATGACCCGTACAAATTATCTATCACTAAATAATTGTATTCCTGTTTCCCTATACAAGTAACTTATTTAGTTAAAACAGGAAAATCACAGTTAAGGACATACGCAGAATGATTTAAATATAGTTATTTAAATATAAAATGTGCACCCATTGCTAATTTAAGAAACCTTAATAATAATAAAAAATTTAGGTATTTAATTATAATTTTGGGGAAATACGAGTAAAATAGATGAAAATTCTAACTCTAATTAACGTTATCAACTAGGTAGTCCATAATTTTATTTCAACTGCTGTTGTACAATATTTTCACAAATAACTTTTAAAAAATGGCTCACAGGAAGCTAACAACACGGTGATATTTCTGCTATCTCATCTAGAGGATACACAACTTTAAAAGTGCTCTCTTTGTTTAAGTTAACATTGAAAACAGAGCGAAACTGTCATAACCTGAACTTCTCAAGCGGCGAACTACGAACACCTCGCAAACAAAACACTGTCGCCAAACATTTGCCCAAACATACGCCCCCGAATTCACAAGCACCCGCTGATAATGAACGTGAAATCTCTACGAAGATAACAGCCTCCCCCCCCTGTTATCAGATGGACGCGCTCCGCCGCACGCTTCCATTCACTCCAGTCGCTTTTTATGATGGCGTCTGTACTCATTTTGCTTTAAAACTATTTTGACAGTTAGATTGGTCAGGATGGCAGCGGGCTAAAAAAAGTTAGGCTGTTCGCAACGGTCATAGATACGCGCTGTTTTTTTTTAAATGCCTAAACAAGGAGCCAGCCAGCATTAATTTGACAGTATTTATTTTTAATTTGCGTAGTGTTGTAATTTGTTTGAAATTAATTAATTAATTAGTATTTATTTTATACGTTGTTCTAATCAAAATAATGAAAGGTCAATGTTTGAATAAAATAAGGAACGAAACTAGGTACTTTTTGTAAAAAGTTCTATCGGTAAGTTGAAACGGGAGACTTTATCGACAGCATGTGGATCTTTACTAAGGTTCCGTCCAACGCTTTTACATAGTAAGTTTGACTTATCAATTCGCAGTAGGTATATGGCTATCAGTAATTCTGGTGGAAGTTAGTTTCCTCCGAGATAACGGTCGATAACGGAGCAGCAAGCTTTGTTAGCTAATTAGCTACGAAGTGGCATTCGTTATTTTATCGAACGCGCAGGATAAGCACCCTGATGTTGAGCGAATGAAGGTTACATGACAAACAAATCCTCAAGTCGCGCTTACGTTCGCGATCGCATTCACCATCCAGTGGCGTACTCGTAGCTGGTTAGACAAGGGCCCCGGTGCATAGAGAAACAATGAGGGCTATCGCGTATGAATCGCCGCTAGAGGCGCTAGTGTAGCCTGAGGTCTCCGAAATGTCAAATCTTATAGTTTTTGGGTGAGTTACGCGGGTTTTATTTATAATTAGAATAATTTTGTGAATATTTGCAATATCTGAAATTAATTATGGCAAATATGCGTTCCGGGGCAATGAATGTCTGTGTTTGAGACAGTTTTGTCTTTTGGAAACTTTTGTCCTCCCTTTTTTTCCGAACAAAACGGGACTAAGCAACATGTGGTTGCTGGATATTTTTATGGTACGGTTTTAGGTGTATTAAATATAATTTTAATCTAAACTTTGTTTTAACGCCCGTAATAACAGACTCTGAAAGCCACACTTAAAAACCTCACGCAACAGTGCGCCATCTAGTGAGACAAAAAACGATAGCCCTCATTGGGCCCTCACTCCCTCTTTCCACGTAGCTTGAACTTATATTGGCCTTCAAAATTATAGATAGAAATAAGAATAGGATACAGTGAGTTGAACTTATCTCTGCAGGCTCGAGGCTTGAGCCTGCTCACAAGATTTTTCTTTCTTCTCATTTTCTTTTATGCTCCTCTCTTTACAAAGCTTAGGTTAGAGGGCCCCTTTAGCTCCGGGGCCCTGGTGCACTGCACCACCTGGCCCTACGATAGCACGCCATCATCTCTTTCTGGCCTCGTCTTATACCGTGTGACAGAAAAAAGTGGTGAAAACGATTGCGATTCCAAGTGTATTAGTTAGACAATAATGCCTCTGGCCCCTGGACCAAATGTTACAAGTGCTACAGTTCGAGAAATCGACATATTTATTAAATTTCTCATACGAATAAAAAAAACAAAAACCTTTCTTCTCGTTCTCTTTCTCTTGTTCTGTCTGAAAATCTTTTAGTTTTTAAGGCTAAATAAGCTACTTGACAGAGTTCCAGACCACTATACTTATTTTCTTCCTTTTAGTTTTTAAGGCAGTCGGGTTTTGATTTTTTCAATTTTTATTTTATTTCATACTTTTTTGATATTTCTGTGCAAATGATAGATTAAAAGTATTATAACTTTTATTATTAAGAATGGGCTAATTATTGCCGATGTGGCCGTGATGCCGTGGTGGCCTAGTGGTTTGACCTATCGCCTCTCAAGCAGAGGGTCGCGGGTTCAAACCCCGGCTCGCACCTCTGAGTTTTTCGAAATTCACGTGCGGAATTACATTTGAAATTTACCACGAGCTATGCGGTGAAGGAAAACATCGTGAGGAAACCTGCACAAACCTGCGAAGCAATTCAATGGTGCGTGTGAAGTTCCCAATCCGCGCTGGGCCCGCGTGGGAACTATGGCCCAAGCTCTCTTGTTCTGAGAGGAGGCCTGTGCCCAGCAGTGGGACGTATATAGGCTGGGATGATGATGATGAATTATTAGCTTTCATTTGATACCCGTATTGTTACAATACAAAATATATTTTTTCATTCCTCTGCCATATTTTTTTCGCAGAGGCCATATTGAAATATTATATACTCTGTGTCACTCTAACAGCTATGACGAACCCAATGATACCTGATATGTAAAAATCCGTCCAGCCGTTAAGGCTGCAGCGAGGATCAAAGAAATGGACATACATAACATACTTACATACGCTCGAAAAACATAACCTAGGGGACTGCTATTCCGTTCCTTCCCTTTCACTATATCCTATTAGCGCGAGCAGGATGGCAAGATTTTGAAGTTCGAATTTCGAACTTGATAGTATAATTATGCAAGGCCAGAGCGTTTTTTTGTCATGACTAAGCATTAAAATGTCAAATACTTATGAGACTAAACAAAATGACCAATACTATATCCTTTTAGCATATTCTGACCACTTAAAAAATAGTACGACGCTTTTATTAATTATTATTATCGTAGACCACTCCCTCCAATTATGACAGCGCTATTGTTTCCAAAGTTTTTTCACAAAACACAAAATTATCTTTGGTTGCATCAGTCGGGAATCGAACCCACTATCTGTAGTTAGAATCTCGTATCGTTAGATCTCGGGGTTTCCATAAAGAATGCTCGAAATTGTATATTGCGCTATATTTACTTTATTTTTGTGTTAAAATGCTAGTGATTTATTGGGTATTCTGAGATGGGAGATACGGTTGAACATTCAAGGCTTTTGAGGAACCGTTTTGTATGTTTGACTTGTTTATAACCTTAACTTGTTACCGGCTGCCCGAAGGAGGGTTATGTTTTCGAGCGTATGTATGCATGTGGGTATGTATGTACATGTCTCTGGTCCTCGTTGCAGGCTAATTTTTTAAAAATATCCTCTTCAATATTTTCTTAGTGAAAGTTTTTTTTTTATAAATAGATAAAAGACCTATCACCAAATTCAGAAAATATTTTTTTCTTGAAAAAATCCAGCACCAAATCCATCTTCGTGCACGAAGGGTTCCGTACCATTATCTATACAACATACTCCTACCTAAAAGGCCGGCAACGCACTTGTGACTCTTCTGGTGTTGCAGGTGTCCATGCGCGACGGTAATCACTTACCATCAGGCGATCTGTTTGCTCGTTTCCCCCTATACCATGAAAAAATAAAATTAACACATAAGCAAAAAAAACGGCAAAAAAATCAAGTTCGTTGTATGGGAGCCCCCCTTATATATTATTTCATTTTAATTTAATTACTTACTTTTCAAGTGATGATACAACTAAAGATTCTGTGAATATGTATTTCAAGCGTCTACCTGTTGCCGTTATTAATATCAAGCAAAAAACGGCAAAACAATCACGTTTGTTGTATGGGAGCCCCCCTTTAATATTTATTTTATTATGTTTTTAGTATTTGTTGTTATAGCAGCCATAGTAATACATAGTCTGTGAAAATTTCAAGTGTCTTACTATTACGACTCAAGAGAATGAGCCCTGTGACAGACGGACGGACAGACAGACAGTCTCAGTAATAGGGTTCCGTTGGCACCCTTTGGTTACGAAACCCTAAAAAAAGCGTCTTGTTTTCACACACTGGAGTGTTCAATCCACACTGGGCTCGCGAGGAAGCCTGTGTCCCGCAGTAGGAAGTATGTAAGATAGGATAATGATGGCTAGATAATTATGGTTATGAAACTATGAGAAGTAAAAAAATGTTAAATGTTTGACCCTCTTGAATATTGTATTTCTCATACACTTACTCTTTGTTTTATTTTGTATAGTGTGTGGTTTATCACAATTCTACAGTGCCACTACCATGAGTTTACAGTGACCGTACTCGATAGCGACGGCGTAAATTATTTGTAGAGGCGCTGTACAATTCTCCATACAAATAATTTACGCCGTCGCTATCGAGTACGGTCACTGTAAACTCATGGTAGTGGTACAGACTGTGCGTCATCCGAGACTGTATCCGCTCCAGTGTCGAAACGAGACCTACTTCTTATCCGACATCTGATAGCCTCGCTGCGTTCGGCCGAAGATGGTGTGGCTTTGTTGCTGGTTTTAATTGCCATACTACATGTTGGAACAACATCAGCTAAAGCGATATCTGTTAGGATGAGCCACAGACTCAACACCCATAGCCAGGCCTGCTATTGATCTAATCTAGATCTATTGCCCTCCGATGCAAGAAGAGGGGTTTTATAAGTTAGTCTGTCTGTGCCATCGCAGCTCAATGTTCAAATTGTTCAATGCTCAAAGTGTTGTATGCTCTTGTGGTAATTTTAGCTATACATATTTGATCAAAATCAGTGTAGCAATTTTCGAGATATTGCACCTTGAAATGACAATGTCGTGTGTTTTCCATCATTTCTAAGTCGGTTAGGTTAGTAAATCTATCCTAAAGATTCGTTTGTACAAACACAAATAAACAAACAACCACTCACCCTAAACGTATACCGGGTGGCCATTTAGATCGGTCAGTATGGGAAAGTCTGAAACTATAAGACATCCGAAGATCTGTTCTTAGGAACCAGTCATCGACTTTAGTAATATAAAAAACTGCATTCATACATTTTAAAAACACTGGTACTCAGTTCGAGAATCGAACCCGGTCGTTTTGAAAAATAAAACGTAAATTATTTCTATTTGGGTATCGGTAGTGTAGATCATAAGCAATAAATGTTACTATGAAAAACGTTATCTAGAATTAATTAAATGCATTCTTTAATAATGTAAGTTTTATTTTTGGTTCGATTCTCAAGCTGAGTACAGTTTTTTTTAATGTATAAATGCAGTTTTTCTTGTTATTAAAATCAACGACATGGTTCCTAAAACAGATCTTCGTACGTCTTATAGTTTTAGACTTTCCCATACTGACCGATCTAAATGAGCCACCCTGTATTCCAATAATCTAACTGACGTAGTACCTAATTATATTTCATAGGACACTTACCTATTATCTCATTTATCAATCTGTTAGGATGAGTCACAGACAAAACTTTAAAAAACCTCTGACTTTGTAATTTAAAACTTCAATATGAATGACTGAGTTAATTCTAATGCAAAGTAGCTCAAAATGACTGAAAGAAAACTCCCTTTTGCATAAAAAAACCGCATCTAAATCGGTCAATCCGATGCTAAAGACAGACATTTTCGTCAAATTGAAACACCCCTGTTTTTACTTTGGAGGTTGAATAAATAAAATTTAAAATTAGTGATTGTTTCCTATCAACCTCGTCCTATTTATAGATGGAACGCACTATAAACCTCGATCTTCAATCGCAGGCATCTACGCAGTGGGCCGGGCCACTCACGTGCAGCAATTGATTCCCGGCCGGGCGGGCGGCGAAAGGTCGCGACCGAAACGCGTCCTACTAGATCTCGACTATTGATTGATAAAGTATTCATGTATCAACACCATCGATGATGCTCACTTTTCGTGTCTTGGATATCTGAGCGTTTAAAAAAAAGTGTACCCCACCCTTTCTTTTTTTTAATTTTGGAAAAATATGTTTTTTCCTACTCAGAATCAAGAGCACAATCGATTAAAAAAATGTCCCCAAAATGTCAGTTTTTGCGACGTTTTTTTCAGTATGGGCGTGACAAAACTGATTCATAAAATTTGGTATGGGGACATTTTTTTAAACGATCGGAATCCATTGTGCTCTTGATTTTTAGTAGAAAAAACCCAATTCATTCCAAAATTTCAAAAAAAGAAAGGGAAGTACACTTTTTTTTAAAAACGCCCATCTACCACTCCCACACATTTAATTAAATTTAAACAATACCACATCTCTATATCGGTTATTGGTCTTTTCGGTGAAATATTCACAAATTACTAATTTTACATATAAGTTTTTATCTGTTCTACGAATAAATCAAGGAAAATAATTCTGACTATTCTGACTTTTACTTCAGGAAATAATTTCAATATTACAGTACCTTAAACCTAATACTTAATTAAATACTAACCCCCTTATTATAAACGACAATCAAACCTATTTTAGTTAAAATGCCGCTAAAATTCGTTGTCCTTATCTGTCACTCGACATTTGTATTTGTTAGAAAGGGACAAAGCATTTGTTAGTTAACATAGGCTTGTTAAGTTTTATGAATAGGGGGGTGAGTAATCTATCCATTTTGGCGAACATCAAAAGCTAATTTAATATTAAATCCAAATAAACAACCACCATTTTCGTTTTCAGAAACACTCAAATTGTTGACTTTCACTCGTATTTCCATGCAGCTGAGAAGTAAAGTAGATTTTAAATAAGTATAACAATTGTAGAACTGTAAAATTGCCCGATAGTTAAATACATAGTTGACCAAATGCCCAGCATTGTACTCGGGTGCCCTGTGGCGAAGCTGCACGCAGCGCTCCGTCAGCTCCCTGCGGCCCAGTATAATAACGCCTTCAGAGCGCTGTTAGGCTGCCACGGTTCTGCAGTGCGTCCACTATGTTTGCCGAAGCGCGAGTAGATAGCTTTAATGCTATACTACGAAAAAAAAAGGCATCGCTTCTGACAAGAATACGTGGCAGCACTAACAGCCTCCTGAAGATATAGCTGTAAGAGATGAGTGCTCTATAATCAAAATTTAATTAATACTACACTATCACTCGTCCAATATGTATACTAACATAGTTATAAAGCAAATTACTAATAAGTCTGGATCTTTGTTGTCTGAATAAATAAATGAATTATTATTATTATTATTTGTTTCAGTTCTCTAATGTGTGACCAAAACATTTTTTACCAACGATTCCTTCCATAAATTATTTGGCCAAATGCATTTTATTGTCAAACTGAAATGCTTCAGGATTTTTATAAAACCAACTTAACCTAACCTTATACACAATGGTTTGAAATAAGGCTCTGTTTTCACTAGATATGTGCGGGAATATGTTGCAAGGAATTTGTTTTCATGAAACCAGTAGAAATGTTGCATTTACCTCGCCTCGCTCTACTCAGCTGTTAACATGCAGAGATGTGCTGTGCGAAG